>NC_140627.1:7959386-8516886 GCF_057382275.1 Copadichromis virginalis
TATAACTTGAAAATCTTAGCTCCAACAGCTGCAAATCCTGTTTTCCCAGCACGGGGACCTTGAGTTCTATAAGATAAAGCCATAAACATGTTTGTCTGAGTCTTCTATCAAAAGTTACAGCTATTTATATGAAGTTGTACAAAAACGCTTTCTTTCGCCAAGACAGTGCGTTTCTCACTGTTACATGCATTTGAATGGGGAGCTCGACCGAAACAAAGTATAGGTTTTCATTATGTGTATAACTTGAAAATCTTAGCTCCAACAGCTGCAAATCCTGTTTTCCCAGCACGGGGACCTTGAGTTCTATAAGATAAAGCCATAAACATGTTTGTCTGAGTCTTCTATCAAAAGTTACAGCTATTTATATGAAGTTGTACAAAAACGCTTTCTTTCGCCAAGACAGTGCGTTTCTCACTGTTACATGCATTTGAATGGGGAACTCGACCGAAACAAAGTATAGGTTTTCATTATGTGTATAACTTGAAAATCTTAGCTCCAACAGCTGCAAATCCTGTTTTCCCAGCACGGGGACCTTGAGTTCTATAAGATAAAGCCATAAACATGTTTGTCTGAGTCTTCTATCAAAAGTTACAGCTATTTATATGAAGTTGTACAAAAACGCTTTCTTTCGCCTAGACAGTGCGTTTCTCACTGTTACATGCATTTGAATGGGGAACTCGACCGAAACAAAGTATAGGTTTTCATTATGTGTATAACTTGAAAATCTTAGCTCCAACAGCTGCAAATCCTGTTTTCCCAGCACGGGGACCTTGAGTTCTATAAGATAAAGCCATAAACATGTTTGTCTGAGTCTTCTATCAAAAGTTACAGCTATTTATATGAAGTTGTACAAAAACGCTTTCTTTCGCCAAGACAGTGCGTTTCTCACTGTTACATGCATTTGAATGGGGAACTCGACCGAAACAAAGTATAGGTTTTCATTATGTGTATAACTTGAAAATCTTAGCTCCAACAGCTGCAAATCCTGTTTTCCCAGCACGGGGACCTTGAGTTCTATAAGATAAAGCCATAAACATGTTTGTCTGAGTCTTCTATCAAAAGTTACAGCTATTTATATGAAGTTGTACAAAAACGCTTTCTTTCGCCAAGACAGTGCGTTTCTCACTGTTACATGCATTTGAATGGGGAACTCGACTGAAACAAAGTATAGGTTTTCATTATGTGTATAACTTGAAAATCTTAGCTCCAACAGCTGCAAATCCTGTTTTCCCAGCACGGGGACCTTGAGTTCTATAAGATAAAGCCATAAACATGTTTGTCTGAGTCTTCTATCAAAAGTTACAGCTATTTATATGAAGTTGTACAAAAACGCTTTCTTTCGCCAAGACAGTGCGTTTCTCACTGTTACATGCATTTGAATGGGGAGCTCGACCGAAACAAAGTATAGGTTTTCATTATGTGTATAACTTGAAAATCTTAGCTCCAACAGCTGCAAATCCTGTTTTCCCAGCACGGGGACCTTGAGTTCTATAAGATAAAGCCATAAACATGTTTGTCTGAGTCTTCTATCAAAAGTTACAGCTATTTATATGAAGTTGTACAAAAACGCTTTCTTTCGCCAAGACAGTGCGTTTCTCACTGTTACATGCATTTGAATGGGGAGCTCGACCGAAACAAAGTATAGGTTTTCATTATGTGTATAACTTGAAAATCTTAGCTCCAACAGCTGCAAATCCTGTTTTCCCAGCACGGGGACCTTGAGTTCTATAAGATAAAGCCATAAACATGTTTGTCTGAGTCTTCTATCAAAAGTTACAGCTATTTATATGAAGTTGTACAAAAACGCTTTCTTTCGCCAAGACAGTGCGTTTCTCACTGTTACATGCATTTGAATGGGGAACTCGACCGAAACAAAGTATAGGTTTTCATTATGTGTATAACTTGAAAATCTTAGCTCCAACAGCTGCAAAACCTGTTTTCCCAGCACGGGGACCTTGAGTTCTATAAGATAAAGCCATAAACATGTTTGTCTGAGTCTTCTATCAAAAGTTACAGCTATTTATATGAAGTTGTACAAAAACGCTTTCTTTCGCCAAGACAGTGCGTTTCTCACTGTTACATGCATTTGAATGGGGAACTCGACCGAAACAAAGTATAGGTTTTCATTATGTGTATAACTTGGAAATCTTAGCTCAAACAGCTGCAAAACCTGTTTTCCCAGCACGGGGACCTTGAGTTCTATAAGATAAAGCCATAAACATGTTTGTCTGAGTCTTCTATCAAAAGTTACAGCTATTTCTATGAAGTTGTACAAAAACGCTTTCTTTCGCCAAGACAGTGCGTTTCTCACTGTTACATGCATTTGAATGGGGAACTCGACCGAAACAAAGTATAGGTTTTCATTATGTGTATAACTTGAAAATCTTAGCTCCAACAGCTGCAAATCCTGTTTTCCCAGCACGGGGACCTTGAGTTCTATAAGATAAAGCCATAAACATGTTTGTCTGAGTCTTCTATCAAAAGTTACAGCTATTTATATGAAGTTGTACAAAAACGCTTTCTTTCGCCAAGACAGTGCGTTTCTCACTGTTACATGCATTTGAATGGGGAACTCGACCGAAACAAAGTATAGGTTTTCATTATGTGTATAACTTGAAAATCTTAGCTCCAACAGCTGCAAATCCTGTTTTCCCAGCACGGGGACCTTGAGTTCTATAAGATAAAGCCATAAACATGTTTGTCTGAGTCTTCTATCAAAAGTTACAGCTATTTATATGAAGTTGTACAAAAACGCTTTTCTTTCGCCAAGACAGTGCGTTTCTCACTGTTACATGCATTTGAATGGGGAACTCGACCGAAACAAAGTATAGGTTTTCATTATGTGTATAACTTGAAAATCTTAGCTCCAACAGCTGCAAATCCTGTTTTCCCAGCACGGGGACCTTGAGTTCTATAAGATAAAGCCATAAACATGTTTGTCTGAGTCTTCTATCAAAAGTTACAGCTATTTATATGAAGTTGTACAAAAACGCTTTCTTTCGCCAAGACAGTGCGTTTCTCACTGTTACATGCATTTGAATGGGGAACTCGACTGAAACAAAGTATAGGTTTTCCATTATGTGTATAACTTGAAAATCTTAGCTCCAACAGCTGCAAATCCTGTTTCCCAGCACGGGGACCTTGAGTTCTATAAGATAAAGCCATAAACATGTTTGTCTGAGTCTTCTATCAAAAGTTACAGCTATTTATATGAAGTTGTACAAAAACGCTTTCTTTCGCCAAGACAGTGCGTTTCTCACTGTTACATGCATTTGAATGGGGAGCTCGACCGAAACAAAGTATAGGTTTTCATTATGTGTATAACTTGAAAATCTTAGCTCCAACAGCTGCAAATCCTGTTTTCCCAGCACGGGGACCTTGAGTTCTATAAGATAAAGCCATAAACATGTTTGTCTGAGTCTTCTATCAAAAGTTACAGCTATTTATATGAAGTTGTACAAAAACGCTTTCTTTCGCCAAGACAGTGCGTTTCTCACTGTTACATGCATTTGAATGGGGAACTCGACCGAAACAAAGTATAGGTTTTCATTATGTGTATAACTTGAAAATCTTAGCTCCAACAGCTGCAAATCCTGTTTTCCCAGCACGGGGACCTTGAGTTCTATAAGATAAAGCCATAAACATGTTTGTCTGAGTCTTCTATCAAAAGTTACAGCTATTTATATGAAGTTGTACAAAACGCTTTCTTTCGCCAAGACAGTGCGTTTCTCACTGTTACATGCATTTGAATGGGGAACTCGACCGAAACAAAGTATAGGTTTTCATTATGTGTATAACTTGAAAATCTTAGCTCCAACAGCTGCAAATCCTGTTTTCCAGCACGGGGACCTTGAGTTCTATAAGATAAAGCCATAAACATGTTTGTCTGAGTCTTCTATCAAAAGTTACAGCTATTTATATGAAGTTGTACAAAAACGCTTTCTTTCGCCAAGACAGTGCGTTTCTCACTGTTACATGCATTTGAATGGGGAGCTCGACCGAAACAAAGTATAGGTTTTTCATTATGTGTATAACTTGAAAATCTTAGCTCCAACAGCTGCAAATCCTGTTTTCCCAGCACGGGGACCTTGAGTTCTATAAGATAAAGCCATAAACATGTTTGTCTGAGTCTTCTATCAAAAGTTACAGCTATTTATATGAAGTTGTACAAAAACGCTTTCTTTCGCCAAGACAGTGCGTTTCTCACTGTTACATGCATTTGAATGGGGAGCTCGACCGAAACAAAGTATAGGTTTTCATTATGTGTATAACTTGAAAATCTTAGCTCCAACAGCTGCAAATCCTGTTTTCCCAGCACGGGGACCTTGAGTTCTATAAGATAAAGCCATAAACATGTTTGTCTGAGTCTTCTATCAAAAGTTACAGCTATTTATATGAAGTTGTACAAAAACGCTTTCTTTCGCCAAGACAGTGCGTTTCTCACTGTTACATGCATTTGAATGGGAACTCGACCGAAACAAGTATAGGTTTTCATTATGTGTATAACTTGAAAATCTTAGCTCCAACAGCTGCAAATCCTGTTTTTCCCAGCACGGGGACCTTGAGTTCTATAAGATAAAGCCATAAACATGTTTGTCTGAGTCTTCTATCAAAAGTTACAGCTATTTATATGAAGTTGTACAAAAACGCTTTCTTTCGCCAAGACAGTGCGTTTCTCACTGTTACATGCATTTGAATGGGGAGCTCGACCGAAACAAAGTATAGGTTTTCATTATGTGTATAACTTGAAAATCTTAGCTCCAACAGCTGCAAATCCTGTTTTCCCAGCACGGGGACCTTGAGTTCTATAAGATAAAGCCATAAACATGTTTGTCTGAGTCATCTATCAAAAGTTACAGCTATTTATATGAAGTTGTACAAAAACGCTTTCTTTCGCCAAGACAGTGCGTTTCTCACTGTTACATGCATTTGAATGGGGAACTCGACCGAAACAAAGTATAGGTTTTCATTATGTGTATAACTTGAAAATCTTAGCTCAAACAGCTGCAAAACCTGTTTTCCCAGCACGGGGACCTTGAGTTCTATAAGATAAAGCCATAAACATGTTTGTCTGAGTCTTCTATCAAAAGTTACAGCTATTTATATGAAGTTGTACAAAAACGCTTTCTTTCGCCAAGACAGTGCGTTTCTCACTGTTACATGCATTTGAATGGGGAACTCGACCGAAACAAAGTATAGGTTTTCATTATGTGTATAACTTGAAAAATCTTAGCTCAAACAGCTGCAAATCCTGTTTTCCCAGCACGGGGACCTTGAGTTCTATAAGATAAAGCCATAAACATGTTGTCTGAGTCTTCTATCAAAGGTTACAGCTATTTATATGAAGTTGTACAAAACGCTTTCTTTCGCCTAGACAGTGCGTTTCTCACTGTTACATGCATTTGAATGGGGAACTCGACCGAAACAAAGTATAGGTTTTCATTATGTGTATAACTTGAAAATCTTAGCTCCAACAGCTGCAAATCCTGTTTTCCCAGCACGGGGACCTTGAGTTCTATAAGATAAAGCCATAAACATGTTTGTCTGAGTCTTCTATCAAAAGTTACAGCTATTTATATGAAGTTGTACAAAAACGCTTTCTTTCGCCAAGACAGTGCGTTTCTCACTGTTACATGCATTTGAATGGGGAGCTCGACCGAAACAAAGTATAGGTTTTCATTATGTGTATAACTTGAAAAATCTTAGCTCCAACAGCTGCAAATCCTGTTTTCCCAGCACGGGGACCTTGAGTTCTATAAGATAAAGCCATAAACATGTTTGTCTGAGTCTTCTATCAAAAGTTACAGCTATTTATATGAAGTTGTACAAAAACGCTTTCTTTCGCCAAGACAGTGCGTTTCTCACTGTTACATGCATTTGAATGGGGAGCTCGACCGAAACAAAGTATAGGTTTTCATTATGTGTATAACTTGAAAATCTTAGCTCCAACAGCTGCAAATCCTGTTTTCCCAGCACGGGGACCTTGAGTTCTATAAGATAAAGCCATAAACATGTTTGTCTGAGTCTTCTATCAAAAGTTACAGCTATTTATATGAAGTTGTACAAAAACGCTTTCTTTCGCCAAGACAGTGCGTTTTCTCACTGTTACATGCATTTGAATGGGGAACTCGACCGAAACAAAGTATAGGTTTTCATTATGTGTATAACTTGAAAATCTTAGCTCCAACAGCTGCAAATCCTGTTTTCCCAGCACGGGGGACCTTGAGTTCTATAAGATAAAGCCATAAACATGTTTGTCTGAGTCTTCTATCAAAAGTTACAGCTATTTATATGAAGTTGTACAAAAACGCTTTCTTTCGCCAAGACAGTGCGTTTCTCACTGTTACATGCATTTGAATGGGGAGCTCGACCGAAACAAAGTATAGGTTTTCATTATGTGTATAACTTGAAAATCTTAGCTCCAACAGCTGCAAATCCTGTTTTCCCAGCACGGGGACCTTGAGTTCTATAAGATAAAGCCATAAACATGTTTGTCTGAGTCTTCTATCAAAAGTTACAGCTATTTATATGAAGTTGTACAAAAACGCTTTCTTTCGCCAAGACAGTGCGTTTTCTCACTGTTACATGCATTTGAATGGGGAACTCGACCGAAACAAAGTATAGGTTTTCATTATGTGTATAACTTGGAAATCTTAGCTCAAACAGCTGCAAAACCTGTTTTCCCAGCACGGGGACCTTGAGTTCTATAAGATAAAGCCATAAACATGTTTGTCTGAGTCTTCTATCAAAAGTTACAGCTATTTATATGAAGTTGTACAAAAACGCTTTCTTTCGCCAAGACAGTGCGTTTCTCACTGTTACATGCATTTGAATGGGGAACTCGACCGAAACAAAGTATAGGTTTTCATTATGTGTATAACTTGAAAATCTTAGCTCAAACAGCTGCAAAACCTGTTTTCCCAGCACGGGGACCTTGAGTTCTATAAGATAAAGCCATAAACATGTTTGTCTGAGTCTTCTATCAAAGGTTACAGCTATTTATATGAAGTTGTACAAAAACGCTTTCTTTCGCCTAGACAGTGCGTTTCTCACTGTTACATGCATTTGAATGGGGAACTCGACCGAAACAAAGTATAGGTTTTCATTATGTGTATAACTTGAAAATCTTAGCTCCAACAGCTGCAAATCCTGTTTTCCCAGCACGGGGACCTTGAGTTCTATAAGATAAAGCCATAAACATGTTTGTCTGAGTCTTCTATCAAAAGTTACAGCTATTTATATGAAGTTGTACAAAAACGCTTTCTTTCGCCAAGACAGTGCGTTTCTCACTGTTACATGCATTTGAATGGGGAACTCGACCGAAACAAAGTATAGGTTTTCATTATGTGTATAACTTGAAAATCTTAGCTCCAACAGCTGCAAATCTGTTTTCCCAGCACGGGGACCTTGAGTTCTATAAGATAAAGCCATAAACATGTTTGTCTGAGTCTTCTATCAAAAGTTACAGCTATTTATATGAAGTTGTACAAAAACGCTTTCTTTCGCCAAGACAGTGCGTTTCTCACTGTTACATGCATTTGAATGGGGAACTCGACTGAAACAAAGTATAGGTTTTCATTATGTGTATAACTTGAAAATCTTAGCTCCAACAGCTGCAAATCCTGTTTTCCCAGCACGGGGACCTTGAGTTCTATAAGATAAAGCCATAAACATGTTTGTCTGAGTCTTCTATCAAAAGTTACAGCTATTTATATGAAGTTGTACAAAAACGCTTTCTTTCGCCAAGACAGTGCGTTTCTCACTGTTACATGCATTTGAATGGGGAGCTCGACCGAAACAAAGTATAGGTTTTCATTATGTGTATAACTTGAAAATCTTAGCTCCAACAGCTGCAAATCCTGTTTTCCCAGCACGGGGACCTTGAGTTCTATAAGATAAAGCCATAAACATGTTTGTCTGAGTCTTCTATCAAAAGTTACAGCTATTTATATGAAGTTGTACAAAAACGCTTTCTTTCGCCAAGACAGTGCGTTTCTCACTGTTACATGCATTTGAATGGGGGAACTCGACCGAAACAAAGTATAGGTTTTCATTATGTGTATAACTTGAAAATCTTAGCTCCAACAGCTGCAAATCCTGTTTTCCCAGCACGGGGACCTTGAGTTCTATAAGATAAAGCCATAAACATGTTTGTCTGAGTCTTCTATCAAAAGTTACAGCTATTTATATGAAGTTGTACAAAAACGCTTTCTTTCGCCTAGACAGTGCGTTTCTCACTGTTACATGCATTTGAATGGGGAACTCGACCGAAACAAAGTATAGGTTTTCATTATGTGTATAACTTGAAAATCTTAGCTCCAACAGCTGCAAATCCTGTTTTCCCAGCACGGGGACCTTGAGTTCTATAAGATAAAGCCATAAACATGTTTGTCTGAGTCTTCTATCAAAAGTTACAGCTATTTATATGAAGTTGTACAAAAACGCTTTCTTTCGCCAAGACAGTGCGTTTCTCACTGTTACATGCATTTGAATGGGGAACTCGACCGAAACAAAGTATAGGTTTTCATTATGTGTATAACTTGAAAATCTTAGCTCCAACAGCTGCAAATCCTGTTTTCCCAGCACGGGGACCTTGAGTTCTATAAGATAAAGCCATAAACATGTTTGTCTGAGTCTTCTATCAAAAGTTACAGCTATTTATATGAAGTTGTACAAAAACGCTTTCTTTCGCCAAGACAGTGCGTTTCTCACTGTTACATGCATTTGAATGGGGAACTCGACTGAAACAAAGTATAGGTTTTCATTATGTGTATAACTTGAAAATCTTAGCTCCAACAGCTGCAAATCCTGTTTTCCCAGCACGGGGACCTTGAGTTCTATAAGATAAAGCCATAAACATGTTTGTCTGAGTCTTCTATCAAAAGTTACAGCTATTTATATGAAGTTGTACAAAAACGCTTTCTTTCGCCAAGACAGTGCGTTTCTCACTGTTACATGCATTTGAATGGGGAGCTCGACCGAAACAAAGTATAGGTTTTCATTATGTGTATAACTTGAAAATCTTAGCTCCAACAGCTGCAAATCCTGTTTTCCCAGCACGGGGACCTTGAGTTCTATAAGATAAAGCCATAAACATGTTTGTCTGAGTCTTCTATCAAAAGTTACAGCTATTTATATGAAGTTGTACAAAAACGCTTTCTTTCGCCAAGACAGTGCGTTTCTCACTGTTACATGCATTTGAATGGGGAGCTCGACCGAAACAAAGTATAGGTTTTCATTATGTGTATAACTTGAAAATCTTAGCTCCAACAGCTGCAAATCCTGTTTTCCCAGCACGGGGACCTTGAGTTCTATAAGATAAAGCCATAAACATGTTTGTCTGAGTCTTCTATCAAAAGTTACAGCTATTTATATGAAGTTGTACAAAAACGCTTTCTTTCGCCAAGACAGTGCGTTTCTCACTGTTACATGCATTTGAATGGGGAACTCGACCGAAACAAAGTATAGGTTTTCATTATGTGTATAACTTGAAAATCTTAGCTCCAACAGCTGCAAATCCTGTTTTCCCAGCACGGGGACCTTGAGTTCTATAAGATAAAGCCATAAACATGTTTGTCTGAGTCTTCTATCAAAAGTTACAGCTATTTATATGAAGTTGTACAAAAACGCTTTCTTTCGCCAAGACAGTGCGTTTCTCACTGTTACATGCATTTGAATGGGGAGCTCGACCGAAACAAAGTATAGGTTTTCATTATGTGTATAACTTGAAAATCTTAGCTCCAACAGCTGCAAATCCTGTTTTCCCAGCACGGGGACCTTGAGTTCTATAAGATAAAGCCATAAACATGTTTGTCTGAGTCTTCTATCAAAAGTTACAGCTATTTATATGAAGTTGTACAAAAACGCTTTCTTTCGCCAAGACAGTGCGTTTCTCACTGTTACATGCATTTGAATGGGGAACTCGACCGAAACAAAGTATAGGTTTTCATTATGTGTATAACTTGGAAATCTTAGCTCAAACAGCTGCAAAACCTGTTTTCCCAGCACGGGGACCTTGAGTTCTATAAGATAAAGCCATAAACATGTTTGTCTGAGTCTTCTATCAAAAGTTACAGCTATTTATATGAAGTTGTACAAAAACGCTTTCTTTCGCCAAGACAGTGCGTTTCTCACTGTTACATGCATTTGAATGGGGAACTCGACCGAAACAAAGTATAGGTTTTCATTATGTGTATAACTTGGAAATCTTAGCTCAAACAGCTGCAAAACCTGTTTTCCCAGCACGGGGACCTTGAGTTCTATAAGATAAAGCCATAAACATGTTTGTCTGAGTCTTCTATCAAAAGTTACAGCTATTTATATGAAGTTGTACAAAAACGCTTTCTTTCGCCAAGACAGTGCGTTTCTCACTGTTACATGCATTTGAATGCGGAACTCGACCGAAACAAAGTATAGGTTTTCATTATGTGTATAACTTGAAAATCTTAGCTCCAACAGCTGCAAATCCTGTTTTCCCAGCACGGGGACCTTGAGTTCTATAAGATAAAGCCATAAACATGTTTGTCTGAGTCTTCTATCAAAAGTTACAGCTATTTATATGAAGTTGTACAAAAACGCTTTCTTTCGCCAAGACAGTGCGTTTCTCACTGTTACATGCATTTGAATGGGGAACTCGACCGAAACAAAGTATAGGTTTTCATTATGTGTATAACTTGAAAATCTTAGCTCAAACAGCTGCAAAACCTGTTTTCCCAGCACGGGGACCTTGAGTTCTATAAGATAAAGCCATAAACATGTTTGTCTGAGTCTTCTATCAAAAGTTACAGCTATTTATATGAAGTTGTACAAAAACGCTTTCTTTCGCCTAGACAGTGCGTTTCTCACTGTTACATGCATTTGAATGGGGAACTCGACCGAAACAAAGTATAGGTTTTCATTATGTGTATAACTTGGAAATCTTAGCTCAAACAGCTGCAAAACCTGTTTTCCCAGCACGGGGACCTTGAGTTCTATAAGATAAAGCCATAAACATGTTTGTCTGAGTCTTCTATCAAAAGTTACAGCGATTTATATGAAGTTGTACAAAAACGCTTTCTTTCGCCAAGACAGTGCGTTTCTCACTGTTACATGCATTTGAATGGGGAACTCGACCGAAACAAAGTATAGGTTTTCATTATGTGTATAACTTGGAAATCTTAGCTCAAACAGCTGCAAAACCTGTTTTCCCAGCACGGGGACCTTGAGTTCTATAAGATAAAGCCATAAACATGTTTGTCTGAGTCTTCTATCAAAAGTTACAGCTATTTATATGAAGTTGTACAAAAACGCTTTCTTTCGCCAAGACAGTGCGTTTCTCACTGTTACATGCATTTGAATGGGGAACTCGACCGAAACAAAGTATAGGTTTTCATTATGTGTATAACTTGGAAATCTTAACTCAAACAGCTGCAAAACCTGTTTTCCCAGCACGGGGACCTTGAGTTCTATAAGATAAAGCCATAAACATGTTTGTCTGAGTCTTCTATCAAAAGTTACAGCTATTTATATGAAGTTGTACAAAAACGCTTTCTTTCGCCAAGACAGTGCGTTTCTCACTGTTACATGCATTTGAATGGGGAACTCGACCGAAACAAAGTATAGGTTTTCATTATGTGTATAACTTGAAAATCTTAGCTCCAACAGCTGCAAATCCTGTTTTCCCAGCACGGGGACCTTGAGTTCTATAAGATAAAGCCATAAACATGTTTGTCTGAGTCTTCTATCAAAAGTTACAGCTATTTATATGAAGTTGTACAAAAACGCTTTCTTTCGCCAAGACAGTGCGTTTCTCACTGTTACATGCATTTGAATGGGGAGCTCGACCGAAACAAAGTATAGGTTTTCATTATGTGTATAACTTGAAAATCTTAGCTCCAACAGCTGCAAATCCTGTTTTCCCAGCACGGGGACCTTGAGTTCTATAAGATAAAGCCATAAACATGTTTGTCTGAGTCTTCTATCAAAAGTTACAGCTATTTATATGAAGTTGTACAAAAACGCTTTCTTTCGCCAAGACAGTGCGTTTCTCACTGTTACATGCATTTGAATGGGGAACTCGACCGAAACAAAGTATAGGTTTTCATTATGTGTATAACTTGAAAATCTTAGCTCCAACAGCTGCAAATCCTGTTTTCCCAGCACGGGGACCTTGAGTTCTATAAGATAAAGCCATAAACATGTTTGTCTGAGTCTTCTATCAAAAGTTACAGCTATTTATATGAAGTTGTACAAAAACGCTTTCTTTCGCCGAGACAGTGCGTTTCTCACTGTTACATGCATTTGAATGGGGAGCTCGACCGAAACAAAGTATAGGTTTTCATTATGTGTATAACTTGAAAATCTTAGCTCCAACAGCTGCAAATCCTGTTTTCCCAGCACGGGGACCTTGAGTTCTATAAGATAAAGCCATAAACATGTTTGTCTGAGTCTTCTATCAAAAGTTACAGCTATTTATATGAAGTTGTACAAAAACGCTTTCTTTCGCCAAGACAGTGCGTTTCTCACTGTTACATGCATTTGAATGGGGAACTCGACCGAAACAAAGTATAGGTTTTCATTATGTGTATAACTTGGAAATCTTAGCTCAAACAGCTGCAAAACCTGTTTTCCCAGCACGGGGACCTTGAGTTCTATAAGATAAAGCCATAAACATGTTTGTCTGAGTCTTCTATCAAAAGTTACAGCTATTTATATGAAGTTGTACAAAAACGCTTTCTTTCGCCAAGACAGTGCGTTTCTCACTGTTACATGCATTTGAATGGGGAACTCGACCGAAACAAAGTATAGGTTTTCATTATGTGTATAACTTGGAAATCTTAGCTCAAACAGCTGCAAAACCTGTTTTCCCAGCACGGGGACCTTGAGTTCTATAAGATAAAGCCATAAACATGTTTGTCTGAGTCTTCTATCAAAAGTTACAGCTATTTATATGAAGTTGTACAAAAACGCTTTCTTTCGCCAAGACAGTGCGTTTCTCACTGTTACATGCATTTGAATGCGGAACTCGACCGAAACAAAGTATAGGTTTTCATTATGTGTATAACTTGAAAATCTTAGCTCCAACAGCTGCAAATCCTGTTTTCCCAGCACGGGGACCTTGAGTTCTATAAGATAAAGCCATAAACATGTTTGTCTGAGTCTTCTATCAAAAGTTACAGCTATTTATATGAAGTTGTACAAAAACGCTTTCTTTCGCCAAGACAGTGCGTTTCTCACTGTTACATGCATTTGAATGGGGAACTCGACCGAAACAAAGTATAGGTTTTCATTATGTGTATAACTTGAAAATCTTAGCTCAAACAGCTGCAAAACCTGTTTTCCCAGCACGGGGACCTTGAGTTCTATAAGATAAAGCCATAAACATGTTTGTCTGAGTCTTCTATCAAAAGTTACAGCTATTTATATGAAGTTGTACAAAAACGCTTTCTTTCGCCTAGACAGTGCGTTTCTCACTGTTACATGCATTTGAATGGGGAACTCGACCGAAACAAAGTATAGGTTTTCATTATGTGTATAACTTGGAAATCTTAGCTCAAACAGCTGCAAAACCTGTTTTCCCAGCACGGGGACCTTGAGTTCTATAAGATAAAGCCATAAACATGTTTGTCTGAGTCTTCTATCAAAAGTTACAGCGATTTATATGAAGTTGTACAAAAACGCTTTCTTTCGCCAAGACAGTGCGTTTCTCACTGTTACATGCATTTGAATGCGGAACTCGACCGAAACAAAGTATAGGTTTTCATTATGTGTATAACTTGGAAATCTTAGCTCAAACAGCTGCAAAACCTGTTTTCCCAGCACGGGGACCTTGAGTTCTATAAGATAAAGCCATAAACATGTTTGTCTGAGTCTTCTATCAAAAGTTACAGCTTTTTATATGAAGTTGTACAAAAACGCTTTCTTTCGCCAAGACAGTGCGTTTCTCACTGTTACATGCATTTGAATGGGGAACTCGACCGAAACAAAGTATAGGTTTTCATTATGTGTATAACTTGGAAATCTTAGCTCAAACAGCTGCAAAACCTGTTTTCCCAGCACGGGGACCTTGAGTTCTATAAGATAAAGCCATAAACATGTTTGTCTGAGTCTTCTATCAAAAGTTACAGCTATTTATATGAAGTTGTACAAAAACGCTTTCTTTCGCCAAGACAGTGCGTTTCTCACTGTTACATGCATTTGAATGGGGAACTCGACCGAAACAAAGTATAGGTTTTCATTATGTGTATAACTTGAAAATCTTAGCTCCAACAGCTGCAAATCCTGTTTTCCCAGCACGGGGACCTTGAGTTCTATAAGATAAAGCCATAAACATGTTTGTCTGAGTCTTCTATCAAAAGTTACAGCTATTTATATGAAGTTGTACAAAAACGCTTTCTTTCGCCAAGACAGTGCGTTTCTCACTGTTACATGCATTTGAATGGGGAACTCGACCGAAACAAAGTATAGGTTTTCATTATGTGTATAACTTGAAAATCTTAGCTCCAACAGCTGCAAATCCTGTTTTCCCAGCACGGGGACCTTGAGTTCTATAAGATAAAGCCATAAACATGTTTGTCTGAGTCTTCTATCAAAAGTTACAGCTATTTATATGAAGTTGTACAAAAACGCTTTCTTTCGCCAAGACAGTGCGTTTCTCACTGTTACATGCATTTGAATGGGGAACTCCACCAAAACAAAGTATAGGTTTTCATTATGTGTATAACTTGAAAATCTTAGCTCCAACAGCTGCAAATCCTGTTTTCCCAGCACGGGGACCTTGAGTTCTATAAGATAAAGCCATAAACATGTTTGTCTGAGTCTTCTATCAAAAGTTACAGCTATTTATATGAAGTTGTACAAAAACGCTTTCTTTCGCCAAGACAGTGCGTTTCTCACTGTTACATGCATTTGAATGGGGAACTCGACCGAAACAAAGTATAGGTTTTCATTATGTGTATAACTTGGAAATCTTAGCTCAAACAGCTGCAAAACCTGTTCTTTTTTCCCAGCACGGGGACCTTGAGTTCTATAAGATAAAGCCATAAACATGTGTATCCGAGTCTTCTATCAAAAGTTACAGCTATTTATATGAAGTTGTACAAAAACGCTTTCTTTCGCCAAGACAGTGCATTTCTCACTGTTACATGCATTTGAATGGGGAACTCACCGAAACAAAGTATAGGTTTTCATTATGTGTATAACTTGAAAATCTTAGCTCAAACAGCTGCAAAACCTGTTTTGTTTTCCCAGCACGGGGACCTTGAGTTCTATAAGATAAAGCCATAAACATGTTTGTCTGAGTCTTCTATCAAAAGTTACAGCTTTTTATATGAAGTTGTACAAAAACGCTTTCTTTCGCCAAGACAGTGCGTTTCTCACTGTTACATGCATTTGAATGGGAAACTCGCCTGAAACAACGTATAGGTTTTCATTATGTGAATAATTTTAAAATCTTAGCTCAAACAGCTGCAAAACCTGTTTTCCCAGCACGGGGACCTTGAGTTCTATAAGATAAAGCCATAAACATGTTTGTCTGAGTCTTCTATCAAAAGTTACAGCGATTTATATGAAGTTGTACAAAAACGCTTTATTTCGCCAAGACAGTGCGTTTCTCACTGTTGCATGCATTTGAATGGGGAACTCGCCCGAAACAAAGTATAGGTTTTCATTATGTGAATAATTTTAAAATCTTAGCTCAAACGGCTGCAAAACCTGTTCTTTTTTCCCAGCACGGGGACCTTGAGTTCTATAAGATAAAGCCATAAACATGTGTATCCGAGTCTTCTATCAAAAGTTACAGCTATTTATATGAAGTTGTACAAAAACGCTTTCTTTCGCCAAGACAGTGCGTTTCTCACTGTTACATGCATTTGAATGGGGAACTCGACCGAAACAAAGTATAGATTTTCATTATGTGTATAACTTGGAAATCTTAGCTCACACAGCTGCAAAATCTGTTTTCCCAGCACGGGGATATTGAATTCTATAAGATAAAACCATAAATATATCAATCTGAGCCTTCTATCAAAAGTTACAGCTGTCTTCATGAAGCTGTACAAAAACACTATTTCGCCGAGACAGTGCGTTTCTGACTATTACATGCATTTGAATGCAGTTCTCGCACGAAACAAAGTATAGGTTTTCATTATGTGAATAACTCGAAAATCTTAGCTCAAACCTGTTTGCTCAACACGGGGATACTGAATATTATAAGATAAAGCCATAACTACGTAAATCTGAATCTTCTATCAAAAGTTACAGCTAACTTCATGAAGTTGTACAAAAAGGCTTTATTTTGCAAAGATAGTGCGTTTCTGACTATTACATGCGAGACGTGTCTCTTTACTGTGTTTAAGACACTTTACAGGTCCCTCCCCTAATGAAGAGTAGTGAGCAGCTGATTGGACCATGGAACAGGTGACCACGTTCAAAAAGCCGCTCTGACAGCTCCAGAGGGGAGAGAGGGAGAGAGTGTGTGCAACGAGCGAGTAGCCTGACAGCCGTGGCGGTCCTGACCATGGTTTTCCCAGCCTGTGCTTATCTTGTGTATTTGTGTGAGGGTGAATTGTAAAAGCCGCTCCTAGTGCATTAGCTGAGAGCTTAGGCACTCGTGGGCTGAAGCGGAAGGGGTGAGCTGCCTTTTCTTTTGGAATCGTTTTCTCCTGTTTTCTTGGTCAGGGAGCGAGGGATAGCTCTGTCATTTGTTTGTTCTTTTTCTTTCCTAGGGTTTAGTTAGTCTTTGCTGGTGGGTCTTAGTTGGTTTTGTTTATTATTTTGGCCTGGGCTCACCCTGGAGCTATGCTTCTTGTCCTTAAATAAAATCACCTTTTTTTTACTCACAACTGGTTTGGATGTTTGGCTTGGGAACCAGGGCGGGGATTTGTATCTCTCTCCTCCAACCTTATGTGCGTCCCTACACGCCTAGATTAGGGGCGTAACATAAATGGAGTTCTCACACGAAACAAAGTATAGCTTTTTATTTTGTGAATAACTTAAAAATCTTAGCTCACATAGCTTTAAAACTGTTTGCTCAACGGGGATATTGAATTCTATAAGATAAAGCCATAAATACGTATATCTGAGTTTCCTATCAAAAGTTACAGCTGTCTTCATGAAGTTGTAAACCCTTTATTTCGCCGAGACAGTGCGTTTCTGACTTTTACATGCATTTGAATGGAGTTCTCGCACGAAACAAAGTATAGGCTTTCATTTTTTCAATAACTGGAAGCTCTTGGCTCAAACAGCTGCAAAACCTGTTTCCCCAGCACGGAGATGCTGAATTGTATAAGGCAAAGCCATATTGATGTGTGTCTGAGCCTTCTATCAAAAGTTACAGGTAACTTCAAGCTGTACAAAAACACTTTATTTCGCCGAGACCGTGCGTTTCTGACTATTACATGCATTTGAATGGAGTTCTCGCACGAAACAAAGTATAGGTTTTCATCTTGTGAATAACTTGAAAATCTTAGCTCACATAGCTTTAAAACTGTTTGCTCAACACGGGGATATTGAATTCGATCAGATAAAGCCATAAATACGCATATCTGAGTCTCCTATCAAAAGTTAGAGCTGTCTTCATGAAGTTGTAAACGCTTTATTTCGCCAAGACAGTGCGTTTCTGACTATTACATGCATTTGAATGGAGTTGTCGCACGAAACAAAGTATAGGTATTCATTTTGTGAATAACTTGAAAATCTTAGATCAAACAGCTGCAAAACCTGTTTGCTCAACACGGGGATATCGAACTTTATAAGATAAAGCCATAAATATGTTTATATGCGTCTTCTATCAAAAGTTACAGCTGTCTTGAATGAAAGCATTATAGCAGCTTACCTCGATCATGTGGTAGAACAGACACATGGGCCACCTACGTGTCCTTCTACGGCAGGAGTAGTTGCCACAAACCTGCAAAACAAAAAGAAATGATCAGGTGACATGAACAGATTTATACAGCCATAAGCAAGAGATTCTTTCTGCCTGTGGGCGTCAAACTGGACCCCCCCCCCCCCCCCCCCCTCCTTACTGTAACTATCAAAACTATCATAGTCTAAAACTATCATCTCATATCAAAACTATTATAATCACATTATCTGACTTTATCAGTTATAACAATGAGAAACGGTAAACAATTTGGCAAATAAATTACTTATAATTGTGCTTACCTGGTCCAAATGATCCACAGTCCCTTTGCATTTGTTATAATCCAGGATGATGTGGGGCTTTCTCTTCCCAGAGTCCTGGACTTGTAGCTCACGGTGCCTGGTGCTCAATAAGACAACCTTTTTTCTTTGCTTGGGGATGTAGGAAACCACAGCCTTGCCCCCCCCCCCCCCCCCCCCCCCCCCCAGCGACCTGGACGGGAGAGACGATCATCGAATCTTACTGCCCGATTAATTTGCTCAAATCATTTTTTTTTTTGACATGGTAGCATGAAACAGAAGAGCCCTGTCTCCCCATTTCACAGGCTTGTTGTCGTTTCATGTTGAGACCTGTACAGGCCAGCCAGCATCACAAGCCCCATGTAAGCCTGCAACTCCTCATCTATGTCCTTCCAGTCTTTTACTGACCTGTTGCCCCTGCAGGTTGGTGAAATGCAGGATTAGCTGCATAATGTCCTCTGCAAAAAAAAGATGGAAAGTGCTCACAGGGCTGCTGATCCTATACGAATTGCATAATGGGTTGGTCCTGGGGTTAAAATGGGGGGAGGAAAAAATGGCAGGACCTCTTCGTGTGTGGGTTGCCACATGATTTCTCCATTTTTAGATCTCCACTGGCCATCCTCCAGTCTTGTCTCTTCCTCCTGCTCTTCTTCCTCCTTCTCCTTCTCCTCCTCCGCACATGAGCTGCAAAGCTCCTCGGTGCCTGGCAAAAATTCTTCTTCGCTGTCAGAAGTATCTCCACTGCTTGTGGAGAGTGCAAAACTGCAGCAACAGCCTCCTCTAAACTGAGTGCACGCTTCATTGTGTCTGTGCAGAAATGACCACTCAGACCAGGCTGCAAAGTATTCTCATAGACTTCAAAGGTGCACCTGAATAAACATGCTATACCATACATCCAATAAGAGAGAGGAGGCACACTCTTGATCAAGAAAAAACATAAGCGCACGCCTTTGATCTCTCCCCCCCCCCCCCCTCTCTCTCTCTCTCACACACACACACACACACACACACACACACACACATACATACATACACAATACCATTTTATGGTGGTTAGCTGTTTTATTGTCATGCATTTTACAAGGTAAGATAACCATGTCCTGCATTCAAAACCACTGAAAATGTCTATGGTGGTGCTGTGCCTAATATTGTGCTGGTGTATGCTGGGTAATCGCACAGCTAGCGACTGGGTGACTTTATTCACCCGCTTCGGCTGTTGTCAGTCCATATCCCCTAGATATGGACCATCTCCTGCTAGATTGTTCAGAAGGTTGTTATCATCCATCCAGATGGAGGATCACTAACAGGAGCGTGGGAAGACTCCAGAATCCACTCTGGCTGCAATCCGGTGGATACAGGAGTGTGTACAGGTAAGACCGTTTAAACGGACAGCATTTATAGAATGACTATTAAAAGTCAGACCAGCGAGTGTCAATAATGTTAATGTGGTTATGTTAGTAATACACCGAGTGCTAATATAACAGCTTTAAGATGCATTTGTAGATGTTATTACGTGTTTTACCGTCTTTATGGTGCTAGCTTAAAGTTACGGTGTAAACGTTAGCTTATATTGGAGTAAAGCTGTTACTGTTTAAACGATGTTAGCACAGAAATATTAGCTTCTGTCATGACTGACGAAGTTACTAGTTAATAAAGTTTCCAGTAAAGTGTTTAATCGCAGCCACAGACTGACAGCAAATATCTCGATTAGCTTCAGTGCATCTGTAATAAATATGTGCAAGTTTCAGTGCTTCGTTTAAACTGTATGATACTTATACTGACCCAGGGTCAGTGTAAAATACAATCCTAGCTGTGTGAACAAAGCCTGGCTCCTTTAATCCTGCATGAAAAACCTCAGGATGCAGGCTATTATTACTCTTTCCTGCTGGCACACCTGTCACACCTGAGAGTCAGCTAGAAACTTACAGTGACGTGGACATCATGCAAAGACTGCCAGACTCTGTAATACTGCGAATGATCAGTGACTCAAGTTAACACTAAACTTTAAACGGTACCTCTGTGTCTCTGTGTGCTGAACATTTAGGATTGAGTCAGGCTGCATCTGTGTTAGTCCTCTGACAGACTGGTGACCTGTCCAGGTGTGCTCTACCTATGACTACTGGGACAGGCTCTAGCTCCTGTAATAGAAATTTTATGTTATTCTCATTTAAAGCATTTAAGTGCTTATGCATATGCTTAGTTGTGACACTGTTATAGACTGTTCAATGAAGGTTTCTAAAACTAGATGAACTTACTTCAGCAGTTTGAGAAAACAACTCCCTTTACAGGTGCTGATAACGTCAAGGGCACAAAACAGCATAACCATTGATCCGTTAGGTTTCATAGCGAGACACGTGAAGTGGCAGAGCTGACATGACTGAACTGTGATGTTTGATGTGTGTTTGCTCTCCTGTGCACAGTAATAAATAGCATGATCACAGCTCTTTCTGTGTTGCAGACTTTATTTAAAAAATTCCATGACATCTACTATAACTGAACCAACCTGGTGCTCTTCATTTATGGAGGCTGTTGAGTCTGAATGTTGGATGTTGTGTATCTCGTGTTCTCTGGGCTTTGTTGTCCTCAGTCTTTTTGCAGGATCAGAAAACAAAACCGGGAGGCGCGTAAATGTTTCTTCTCCATGATGTTTCTTCAAATGTTTCTTCTGGATGATGATATGACCGTGACACGGGATGCCACCTTTGGTCTTGTGACGAAGCAAAGCTCAGGAAGAAGTGTGATTAAATGGTACCCACATGTTGAGAAGGATGTACAGGGCACCTGCAGCCAAATCCAAGCTTCAGCTTAGTTGTAGTTGCAGAATGCTATAGGACTGAGACATCTAAGGCATCAAATGTTTGATTAAACGGATGAAAAAGAGAAGTTTTTTCCCTATAATTATCACTTCTTAAAATCTGTAGCAACTTCAAGTCTGTCAGCATGCTGAGCATGCTCAGAATGTGACAATATATTTTTGTTCAATATTTAATTTCTTTCAGTTGCAATTGTTAAATGAAAAAATATATATTCTTATAATTTAGCAAACGAATTTATAAAAAAAAAAATACATATATCTGTATTAGTTTTAGTAAATTAATTTGACACCTGTATTGAAAATACCATATTGTATTCATACAGAATCAGTATGGTATCATTGTTTGTCTGTTCACTGATTGTTGAAGCTAAGAGCTACTTTGATCTGTTTAGATCTAAAGTATCCAAAGTTGAGTTCTAATGTTTCTTCACCCCTGTGTGTGTGATATGTGATTTCCTACATGCTGGCAGAGCAGAGCAGCAGTTTGTGCTCACAGATGGTGACGGTGTGGAGAGACGGTGGTATTTCCTCAGAAGAACCAGCAGAGTCACAAAGGACACCAGTCCATCTCACCACCTTGACTTGCTGACTGATGTTCGTCTACACTGCACAGAGGAAATCAACTGACCGAGGTTTGTCCAGTGACGTGTTATGAAATGTATATTTGTTTTATGCTTACAGATATGTTTTTCTTGACAGAGGCTCTGCAGAGGTTAGACAAAGCAGAGAAAACATGTGCTTTACATTTTACTGTGATTTATTGAGATATTTGTTGCCTGATGTTCAGCAGGAATGGAGAAATAGAATCAAAGGGAGATGTTTTTCCTGTTTTTGTAATGATGTAAGTAAATCTTCAATATTATTTATTTGCTTGGTTATATTAGGAGCGTTTCTGAGTGAGGGGGAGAGGAGTCATCATCCAGGTAAAGTGACGTGGATCAGTGGATACACTTGTCTCCCCTTTAAAGGAGACGATCCAAGTCATCCTTAAATGTTAGCGCTTTCAAATACACAAACATTTTTAAAGGACAAAAATGAACATCCAACTTTGACTGTAATACAAAATAAATCTTTGCATGTGTGTTTTCAAACTCTCAGATGGGCAGTATATCAGTCTTGGACTGTCTAACCTGCCGGAGCAGCACTGAATGACCACCGCACGAGCATGTTCCTGCAACATTCAGCATCTGATCCTTCATCTGTGTGCTTCTGCTTTTGGTAAGTAGAGTTACCCAACTCCAGTAACTCTAAACACATGCCATCCATTTCTAACGGCCTGGTTACTTCCTGTCAGTTACTTTAGAAACCATGTGGTCACCTGACCTAACACTGTTTCTTCTTCTTCTCCTTAATGTTGAAGTGTCAAATGTCAAACAGCTGGAGAGGAAACTACACCAGTGTACTGGGATGTTTCAGCAACACGTGCCAGATGCTGTTCCTTCATGGTGACATCACCAGAGACAGTCCCGCCAACCTCAGGACCCATTGATTATGATGATCTGATCCATCAAACCCCCAGCAGGTGAACTTTATTCATGACATAACACCGCAACAATGTAAAAAATTAAACAGC
Source organism: Copadichromis virginalis (assembly GCF_057382275.1). Lineage (NCBI taxonomy): Eukaryota > Metazoa > Chordata > Actinopteri > Cichliformes > Cichlidae > Copadichromis > Copadichromis virginalis. The sequence continues at coordinate 7,981,913 of NC_140627.1, forward strand.
AACAGTCTAAATGTAAAGTGCATTCTAAAGTCCTCTTCAATAAATTGTATGCAAAGAGTCATTCAGGTCACTACAGAACCCAGAGTCTTCATCATTAAATCTCTGGTTGCTTCAATTTTTCTATCCTATATCAGATATTTTAAAGGTTAGCTTAGGTAAAGTTCCATTCTCATGGTGAGGCAAAGTGCTTTATGTGTGTGTGTGCCCGTGTCATGAACGGCTATAAAAGGCCTATAATTAAAGAACAAAGCGGGGTTTGAGTTCGAGTTGCGGCAGACTGTCACTACTTGTAAATGGAACGCAGCCTTCCTACGGCGGACAGCTAATAACAGGAATCGGACGCGGTCCAGCCAAGTCCACAGCAACCACCATAGCAACCGCCTAGCATGACCTTAAAAACATATTCTGTCTTCATAACTATCAAAATCGTGAAATGATTTGCAAAGTGTGAAAGTGTTACAGCTGCAGAGAGCTATGGCGGTATCTATGGAAGCTGTTTACATAGCTAATAATATACGATGTAACCATGGAGACAGTCAGTCACTTGAGCTAGCGGTGCATGTTTACTACAGTGAATAAGGTGATTGAGTGCACAGCGTCCACACTCTGCAGGGAGTAAAGACATTACTTCAATATTGTTTTATATTGATATATATTAGCCTTCTGTTGACCATCACCTCAGGTTCACCATTACAGTTTCAGATTACAGATGCACACTGTCTAAACACATTCAAAAACTCATGTCTCAGAAATAAGCACAGCTGTTCATGTTTGTCATTAGAGTTTTATTTGTAAGAAAATTATGAACTTCATATTGTGCATTAAATAAAAGAACATTTCACAACTCTGAGTCAACAGAAACAGGTAACAGAAATGTCTCTAATGTGTACAGTGTAGTGTAAGCATTAAAAGATCATAAAGGAAAAACTAACATTTATGTGAAACTAATTGTAATAAAAAATGAGCAGGTGCTTTATAGATTTAAAAGAAAGAATCTGAAAACAACACTTTTTTGGTCTAAGTGATCAAAGTAGAAAACAGAACTGATGTTCAAGAACAAACCGTAGCTGCACTAATATTACACATCTCGATCGTTGTACTGAACAGACATGTTGCTTTTAAAACCACATGCAGTGTGTGACCATGACTGTTCACTGAGACCATGAACGCCACTTCGCTGAAGCATTCTTCTTCTTCTTCTTGCCATTAAATTGGAAGCAGAAGCAGCACGAGCTGATTTGATCTACTGAAAGGAAAAAGCAGAACATCTGAGTTGAAACCAGTCAGCTGAAATCATTAAGACAGGAACAAATTCAATGCAGTGTCTCAAGTGGCTTAGCCTGTTACAACTGTTGATACAAGCTAAATACGGTTAACACACAGTGTCAGGGAGCTCCAGTGTGGGAACTAGTGGCTTTAGGTTTGTAGTCATTTAACTTTCATCCATTCATTCATTTAATTCAGGAGGAAGAAATGCCAGGTTGGTGCAGGCTGGTTACATGCATTTGGTCCCATGCTGTCTTTAATTAAATGACTTGGTTCATTTTATGGCTGGGCTGTATGTGGGGTTATATCATGTTATTTGGGCAGGAGTACCTGTCCCCTGTTAGACTTAGAAAGTTTCTCCATAAGTAGAGTTTCTAACTCTTCTAGCACATCTGTGGCTGACAGCTTTTTGGTGGCTCTTTTTACCCCACACTGGTTGTGAGTGTGTAAATAGCCCCACTAGTTATTTTGGGTTGCAGTTAACTAGGGAGGAAGGGGTGGGTATGCCATGATTAGGTGAATAACAATTATATGTGATACATAAATTTCACAATGCATGCATATATCTCTATCAATTAAACCTGGCCTGAGGGCTGCCATTTTTTACATTCAGTTATTTCTCTTAGAAATGTTGGAACTAAATAATGAATGTGTTACAGTTAAAGTGAAACACTGGTCAGTGTAAATGGCTCATTGGGACACAGAAACCTTTAAATTAAACCTGATATCTAGTGTCAAACAATATCAAAGCTGTAAAAGATGTTTACATTCAGAATTTATAAAACTATGATTGTAAATAAATTCAAACAAGTGAGCTTTTCTCTTTGTGCTGAATATCAACACTGTGGTTTCTTAGACTGTAAGCTGTACTTTAGTGCAACCAGTTGCAGAAGCTGCCACTCCAAATGTCTTTTGATAACAAGAAAAAAATACCTTTTCAGTACACGGCCTGAAGTTCTTCTCCGACATCTTCTGCAATCGGCTTTGTCTGCTGGTTTGAAGACAATAAACCACAAAAAAGATGATTTAGTCACTTTGTCTGCGTCATGCAGCTCGAATGTGTCGTGTAACGATGTTGAATAGCCGTCGTTATCCCTCTGCTTTGAGCCTTTTATCAAAAGTTACAGCTAACTTCATGAAGTTGTACAAAAAGGCTTCATTTCGCCGAGACAGTGCGTTTCTGACTATTACATGCATTTGAATGGAGTTCTTGCACGAAACAAAGTATAAGTTTTCATTATGTGAATAACTTGTATTTTACACTGACCCTGGGTCAGTATCAACTTCATGAAGACAGCTGTAACTTTTGATAGAGGACTCACACACACACATATTTATGGCTTTGCCTTATAGAATTCAGCATCTCCGTGCTGAGGAAATAGGTTTTGCAGCTGTTTGAGCTAAGATTTTCAAGTTATTCACAAATTGAAAACCTATACTTTGTGTCGGGCGAGAACTCCATTCAAATGCATGTAATAGCGAGAAACGCACTAACGTGGTGAAATAAAGCGTTTTTCCATAAACTTCATAAAGACAGCTGTAAATTTTGAGAGAAGACTCACACACACATTGGGGGGATATTGAAGTCTATAAGATAAAGCCATGAATATGTTTGTCTGAGTCTTCTATCAAAAGTTACAGCAAGCTCTATGAAGTTGATGAGAAACGCGTTTCTCACTGTTACATGCATTTGAATTTAGTTCTTGCCCGACACAAAGTATAGGTTTTAATTTGTGAATAACTTGAAAATCTTAGCTCAAACAGCTGCAAAACCTATTTCCTGAGCACTGAGATGCTGAATTCTATAAGGCAAAGCCATAAATATGTGTGTGTGATTCTTCTATCAACAGTTACAGCTGTCTTCTTGAAGTTGATACTGACCCAGGGTCAGTGTAAAATACAATCCTAGCTGTGTGAACAAAGCTTGGCTCCTTTAATCCTGCATGACAAACCTCAGGATGCAGGTTATTATTACTCTTTCCTGCTGGCACACCTGAGAGTCAGCTAGAAACTTACAGTGACGTGGACATCATGCAAAGACTGCCAGACTCTGTAATACTGTGAATGATCAGTGACTCAAGTTAACACTAAACTTTAAACAGTACCTCTGTGTCTCTGTGTGCTGAACATTTAGGATTGAGTCTGCATTGACTTTATTTATTGAGACTTTAATGTGCTAAAAGCAGGTTGAAGACAGCTCAGAAACATTTGAAGATTAAAATTTAGCATTATGGCTGCTGGTGGTTTGTAAAGCCTATACTCAGCTGTAGTTTTTGTTACTAATTTATGTTTGTTGTTGTTTAACACAGATTTCAGAAGAGCAAATATGCTTAATAGTTTAACTAGATTTCATTTGTCAGTGTGGGACTGCTGAGTCACCTGAAGAACTCATTTCATTCATTCTCCACATGATGTTCATATACAGAAATGTTTCACAGGAACTGGTTCCTCCCAAACTGTGAACTAGTGTGTTTCCATAGATTATCTCTGTATGAATGTACTTTTAAATGAAGGCAAGTGTTTGTCCTTTTTTGTTCCTCAGTTACAGTACGTGATATCTTGATATCAGGCGGTCAACACTGGGGGAAGACAAGAAGCAGACGTACTTCCAAGAGGGAGCTGCAGTGAGGACACAGCCAGGTCACTGAGGTCAGAGGTCAGAATCTGAAACAGCTCAGGTTTATATTTTAGGGGTTATAAAAAATCAAAATGTATTTATGAAGAAACCTTTAAATAATAGTCATAATTATGATTATTATAAGAAATATCAAACATTTAAGTGGATTTTCTGTTACACATGTTGTATTAGCCCTGCAATAAACTGGCAGCCTGTCTTTGTCCTGTATCAGCTGGGATAGGCTTCATCCTCCCGCAACCCTGAATTGGATACATTGTATTCCAATTATGTAATCTGATCATTTACAAACTCAAGGTATCTAATCAAAATGTAAGTAATAATTATAAAATGGGAAAGCAGAAATAAGTGTGACATAAATGTAAATGTGTAATTATAAAATGGGAAAGCAGAAATAAGTGTGACATAAATGTAAATGTAAATGTGTTAGCTGACATAGAGGACAGCTACATGTAGTCTGAAAAACCTTTGTTGTCAAGTTTGCAGGTATATCAGCACGAGACATTCTTACATAGAAGAGTCTGTTAAAGTCTCTAACTCAGCGAAGCATTATTGGTCCCGTCTGTTTGGATAAATATAGTAAGTTGATGTTTGTCCATTTATTGACACATTTTCTTAAGTGCTTATCCAGTTCAGGATCACAGTGGAGCTGCAGCTGGATATGTTCATTAAATAAACCTTACAAAAGTTAACAATAAACCTGCATCCATGTACGTTGTTGTCCACAGGATAAGAAAATCAAACTGGAACACTGTGGAACATGTTAATAAATGTTTGTGTGTTTATGCCTGTGTCTTTCACAGGAGGCGCTGGAAGGTTTCCCTAATAGTTCCTGGTGAATCAAAGCAGAACCATAAAGGTTGCTGGATTGCATGATGGCCTTACCCCTGAGCAGTCATCCTGTTAAAGGAGGAACCAGTTAGAAGCTGTTTTCAAAGTAGCTGAGCAGATTTCATCTCAAGTAAGCGATTAACTGTTTGTTCATCTGTTCTGCCACTTAAAGAGCATTTAAGGACGTCTTTTGAGTGTCCAGCTGAATTAATTCTACTGGCTCTCATGGTCATTTGTTATTATAGACATATTTTTCATGTTCATCCAGCTATTTAGTAAATTCTATCTATTTAGTAATATCCGTCAGCTATAAAATGTAATATAAATATAAAAAATATCTAAATATCTCCTGCACTTTATATTTTAATGATGTAAGTCTGTTATCGTGTTACATTAGCATTCCTCACATATCAATGAGATGCTGTACAGTACAATCCTACTGACGCAGCAGAGGGATAACGACGGCTATTCAACATCGTTACACGACACATTCGAGCTGCATGACACAGACAAAGTGACTAAATCATCTTTTTTATGGTTTATTGTCTTCAAACCAGCAGACAAAGCCGATTGCAGAAGATTTCGGAGAAGAACTTCAGGCCGTGTACTGAAAAGGTATTTTTTTCTTGTTATCAAAAGACATTTGGAGTGGCAGCTTCTGCAACTGGTTGCACTAAAGTACAGCTTACAGTCTAAGAAACCACAGTGTTGATATTCAGCACAAAGAGAAAAGCTCACTTGTTTGAATTTATTTACAATCATAGTTTTATAAATTCTGAATGTAAACATCTTTTACAGCTTTGATATTGTTTGACACTAGATATCAGGTTTAATTTAAAGGTTTCTGTGTCCCAATGAGCCATTTACACTGACCAGTGTTTCACTTTAACTGTAACACATTCATTATTTAGTTCCAACATTTCTAAGAGAAATAACTGAATGTAAAAAATGGCAGCCCTCAGGCCAGGTTTAATTGATAGAGATATATGCATGCATTGTGAAATTTATGTATCACATATAATTGTTATTCACCTAATCATGGCATACCCACCCCTTCCTCCCTAGTTAACTGCAACCCAAAATAACTAGTGGGGCTATTTACACACTCACAACCAGTGTGGGGTAAAAAGAGCCACCAAAAAGCTGTCAGCCACAGATGTGCTAGAAGAGTTAGAAACTCTACTTATGGAGAAACTTTCTAAGTCTAACAGGGGACAGGTACTCCTGCCCAAATAACATGATATAACCCCACATACAGCCCAGCCATAAAATGAACCAAGTCATTTAATTAAAGACAGCATGGGACCAAATGCATGTAACCAGCCTGCACCAACCTGGCATTTCTTCCTCCTGAATTAAATGAATGAATGGATGAAAGTTAAATGACTACAAACCTAAAGCCACTAGTTCCCACACTGGAGCTCCCTGACACTGTGTGTTAACCGTATTTAGCTTGTATCAACAGTTGTAACAGGCTAAGCCACTTGAGACACTGCATTGAATTTGTTCCTGTCTTAATGATTTCAGCTGACTGGTTTCAACTCAGATGTTCTGCTTTTTCCTTTCAGTAGATCAAATCAGCTCGTGCTGCTTCTGCTTCCAATTTAATGGCAAGAAGAAGAAGAAGAATGCTTCAGCGAAGTGGCGTTCATGGTCTCAGTGAACAGTCATGGTCACACACTGCATGTGGTTTTAAAAGCAACATGTCTGTTCAGTACAACGATCGAGATGTGTAATATTAGTGCAGCTACGGTTTGTTCTTGAACATCAGTTCTGTTTTCTACTTTGATCACTTAGACCAAAAAAGTGTTGTTTTCAGATTCTTTCTTTTAAATCTATAAAGCACCTGCTCATTTTTTATTACAATTAGTTTCACATAAATGTTAGTTTTTCCTTTATGATCTTTTAATGCTTACACTACACTGTACACATTAGAGACATTTCTGTTACCTGTTTCTGTTGACTCAGAGTTGTGAAATGTTCTTTTATTTAATGCACAATATGAAGTTCATAATTTTCTTACAAATAAAACTCTAATGACAAACATGAACAGCTGTGCTTATTTCTGAGACATGAGTTTTTGAATGTGTTTAGACAGTGTGCATCTGTAATCTGAAACTGTAATGGTGAACCTGAGGTGATGGTCAACAGAAGGCTAATATATATCAATATAAAACAATATTGAAGTAATGTCTTTACCCCCTGCAGAGTGTGGACGCTGTGCACTCAATCACCTTATTCACTGTAGTAAACATGCACCGCTAGCTCAAGTGACTGACTGTCTCCATGGTTACATCGTATATTATTAGCTATGTAAACAGCTTCCATAGATACCGCCATAGCTCTCTGCAGCTGTAACACTTTCACACTTTGCAAATCATTTCACGATTTTGATAGTTATGAAGACAGAATATGTTTTTAAGGTCATGCTAGGCGGTTGCTATGGTGGTTGCTGTGGACTTGGCTGGACCGCGTCCGATTCCTGTTATTAGCTGTCCGCCATAGGAAGGCTGCGTTCCATTTACAAGTAGTGACAGTCTGCCGCAACTCGAACTCAAACCCCGCTTTGTTCTTTAATTATAGGCCTTTTATAGCCGTTCATGACACGGGCACACACACACATAAAGCACTTTGCCTCACCATGACAATGGAACTTTACCTAAGATAACCTTTAAAATATCTGATATAGGATAGAAAAATGAAGCAACCAGAGATTTAATGATGAAGACTCTAAAACCCACTGTCTTGACAAAATAAAGCGTTTTTGAACAACTTCATATAAATCGCTGTAACTTTTGATAGAAGACTCAGACAAACATGTTTATGGCTTTATCTTATAGAACTCAATATCCCCGTGCTGGGCAAACAGGTTTTGCAGCCGTTTGAGCTAAGATTTTAAAATTATTCACATAATGAAAACCTATACTTTGTTTCAGGCGAGTTTCCCATTCAAATGCATGTAACAGTGAGAAACGCATTGTCTTGGCGAAATAAAGCGTTTTTGAACAACTTCATATAAATCGCTGTAACTTTTGATAGAAGACTCAGACAAACATGTTTATGGCTTTATCTTATAGAACTCAATATCCCCGTGCTGGGCAAACAGGTTTTGCAGCCGTTTGAGCTAAGATTTTAAAATTATTCACATAATGAAAACCTATACTTTGTTTCAGGCGAGTTTCCCATTCAAATGCATGTAACAGTGAGAAACGCATTGTCTTGGCGAAATAAAGCGTTTTTGAACAACTTCATATAAATCGCTGTAACTTTTGATAGAAGACTCAGACAAACATATGGCTTTATCTTATAGAACTCAATATCCCCGTGCTGGGCAAACAGGTTTTGCAGCCGTTTGAGCTAAGATTTTAAAATTATTCACATAATGAAAACCTATACTTTGTTTCAGGCGAGTTTCCCATTCAAATGCATGTAACAGTGAGAAACGCATTGTCTTGGCGAAATAAAGCGTTTTTGAACAACTTCATATAAATCGCTGTAACTTTTGATAGAAGACTCAGACAAACATGTTTATGGCTTTATCTTATAGAACTCAATATCCCCGTGCTGGGCAAACAGGTTTTGCAGCCGTTTGAGCTAAGATTTTAAAATTATTCACATAATGAAAACCTATACTTTGTTTCAGGCGAGTTTCCCATTCAAATGCATGTAACAGTGAGAAACGCATTGTCTTGGCGAAATAAAGCGTTTTTGAACAACTTCATATAAATCGCTGTAACTTTTGATAGAAGACTCAGACAAACATGTTTATGGCTTTATCTTATAGAACTCAATATCCCCGTGCTGGGCAAACAGGTTTTGCAGCCGTTTGAGCTAAGATTTTAAAATTATTCACATAATGAAAACCTATACTTTGTTTCAGGCGAGTTTCCCATTCAAATGCATGTAACAGTGAGAAACGCATTGTCTTGGCGAAATAAAGCGTTTTTGAACAACTTCATATAAATCGCTGTAACTTTTGATAGAAGACTCAGACAAACATGTTTATGGCTTTATCTTATAGAACTCAATATCCCCGTGCTGGGCAAACAGGTTTTGCAGCCGTTTGAGCTAAGATTTTAAAATTATTCACATAATGAAAATCTATACTTTGTTTCAGGCGAGTTTCCCATTCAAATGCATGTAACAGTGAGAAACACACTGTCTTGGCGAAATAAAGCGTTTTTCAACCACTTCATATAAATCGCTGTAACTTTTGATAGAAGACTCAGACAAACATGTTTATGGCTTTATCTTATAGAACTCAATATCCCCGTGCTGGGCAAACAGGTTTTGCAGCCGTTTGAGCTAAGATTTTAAAATTATTCACATAATGAAAACCTATACTTTGTTTCAGGCGAGTTTCCCATTCAAATGCATGTAACAGTGAGAAACGCATTGTCTTGGCGAAATAAAGCGTTTTTGAACAACTTCATATAAATCGCTGTAACTTTTGATAGAAGACTCAGACAAACATATGGCTTTATCTTATAGAACTCAATATCCCCGTGCTGGGCAAACAGGTTTTGCAGCCGTTTGAGCTAAGATTTTAAAATTATTCACATAATGAAAACCTATACTTTGTTTCAGGCGAGTTTCCCATTCAAATGCATGTAACAGTGAGAAACGCATTGTCTTGGCGAAATAAAGCGTTTTTGAACAACTTCATATAAATCGCTGTAACTTTTGATAGAAGACTCAGACAAACATGTTTATGGCTTTATCTTATAGAACTCAATATCCCCGTGCTGGGCAAACAGGTTTTGCAGCCGTTTGAGCTAAGATTTTAAAATTATTCACATAATGAAAACCTATACTTTGTTTCAGGCGAGTTTCCCATTCAAATGCATGTAACAGTGAGAAACGCATTGTCTTGGCGAAATAAAGCGTTTTTGAACAACTTCATATAAATCGCTGTAACTTTTGATAGAAGACTCAGACAAACATGTTTATGGCTTTATCTTATAGAACTCAATATCCCCGTGCTGGGCAAACAGGTTTTGCAGCCGTTTGAGCTAAGATTTTAAAATTATTCACATAATGAAAACCTATACTTTGTCTCAGGCGAGTTTCCCATTCAAATGCATGTAACAGTGAGAAACGCATTGTCTTGGCGAAATAAAGTTTTTTTTGAACAACTTCATATAAATCGCTGTAACTTTTGATAGAAGACTCAGACAAACATATGGCTTTATCTTATAGAACTCAATATCCCCGTGCTGGGCAAACAGGTTTTGCAGCCGTTTGAGCTAAGATTTTAAAATTATTCACATAATGAAAACCTATACTTTGTTTCAGGCGAGTTTCCCATTCAAATGCATGTAACAGTGAGAAACGCATTGTCTTGGCGAAATAAAGCTTTTTTGAACAACTTCATATAAATCGCTGTAACTTTTGATAGAAGACTCAGACAAACATGTTTATGGCTTTATCTTATAGAACTCAATATCCCCGTGCTGGGCAAACAGGTTTTGCAGCCGTTTGAGCTAAGATTTTAAAATTATTCACATAATGAAAACCTATACTTTGTTTCAGGCGAGTTTCCCATTCAAATGCATGTAACAGTGAGAAACGCATTGTCTTGGCGAAATAAAGCGTTTTTGAACAACTTCATATAAATCGCTGTAACCTTTGATAGAAGACTCAGACAAACATGTTTATGGCTTTATCTTATAGAACTCAATATCCCCGTGCTGGGCAAACAGGTTTTGCAGCCGTTTGAGCTAAGATTTTAAAATTATTCACATAATGAAAACCTATACTTTGTCTCAGGCGAGTTTCCCATTCAAATGCATGTAACAGTGAGAAACGCATTGTCTTGGCGAAATAAAGTTTTTGAACAACTTCATATAAATCGCTGTAACTTTTGATAGAAGACTCAGACAAACATATGGCTTTATCTTATAGAACTCAATATCCCCGTGCTGGGCAAACAGGTTTTGCAGCCGTTTGAGCTAAGATTTTAAAATTATTCACATAATGAAAACCTATACTTTGTTTCAGGCGAGTTTCCCATTCAAATGCATGTAACAGTGAGAAACGCATTGTCTTGGCGAAATAAAGCGTTTTTGAACAACTTCATATAAATCGCTGTAACTTTTGATAGAAGACTCAGACAAACATATGGCTTTATCTTATAGAACTCAATATCCCCGTGCTGGGCAAACAGGTTTTGCAGCCGTTTGAGCTAAGATTTTAAAATTATTCACATAATGAAAACCTATACTTTGTTTCAGGCGAGTTTCCCATTCAAATGCATGTAACAGTGAGAAACGCATTGTCTTGGCGAAATAAAGCGTTTTTGAACAACTTCATATAAATCGCTGTAACTTTTGATAGAAGACTCAGACAAACATGTTTATGGCTTTATCTTATAGAACTCAATATCCCCGTGCTGGGCAAACAGGTTTTGCAGCCGTTTGAGCTAAGATTTTAAAATTATTCACATAATGAAAACCTATACTTTGTTTCAGGCGAGTTTCCCATTCAAATGCATGTAACAGTGAGAAACGCATTGTCTTGGCGAAATAAAGCGTTTTTGAACAACTTCATATAAATCGCTGTAACTTTTGATAGAAGACTCAGACAAACATGTTTATGGCTTTATCTTATAGAACTCAATATCCCCGTGCTGGGCAAACAGGTTTTGCAGCCGTTTGAGCTAAGATTTTAAAATTATTCACATAATGAAAACCTATACTTTGTTTCAGGCGAGTTTCCCATTCAAATGCATGTAACAGTGAGAAACGCATTGTCTTGGCGAAATAAAGCGTTTTTGAACAACTTCATATAAATCGCTGTAACTTTTGATAGAAGACTCAGACAAACATGTTTATGGCTTTATCTTATAGAACTCAATATCCCCGTGCTGGGCAAACAGGTTTTGCAGCCGTTTGAGCTAAGATTTTAAAATTATTCACATAATGAAAACCTATACTTTGTTTCAGGCGAGTTTCCCATTCAAATGCATGTAACAGTGAGAAACGCATTGTCTTGGCGAAATAAAGCGTTTTTGAACAACTTCATATAAATCGCTGTAACTTTTGATAGAAGACTCAGACAAACATGTTTATGGCTTTATCTTATAGAACTCAATATCCCCGTGCTGGGCAAACAGGTTTTGCAGCCGTTTGAGCTAAGATTTTAAAATTATTCACATAATGAAAACCTATACTTTGTTTCAGGCGAGTTTCCCATTCAAATGCATGTAACAGTGAGAAACGCATTGTCTTGGCGAAATAAAGCGTTTTTGAACAACTTCATATAAATCGCTGTAACTTTTGATAGAAGACTCAGACAAACATGTTTATGGCTTTATCTTATAGAACTCAATATCCCCGTGCTGGGCAAACAGGTTTTGCAGCCGTTTGAGCTAAGATTTTAAAATTATTCACATAATGAAAATCTATACTTTGTTTCAGGCGAGTTTCCCATTCAAATGCATGTAACAGTGAGAAACACACTGTCTTGGCGAAATAAAGCGTTTTTCAACCACTTCATATAAATCGCTGTAACTTTTGATAGAAGACTCAGACAAACATGTTTATGGCTTTATCTTATAGAACTCAATATCCCCGTGCTGGGCAAACAGGTTTTGCAGCCGTTTGAGCTAAGATTTTAAAATTATTCACATAATGAAAACCTATACTTTGTTTCAGGCGAGTTTCCCATTCAAATGCATGTAACAGTGAGAAACGCATTGTCTTGGCGAAATAAAGCGTTTTTGAACAACTTCATATAAATCGCTGTAACTTTTGATAGAAGACTCAGACAAACATATGGCTTTATCTTATAGAACTCAATATCCCCGTGCTGGGCAAACAGGTTTTGCAGCCGTTTGAGCTAAGATTTTAAAATTATTCACATAATGAAAACCTATACTTTGTTTCAGGCGAGTTTCCCATTCAAATGCATGTAACAGTGAGAAACGCATTGTCTTGGCGAAATAAAGCGTTTTTGAACAACTTCATATAAATCGCTGTAACCTTTGATAGAAGACTCAGACAAACATGTTTATGGCTTTATCTTATAGAACTCAATATCCCCGTGCTGGGCAAACAGGTTTTGCAGCCGTTTGAGCTAAGATTTTAAAATTATTCACATAATGAAAACCTATACTTTGTTTCAGGCGAGTTTCCCATTCAAATGCATGTAACAGTGAGAAACGCATTGTCTTGGCGAAATAAAGCGTTTTTGAACAACTTCATATAAATCGCTGTAACTTTTGATAGAAGACTCAGACAAACATATGGCTTTATCTTATAGAACTCAATATCCCCGTGCTGGGCAAACAGGTTTTGCAGCCGTTTGAGCTAAGATTTTAAAATTATTCACATAATGAAAACCTATACTTTGTTTCAGGCGAGTTTCCCATTCAAATGCATGTAACAGTGAGAAACGCATTGTCTTGGCGAAATAAAGCGTTTTTGAACAACTTCATATAAATCGCTGTAACTTTTGATAGAAGACTCAGACAAACATGTTTATGGCTTTATCTTATAGAACTCAATATCCCCGTGCTGGGCAAACAGGTTTTGCAGCCGTTTGAGCTAAGATTTTAAAATTATTCACATAATGAAAACCTATACTTTGTTTCAGGCGAGTTTCCCATTCAAATGCATGTAACAGTGAGAAACGCATTGTCTTGGCGAAATAAAGCGTTTTTGAACAACTTCATATAAATCGCTGTAACTTTTGATAGAAGACTCAGACAAACATGTTTATGGCTTTATCTTATAGAACTCAATATCCCCGTGCTGGGCAAACAGGTTTTGCAGCCGTTTGAGCTAAGATTTTAAAATTATTCACATAATGAAAACCTATACTTTGTTTCAGGCGAGTTTCCCATTCAAATGCATGTAACAGTGAGAAACGCATTGTCTTGGCGAAATAAAGCGTTTTTGAACAACTTCATATAAATCGCTGTAACTTTTGATAGAAGACTCAGACAAACATGTTTATGGCTTTATCTTATAGAACTCAATATCCCCGTGCTGGGCAAACAGGTTTTGCAGCCGTTTGAGCTAAGATTTTAAAATTATTCACATAATGAAAACCTATACTTTGTTTCAGGCGAGTTTCCCATTCAAATGCATGTAACAGTGAGAAACGCATTGTCTTGGCGAAATAAAGCGTTTTTGAACAACTTCATATAAATCGCTGTAACTTTTGATAGAAGACTCAGACAAACATGTTTATGGCTTTATCTTATAGAACTCAATATCCCCGTGCTGGGCAAACAGGTTTTGCAGCCGTTTGAGCTAAGATTTTAAAATTATTCACATAATGAAAACCTATACTTTGTTTCAGGCGAGTTTCCCATTCAAATGCATGTAACAGTGAGAAACGCATTGTCTTGGCGAAATAAAGCGTTTTTGAACAACTTCATATAAATCGCTGTAACTTTTGATAGAAGACTCAGACAAACATGTTTATGGCTTTATCTTATAGAACTCAATATCCCCGTGCTGGGCAAACAGGTTTTGCAGCCGTTTGAGCTAAGATTTTAAAATTATTCACATAATGAAAACCTATACTTTGTTTCAGGCGAGTTTCCCATTCAAATGCATGTAACAGTGAGAAACGCATTGTCTTGGCGAAATAAAGCGTTTTTGAACAACTTCATATAAATCGCTGTAACTTTTGATAGAAGACTCAGACAAACATGTTTATGGCTTTATCTTATAGAACTCAATATCCCCGTGCTGGGCAAACAGGTTTTGCAGCCGTTTGAGCTAAGATTTTAAAATTATTCACATAATGAAAACCTATACTTTGTCTCAGGCGAGTTTCCCATTCAAATGCATGTAACAGTGAGAAACGCATTGTCTTGGCGAAATAAAGTTTTTTTTGAACAACTTCATATAAATCGCTGTAACTTTTGATAGAAGACTCAGACAAACATGTTTATGGCTTTATCTTATAGAACTCAATATCCCCGTGCTGGGCAAACAGGTTTTGCAGCCGTTTGAGCTAAGATTTTAAAATTATTCACATAATGAAAACCTATACTTTGTTTCAGGCGAGTTTCCCATTCAAATGCATGTAACAGTGAGAAACGCATTGTCTTGGCGAAATAAAGCGTTTTTGAACAACTTCATATAAATCGCTGTAACTTTTGATAGAAGACTCAGACAAACATATGGCTTTATCTTATAGAACTCAATATCCCCGTGCTGGGCAAACAGGTTTTGCAGCCGTTTGAGCTAAGATTTTAAAATTATTCACATAATGAAAACCTATACTTTGTTTCAGGCGAGTTTCCCATTCAAATGCATGTAACAGTGAGAAACGCATTGTCTTGGCGAAATAAAGCGTTTTTGAACAACTTCATATAAATCGCTGTAACTTTTGATAGAAGACTCAGACAAACATGTTTATGGCTTTATCTTATAGAACTCAATATCCCCGTGCTGGGCAAACAGGTTTTGCAGCCGTTTGAGCTAAGATTTTAAAATTATTCACATAATGAAAACCTATACTTTGTTTCAGGCGAGTTTCCCATTCAAATGCATGTAACAGTGAGAAACGCATTGTCTTGGCGAAATAAAGCGTTTTTGAACAACTTCATATAAATCGCTGTAACTTTTGATAGAAGACTCAGACAAACATGTTTATGGCTTTATCTTATAGAACTCAATATCCCCGTGCTGGGCAAACAGGTTTTGCAGCCGTTTGAGCTAAGATTTTAAAATTATTCACATAATGAAAACCTATACTTTGTTTCAGGCGAGTTTCCCATTCAAATGCATGTAACAGTGAGAAACGCATTGTCTTGGCGAAATAAAGCGTTTTTGAACAACTTCATATAAATCGCTGTAACTTTTGATAGAAGACTCAGACAAACATGTTTATGGCTTTATCTTATAGAACTCAATATCCCCGTGCTGGGCAAACAGGTTTTGCAGCCGTTTGAGCTAAGATTTTAAAATTATTCACATAATGAAAATCTATACTTTGTTTCAGGCGAGTTTCCCATTCAAATGCATGTAACAGTGAGAAACACACTGTCTTGGCGAAATAAAGCGTTTTTCAACCACTTCATATAAATCGCTGTAACTTTTGATAGAAGACTCAGACAAACATGTTTATGGCTTTATCTTATAGAACTCAATATCCCCGTGCTGGGCAAACAGGTTTTGCAGCCGTTTGAGCTAAGATTTTAAAATTATTCACATAATGAAAACCTATACTTTGTTTCAGGCGAGTTTCCCATTCAAATGCATGTAACAGTGAGAAACGCATTGTCTTGGCGAAATAAAGCGTTTTTGAACAACTTCATATAAATCGCTGTAACTTTTGATAGAAGACTCAGACAAACATATGGCTTTATCTTATAGAACTCAATATCCCCGTGCTGGGCAAACAGGTTTTGCAGCCGTTTGAGCTAAGATTTTAAAATTATTCACATAATGAAAACCTATACTTTGTTTCAGGCGAGTTTCCCATTCAAATGCATGTAACAGTGAGAAACGCATTGTCTTGGCGAAATAAAGCGTTTTTGAACAACTTCATATAAATCGCTGTAACTTTTGATAGAAGACTCAGACAAACATGTTTATGGCTTTATCTTATAGAACTCAATATCCCCGTGCTGGGCAAACAGGTTTTGCAGCCGTTTGAGCTAAGATTTTAAAATTATTCACATAATGAAAACCTATACTTTGTTTCAGGCGAGTTTCCCATTCAAATGCATGTAACAGTGAGAAACGCATTGTCTTGGCGAAATAAAGCGTTTTTGAACAACTTCATATAAATCGCTGTAACCTTTGATAGAAGACTCAGACAAACATGTTTATGGCTTTATCTTATAGAACTCAATATCCCCGTGCTGGGCAAACAGGTTTTGCAGCCGTTTGAGCTAAGATTTTAAAATTATTCACATAATGAAAACCTATACTTTGTTTCAGGCGAGTTTCCCATTCAAATGCATGTAACAGTGAGAAACGCATTGTCTTGGCGAAATAAAGTTTTTTTTGAACAACTTCATATAAATCGCTGTAACTTTTGATAGAAGACTCAGACAAACATATGGCTTTATCTTATAGAACTCAATATCCCCGTGCTGGGCAAACAGGTTTTGCAGCCGTTTGAGCTAAGATTTTAAAATTATTCACATAATGAAAACCTATACTTTGTTTCAGGCGAGTTTCCCATTCAAATGCATGTAACAGTGAGAAACGCATTGTCTTGGCGAAATAAAGCGTTTTTGAACAACTTCATATAAATCGCTGTAACTTTTGATAGAAGACTCAGACAAACATATGGCTTTATCTTATAGAACTCAATATCCCCGTGCTGGGCAAACAGGTTTTGCAGCCGTTTGAGCTAAGATTTTAAAATTATTCACATAATGAAAACCTATACTTTGTTTCAGGCGAGTTTCCCATTCAAATGCATGTAACAGTGAGAAACGCATTGTCTTGGCGAAATAAAGCGTTTTTGAACAACTTCATATAAATCGCTGTAACTTTTGATAGAAGACTCAGACAAACATGTTTATGGCTTTATCTTATAGAACTCAATATCCCCGTGCTGGGCAAACAGGTTTTGCAGCCGTTTGAGCTAAGATTTTAAAATTATTCACATAATGAAAACCTATACTTTGTCTCAGGCGAGTTTCCCATTCAAATGCATGTAACAGTGAGAAACGCATTGTCTTGGCGAAATAAAGTTTTTTTTGAACAACTTCATATAAATCGCTGTAACTTTTGATAGAAGACTCAGACAAACATGTTTATGGCTTTATCTTATAGAACTCAATATCCCCGTGCTGGGCAAACAGGTTTTGCAGCCGTTTGAGCTAAGATTTTAAAATTATTCACATAATGAAAACCTATACTTTGTCTCAGGCGAGTTTCCCATTCAAATGCATGTAACAGTGAGAAACGCATTGTCTTGGCGAAATAAAGTTTTTTTTTAACAACTTCATATAAATCGCTGTAACTTTTGATAGAAGACTCAGACAAACATATGGCTTTATCTTATAGAACTCAATATCCCCGTGCTGGGCAAACAGGTTTTGCAGCCGTTTGAGCTAAGATTTTAAAATTATTCACATAATGAAAACCTATACTTTGTCTCAGGCGAGTTTCCCATTCAAATGCATGTAACAGTGAGAAACGCATTGTCTTGGCGAAATAAAGCGTTTTTGAACAACTTCATATAAATCGCTGTAACTTTTGATAGAAGACTCAGACAAACATGTTTATGGCTTTATCTTATAGAACTCAATATCCCCGTGCTGGGCAAACAGGTTTTGCAGCCGTTTGAGCTAAGATTTTAAAATTATTCACATAATGAAAATCTATACTTTGTTTCAGGCGAGTTTCCCATTCAAATGCATGTAACAGTGAGAAACACACTGTCTTGGCGAAATAAAGCGTTTTTCAACCACTTCATATAAATCGCTGTAACTTTTGATAGAAGACTCAGACAAACATGTTTATGGCTTTATCTTATAGAACTCAATATCCCCGTGCTGGGCAAACAGGTTTTGCAGCCGTTTGAGCTAAGATTTTAAAATTATTCACATAATGAAAACCTATACTTTGTTTCAGGCGAGTTTCCCATTCAAATGCATGTAACAGTGAGAAACGCATTGTCTTGGCGAAATAAAGCGTTTTTGAACAACTTCATATAAATCGCTGTAACTTTTGATAGAAGACTCAGACAAACATATGGCTTTATCTTATAGAACTCAATATCCCCGTGCTGGGCAAACAGGTTTTGCAGCCGTTTGAGCTAAGATTTTAAAATTATTCACATAATGAAAACCTATACTTTGTTTCAGGCGAGTTTCCCATTCAAATGCATGTAACAGTGAGAAACGCATTGTCTTGGCGAAATAAAGCGTTTTTGAACAACTTCATATAAATCGCTGTAACTTTTGATAGAAGACTCAGACAAACATGTTTATGGCTTTATCTTATAGAACTCAATATCCCCGTGCTGGGCAAACAGGTTTTGCAGCCGTTTGAGCTAAGATTTTAAAATTATTCACATAATGAAAACCTATACTTTGTTTCAGGCGAGTTTCCCATTCAAATGCATGTAACAGTGAGAAACGCATTGTCTTGGCGAAATAAAGCGTTTTTGAACAACTTCATATAAATCGCTGTAACCTTTGATAGAAGACTCAGACAAACATGTTTATGGCTTTATCTTATAGAACTCAATATCCCCGTGCTGGGCAAACAGGTTTTGCAGCCGTTTGAGCTAAGATTTTAAAATTATTCACATAATGAAAACCTATACTTTGTCTCAGGCGAGTTTCCCATTCAAATGCATGTAACAGTGAGAAACGCATTGTCTTGGCGAAATAAAGTTTTTTTTGAACAACTTCATATAAATCGCTGTAACTTTTGATAGAAGACTCAGACAAACATATGGCTTTATCTTATAGAACTCAATATCCCCGTGCTGGGCAAACAGGTTTTGCAGCCGTTTGAGCTAAGATTTTAAAATTATTCACATAATGAAAACCTATACTTTGTTTCAGGCGAGTTTCCCATTCAAATGCATGTAACAGTGAGAAACGCATTGTCTTGGCGAAATAAAGCGTTTTTGAACAACTTCATATAAATCGCTGTAACTTTTGATAGAAGACTCAGACAAACATATGGCTTTATCTTATAGAACTCAATATCCCCGTGCTGGGCAAACAGGTTTTGCAGCCGTTTGAGCTAAGATTTTAAAATTATTCACATAATGAAAACCTATACTTTGTTTCAGGCGAGTTTCCCATTCAAATGCATGTAACAGTGAGAAACGCATTGTCTTGGCGAAATAAAGCGTTTTTGAACAACTTCATATAAATCGCTGTAACTTTTGATAGAAGACTCAGACAAACATGTTTATGGCTTTATCTTATAGAACTCAATATCCCCGTGCTGGGCAAACAGGTTTTGCAGCCGTTTGAGCTAAGATTTTAAAATTATTCACATAATGAAAACCTATACTTTGTTTCAGGCGAGTTTCCCATTCAAATGCATGTAACAGTGAGAAACGCATTGTCTTGGCGAAATAAAGCGTTTTTGAACAACTTCATATAAATCGCTGTAACTTTTGATAGAAGACTCAGACAAACATGTTTATGGCTTTATCTTATAGAACTCAATATCCCCGTGCTGGGCAAACAGGTTTTGCAGCCGTTTGAGCTAAGATTTTAAAATTATTCACATAATGAAAACCTATACTTTGTTTCAGGCGAGTTTCCCATTCAAATGCATGTAACAGTGAGAAACGCATTGTCTTGGCGAAATAAAGCGTTTTTGAACAACTTCATATAAATCGCTGTAACTTTTGATAGAAGACTCAGACAAACATGTTTATGGCTTTATCTTATAGAACTCAATATCCCCGTGCTGGGCAAACAGGTTTTGCAGCCGTTTGAGCTAAGATTTTAAAATTATTCACATAATGAAAACCTATACTTTGTTTCAGGCGAGTTTCCCATTCAAATGCATGTAACAGTGAGAAACGCATTGTCTTGGCGAAATAAAGCGTTTTTGAACAACTTCATATAAATCGCTGTAACTTTTGATAGAAGACTCAGACAAACATGTTTATGGCTTTATCTTATAGAACTCAATATCCCCGTGCTGGGCAAACAGGTTTTGCAGCCGTTTGAGCTAAGATTTTAAAATTATTCACATAATGAAAACCTATACTTTGTTTCAGGCGAGTTTCCCATTCAAATGCATGTAACAGTGAGAAACGCATTGTCTTGGCGAAATAAAGCGTTTTTGAACAACTTCATATAAATCGCTGTAACTTTTGATAGAAGACTCAGACAAACATGTTTATGGCTTTATCTTATAGAACTCAATATCCCCGTGCTGGGCAAACAGGTTTTGCAGCCGTTTGAGCTAAGATTTTAAAATTATTCACATAATGAAAATCTATACTTTGTTTCAGGCGAGTTTCCCATTCAAATGCATGTAACAGTGAGAAACACACTGTCTTGGCGAAATAAAGCGTTTTTCAACCACTTCATATAAATCGCTGTAACTTTTGATAGAAGACTCAGACAAACATGTTTATGGCTTTATCTTATAGAACTCAATATCCCCGTGCTGGGCAAACAGGTTTTGCAGCCGTTTGAGCTAAGATTTTAAAATTATTCACATAATGAAAACCTATACTTTGTTTCAGGCGAGTTTCCCATTCAAATGCATGTAACAGTGAGAAACGCATTGTCTTGGCGAAATAAAGCGTTTTTGAACAACTTCATATAAATCGCTGTAACTTTTGATAGAAGACTCAGACAAACATATGGCTTTATCTTATAGAACTCAATATCCCCGTGCTGGGCAAACAGGTTTTGCAGCCGTTTGAGCTAAGATTTTAAAATTATTCACATAATGAAAACCTATACTTTGTTTCAGGCGAGTTTCCCATTCAAATGCATGTAACAGTGAGAAACGCATTGTCTTGGCGAAATAAAGCGTTTTTGAACAACTTCATATAAATAGCTGTAACTTTTGATAGAAGACTCAGACAAACATGTTTATGGCTTTATCTTATAGAACTCAATATCCCCGTGCTGGGCAAACAGGTTTTGCAGCCGTTTGAGCTAAGATTTTAAAATTATTCACATAATGAAAACCTATAC
Source organism: Copadichromis virginalis (assembly GCF_057382275.1). Taxonomy (NCBI): domain Eukaryota; kingdom Metazoa; phylum Chordata; class Actinopteri; order Cichliformes; family Cichlidae; genus Copadichromis; species Copadichromis virginalis. Next base: position 8,003,257 of record NC_140627.1, read on the forward strand.
TTTGTTTCAGGCGAGTTTCCCATTCAAATGCATGTAACAGTGAGAAACGCATTGTCTTGGCGAAATAAAGCGTTTTTGAACAACTTCATATAAATCGCTGTAACTTTTGATAGAAGACTCAGACAAACATGTTTATGGCTTTATCTTATAGAACTCAATATCCCCGTGCTGGGCAAACAGGTTTTGCAGCCGTTTGAGCTAAGATTTTAAAATTATTCACATAATGAAAACCTATACTTTGTTTCAGGCGAGTTTCCCATTCAAATGCATGTAACAGTGAGAAACGCATTGTCTTGGCGAAATAAAGCGTTTTTGAACAACTTCATATAAATCGCTGTAACTTTTGATAGAAGACTCAGACAAACATGTTTATGGCTTTATCTTATAGAACTCAATATCCCCGTGCTGGGCAAACAGGTTTTGCAGCCGTTTGAGCTAAGATTTTAAAATTATTCACATAATGAAAATCTATACTTTGTTTCAGGCGAGTTTCCCATTCAAATGCATGTAACAGTGAGAAACACACTGTCTTGGCGAAATAAAGCGTTTTTCAACCACTTCATATAAATCGCTGTAACTTTTGATAGAAGACTCAGACAAACATGTTTATGGCTTTATCTTATAGAACTCAATATCCCCGTGCTGGGCAAACAGGTTTTGCAGCCGTTTGAGCTAAGATTTTAAAATTATTCACATAATGAAAACCTATACTTTGTTTCAGGCGAGTTTCCCATTCAAATGCATGTAACAGTGAGAAACGCATTGTCTTGGCGAAATAAAGCGTTTTTGAACAACTTTATATAAATCGCTGTAACTTTTGATAGAAGACTCAGACAAACATGTTTATGGCTTTATCTTATAGAACTCAATATCCCCGTGCTGGGCAAACAGGTTTTGCAGCCGTTTGAGCTAAGATTTTAAAATTATTCACATAATGAAAACCTATACTTTGTTTCAGGCGAGTTTCCCATTCAAATGCATGTAACAGTGAGAAACGCATTGTCTTGGCGAAATAAAGCGTTTTTGAACAACTTCATATAAATCGCTGTAACCTTTGATAGAAGACTCAGACAAACATGTTTATGGCTTTATCTTATAGAACTCAATATCCCCGTGCTGGGCAAACAGGTTTTGCAGCCGTTTGAGCTAAGATTTTAAAATTATTCACATAATGAAAACCTATACTTTGTTTCAGGCGAGTTTCCCATTCAAATGCATGTAACAGTGAGAAACGCATTGTCTTGGCGAAATAAAGCGTTTTTGAACAACTTCATATAAATAGCTGTAACTTTTGATAGAAGACTCAGACAAACATGTTTATGGCTTTATCTTATAGAACTCAATATCCCCGTGCTGGGCAAACAGGTTTTGCAGCCGTTTGAGCTAAGATTTTAAAATTATTCACATAATGAAAACCTATACTTTGTTTCAGGCGAGTTTCCCATTCAAATGCATGTAACAGTGAGAAACGCATTGTCTTGGCGAAATAAAGCGTTTTTGAACAACTTCATATAAATCGCTGTAACTTTTGATAGAAGACTCAGACAAACATGTTTATGGCTTTATCTTATAGAACTCAATATCCCCGTGCTGGGCAAACAGGTTTTGCAGCCGTTTGAGCTAAGATTTTAAAATTATTCACATAATGAAAACCTATACTTTGTTTCAGGCGAGTTTCCCATTCAAATGCATGTAACAGTGAGAAACGCATTGTCTTGGCGAAATAAAGCGTTTTTGAACAACTTCATATAAATCGCTGTAACTTTTGATAGAAGACTCAGACAAACATGTTTATGGCTTTATCTTATAGAACTCAATATCCCCGTGCTGGGCAAACAGGTTTTGCAGCCGTTTGAGCTAAGATTTTAAAATTATTCACATAATGAAAATCTATACTTTGTTTCAGGCGAGTTTCCCATTCAAATGCATGTAACAGTGAGAAACACACTGTCTTGGCGAAATAAAGCGTTTTTCAACCACTTCATATAAATCGCTGTAACTTTTGATAGAAGACTCAGACAAACATGTTTATGGCTTTATCTTATAGAACTCAATATCCCCGTGCTGGGCAAACAGGTTTTGCAGCCGTTTGAGCTAAGATTTTAAAATTATTCACATAATGAAAACCTATACTTTGTTTCAGGCGAGTTTCCCATTCAAATGCATGTAACAGTGAGAAACGCATTGTCTTGGCGAAATAAAGCGTTTTTGAACAACTTTATATAAATCGCTGTAACTTTTGATAGAAGACTCAGACAAACATGTTTATGGCTTTATCTTATAGAACTCAATATCCCCGTGCTGGGCAAACAGGTTTTGCAGCCGTTTGAGCTAAGATTTTAAAATTATTCACATAATGAAAACCTATACTTTGTTTCAGGCGAGTTTCCCATTCAAATGCATGTAACAGTGAGAAACGCATTGTCTTGGCGAAATAAAGCGTTTTTGAACAACTTCATATAAATCGCTGTAACCTTTGATAGAAGACTCAGACAAACATGTTTATGGCTTTATCTTATAGAACTCAATATCCCCGTGCTGGGCAAACAGGTTTTGCAGCCGTTTGAGCTAAGATTTTAAAATTATTCACATAATGAAAACCTATACTTTGTTTCAGGCGAGTTTCCCATTCAAATGCATGTAACAGTGAGAAACGCATTGTCTTGGCGAAATAAAGCGTTTTTGAACAACTTCATATAAATAGCTGTAACTTTTGATAGAAGACTCAGACAAACATGTTTATGGCTTTATCTTATAGAACTCAATATCCCCGTGCTGGGCAAACAGGTTTTGCAGCCGTTTGAGCTAAGATTTTAAAATTATTCACATAATGAAAACCTATACTTTGTTTCAGGCGAGTTTCCCATTCAAATGCATGTAACAGTGAGAAACGCATTGTCTTGGCGAAATAAAGCGTTTTTGAACAACTTCATATAAATCGCTGTAACTTTTGATAGAAGACTCAGACAAACATGTTTATGGCTTTATCTTATAGAACTCAATATCCCCGTGCTGGGCAAACAGGTTTTGCAGCCGTTTGAGCTAAGATTTTAAAATTATTCACATAATGAAAACCTATACTTTGTTTCAGGCGAGTTTCCCATTCAAATGCATGTAACAGTGAGAAACGCATTGTCTTGGCGAAATAAAGCGTTTTTGAACAACTTCATATAAATCGCTGTAACCTTTGATAGAAGACTCAGACAAACATGTTTATGGCTTTATCTTATAGAACTCAATATCCCCGTGCTGGGCAAACAGGTTTTGCAGCCGTTTGAGCTAAGATTTTAAAATTATTCACATAATGAAAACCTATACTTTGTCTCAGGCGAGTTTCCCATTCAAATGCATGTAACAGTGAGAAACGCATTGTCTTGGCGAAATAAAGTTTTTTTTGAACAACTTCATATAAATCGCTGTAACTTTTGATAGAAGACTCAGACAAACATATGGCTTTATCTTATAGAACTCAATATCCCCGTGCTGGGCAAACAGGTTTTGCAGCCGTTTGAGCTAAGATTTTAAAATTATTCACATAATGAAAACCTATACTTTGTTTCAGGCGAGTTTCCCATTCAAATGCATGTAACAGTGAGAAACGCATTGTCTTGGCGAAATAAAGCGTTTTTGAACAACTTCATATAAATCGCTGTAACTTTTGATAGAAGACTCAGACAAACATATGGCTTTATCTTATAGAACTCAATATCCCCGTGCTGGGCAAACAGGTTTTGCAGCCGTTTGAGCTAAGATTTTAAAATTATTCACATAATGAAAACCTATACTTTGTTTCAGGCGAGTTTCCCATTCAAATGCATGTAACAGTGAGAAACGCATTGTCTTGGCGAAATAAAGCGTTTTTGAACAACTTCATATAAATCGCTGTAACTTTTGATAGAAGACTCAGACAAACATGTTTATGGCTTTATCTTATAGAACTCAATATCCCCGTGCTGGGCAAACAGGTTTTGCAGCCGTTTGAGCTAAGATTTTAAAATTATTCACATAATGAAAACCTATACTTTGTTTCAGGCGAGTTTCCCATTCAAATGCATGTAACAGTGAGAAACGCATTGTCTTGGCGAAATAAAGCGTTTTTGAACAACTTCATATAAATCGCTGTAACTTTTGATAGAAGACTCAGACAAACATGTTTATGGCTTTATCTTATAGAACTCAATATCCCCGTGCTGGGCAAACAGGTTTTGCAGCCGTTTGAGCTAAGATTTTAAAATTATTCACATAATGAAAACCTATACTTTGTTTCAGGCGAGTTTCCCATTCAAATGCATGTAACAGTGAGAAACGCATTGTCTTGGCGAAATAAAGCGTTTTTGAACAACTTCATATAAATCGCTGTAACTTTTGATAGAAGACTCAGACAAACATGTTTATGGCTTTATCTTATAGAACTCAATATCCCCGTGCTGGGCAAACAGGTTTTGCAGCCGTTTGAGCTAAGATTTTAAAATTATTCACATAATGAAAATCTATACTTTGTTTCAGGCGAGTTTCCCATTCAAATGCATGTAACAGTGAGAAACACACTGTCTTGGCGAAATAAAGCGTTTTTCAACCACTTCATATAAATCGCTGTAACTTTTGATAGAAGACTCAGACAAACATGTTTATGGCTTTATCTTATAGAACTCAATATCCCCGTGCTGGGCAAACAGGTTTTGCAGCCGTTTGAGCTAAGATTTTAAAATTATTCACATAATGAAAACCTATAATTTGTTTCAGGCGAGTTTCCCATTCAAATGCATGTAACAGTGAGAAACGCATTGTCTTGGCGAAATAAAGCGTTTTTGAACAACTTCATATAAATCGCTGTAACTTTTGATAGAAGACTCAGACAAACATATGGCTTTATCTTATAGAACTCAATATCCCCGTGCTGGGCAAACAGGTTTTGCAGCCGTTTGAGCTAAGATTTTAAAATTATTCACATAATGAAAACCTATACTTTGTTTCAGGCGAGTTTCCCATTCAAATGCATGTAACAGTGAGAAACGCATTGTCTTGGCGAAATAAAGCGTTTTTGAACAACTTCATATAAATCGCTGTAACTTTTGATAGAAGACTCAGACAAACATGTTTATGGCTTTATCTTATAGAACTCAATATCCCCGTGCTGGGCAAACAGGTTTTGCAGCCGTTTGAGCTAAGATTTTAAAATTATTCACATAATGAAAACCTATACTTTGTTTCAGGCGAGTTTCCCATTCAAATGCATGTAACAGTGAGAAACGCATTGTCTTGGCGAAATAAAGCGTTTTTGAACAACTTCATATAAATCGCTGTAACCTTTGATAGAAGACTCAGACAAACATGTTTATGGCTTTATCTTATAGAACTCAATATCCCCGTGCTGGGCAAACAGGTTTTGCAGCCGTTTGAGCTAAGATTTTAAAATTATTCACATAATGAAAACCTATACTTTGTCTCAGGCGAGTTTCCCATTCAAATGCATGTAACAGTGAGAAACGCATTGTCTTGGCGAAATAAAGTTTTTTTTGAACAACTTCATATAAATCGCTGTAACTTTTGATAGAAGACTCAGACAAACATATGGCTTTATCTTATAGAACTCAATATCCCCGTGCTGGGCAAACAGGTTTTGCAGCCGTTTGAGCTAAGATTTTAAAATTATTCACATAATGAAAACCTATACTTTGTTTCAGGCGAGTTTCCCATTCAAATGCATGTAACAGTGAGAAACGCATTGTCTTGGCGAAATAAAGCGTTTTTGAACAACTTCATATAAATCGCTGTAACTTTTGATAGAAGACTCAGACAAACATATGGCTTTATCTTATAGAACTCAATATCCCCGTGCTGGGCAAACAGGTTTTGCAGCCGTTTGAGCTAAGATTTTAAAATTATTCACATAATGAAAACCTATACTTTGTTTCAGGCGAGTTTCCCATTCAAATGCATGTAACAGTGAGAAACGCATTGTCTTGGCGAAATAAAGCGTTTTTGAACAACTTCATATAAATCGCTGTAACCTTTGATAGAAGACTCAGACAAACATGTTTATGGCTTTATCTTATAGAACTCAATATCCCCGTGCTGGGCAAACAGGTTTTGCAGCCGTTTGAGCTAAGATTTTAAAATTATTCACATAATGAAAACCTATACTTTGTCTCAGGCGAGTTTCCCATTCAAATGCATGTAACAGTGAGAAACGCATTGTCTTGGCGAAATAAAGTTTTTTTTGAACAACTTCATATAAATCGCTGTAACTTTTGATAGAAGACTCAGACAAACATGTTTATGGCTTTATCTTATAGAACTCAATATCCCCGTGCTGGGCAAACAGGTTTTGCAGCCGTTTGAGCTAAGATTTTAAAATTATTCACATAATGAAAACCTATACTTTGTCTCAGGCGAGTTTCCCATTCAAATGCATGTAACAGTGAGAAACGCATTGTCTTGGCGAAATAAAGTTTTTTTTTAACAACTTCATATAAATCGCTGTAACTTTTGATAGAAGACTCAGACAAACATATGGCTTTATCTTATAGAACTCAATATCCCCGTGCTGGGCAAACAGGTTTTGCAGCCGTTTGAGCTAAGATTTTAAAATTATTCACATAATGAAAACCTATACTTTGTCTCAGGCGAGTTTCCCATTCAAATGCATGTAACAGTGAGAAACGCATTGTCTTGGCGAAATAAAGCGTTTTTGAACAACTTCATATAAATCGCTGTAACTTTTGATAGAAGACTCAGACAAACATGTTTATGGCTTTATCTTATAGAACTCAATATCCCCGTGCTGGGCAAACAGGTTTTGCAGCCGTTTGAGCTAAGATTTTAAAATTATTCACATAATGAAAATCTATACTTTGTTTCAGGCGAGTTTCCCATTCAAATGCATGTAACAGTGAGAAACACACTGTCTTGGCGAAATAAAGCGTTTTTCAACCACTTCATATAAATCGCTGTAACTTTTGATAGAAGACTCAGACAAACATGTTTATGGCTTTATCTTATAGAACTCAATATCCCCGTGCTGGGCAAACAGGTTTTGCAGCCGTTTGAGCTAAGATTTTAAAATTATTCACATAATGAAAACCTATACTTTGTTTCAGGCGAGTTTCCCATTCAAATGCATGTAACAGTGAGAAACGCATTGTCTTGGCGAAATAAAGCGTTTTTGAACAACTTCATATAAATCGCTGTAACTTTTGATAGAAGACTCAGACAAACATATGGCTTTATCTTATAGAACTCAATATCCCCGTGCTGGGCAAACAGGTTTTGCAGCCGTTTGAGCTAAGATTTTAAAATTATTCACATAATGAAAACCTATACTTTGTTTCAGGCGAGTTTCCCATTCAAATGCATGTAACAGTGAGAAACGCATTGTCTTGGCGAAATAAAGCGTTTTTGAACAACTTCATATAAATCGCTGTAACTTTTGATAGAAGACTCAGACAAACATGTTTATGGCTTTATCTTATAGAACTCAATATCCCCGTGCTGGGCAAACAGGTTTTGCAGCCGTTTGAGCTAAGATTTTAAAATTATTCACATAATGAAAACCTATACTTTGTTTCAGGCGAGTTTCCCATTCAAATGCATGTAACAGTGAGAAACGCATTGTCTTGGCGAAATAAAGCGTTTTTGAACAACTTCATATAAATCGCTGTAACCTTTGATAGAAGACTCAGACAAACATGTTTATGGCTTTATCTTATAGAACTCAATATCCCCGTGCTGGGCAAACAGGTTTTGCAGCCGTTTGAGCTAAGATTTTAAAATTATTCACATAATGAAAACCTATACTTTGTCTCAGGCGAGTTTCCCATTCAAATGCATGTAACAGTGAGAAACGCATTGTCTTGGCGAAATAAAGTTTTTTTTGAACAACTTCATATAAATCGCTGTAACTTTTGATAGAAGACTCAGACAAACATATGGCTTTATCTTATAGAACTCAATATCCCCGTGCTGGGCAAACAGGTTTTGCAGCCGTTTGAGCTAAGATTTTAAAATTATTCACATAATGAAAACCTATACTTTGTTTCAGGCGAGTTTCCCATTCAAATGCATGTAACAGTGAGAAACGCATTGTCTTGGCGAAATAAAGCGTTTTTGAACAACTTCATATAAATCGCTGTAACTTTTGATAGAAGACTCAGACAAACATATGGCTTTATCTTATAGAACTCAATATCCCCGTGCTGGGCAAACAGGTTTTGCAGCCGTTTGAGCTAAGATTTTAAAATTATTCACATAATGAAAACCTATACTTTGTTTCAGGCGAGTTTCCCATTCAAATGCATGTAACAGTGAGAAACGCATTGTCTTGGCGAAATAAAGCGTTTTTGAACAACTTCATATAAATCGCTGTAACCTTTGATAGAAGACTCAGACAAACATGTTTATGGCTTTATCTTATAGAACTCAATATCCCCGTGCTGGGCAAACAGGTTTTGCAGCCGTTTGAGCTAAGATTTTAAAATTATTCACATAATGAAAACCTATACTTTGTCTCAGGCGAGTTTCCCATTCAAATGCATGTAACAGTGAGAAACGCATTGTCTTGGCGAAATAAAGTTTTTTTTGAACAACTTCATATAAATCGCTGTAACTTTTGATAGAAGACTCAGACAAACATGTTTATGGCTTTATCTTATAGAACTCAATATCCCCGTGCTGGGCAAACAGGTTTTGCAGCCGTTTGAGCTAAGATTTTAAAATTATTCACATAATGAAAACCTATACTTTGTCTCAGGCGAGTTTCCCATTCAAATGCATGTAACAGTGAGAAACGCATTGTCTTGGCGAAATAAAGTTTTTTTTTAACAACTTCATATAAATCGCTGTAACTTTTGATAGAAGACTCAGACAAACATATGGCTTTATCTTATAGAACTCAATATCCCCGTGCTGGGCAAACAGGTTTTGCAGCCGTTTGAGCTAAGATTTTAAAATTATTCACATAATGAAAACCTATACTTTGTCTCAGGCGAGTTTCCCATTCAAATGCATGTAACAGTGAGAAACGCATTGTCTTGGCGAAATAAAGTTTTTTTTGAACAACTTCATATAAATCGCTGTAACTTTTGATAGAAGACTCAGACAAACATATGGCTTTATCTTATAGAACTCAATATCCCCGTGCTGGGCAAACAGGTTTTGCAGCCGTTTGAGCTAAGATTTTAAAATTATTCACATAATGAAAACCTATACTTTGTTTCAGGCGAGTTTCCCATTCAAATGCATGTAACAGTGAGAAACGCATTGTCTTGGCGAAATAAAGCGTTTTTGAACAACTTCATATAAATCGCTGTAACTTTTGATAGAAGACTCAGACAAACATGTTTATGGCTTTATCTTATAGAACTCAATATCCCCGTGCTGGGCAAACAGGTTTTGCAGCCGTTTGAGCTAAGATTTTAAAATTATTCACATAATGAAAACCTATACTTTGTTTCAGGCGAGTTTCCCATTCAAATGCATGTAACAGTGAGAAACACACTGTCTTGGCGAAATAAAGCGTTTTTCAACCACTTCATATAAATCGCTGTAACTTTTGATAGAAGACTCAGACAAACATGTTTATGGCTTTATCTTATAGAACTCAATATCCCCGTGCTGGGCAAACAGGTTTTGCAGCCGTTTGAGCTAAGATTTTAAAATTATTCACATAATGAAAACCTATACTTTGTTTCAGGCGAGTTTCCCATTCAAATGCATGTAACAGTGAGAAACACACTGTCTTGGCGAAATAAAGCGTTTTTCAACCACTTCATATAAATCGCTGTAACTTTTGATAGAAGACTCAGACAAACATGTTTATGGCTTTATCTTATAGAACTCAATATCCCCGTGCTGGGCAAACAGGTTTTGCAGCCGTTTGAGCTAAGATTTTAAAATTATTCACATAATGAAAACCTATACTTTGTTTCAGGCGAGTTTCCCATTCAAATGCATGTAACAGTGAGAAACGCATTGTCTTGGCGAAATAAAGCGTTTTTGAACAACTTCATATAAATCGCTGTAACTTTTGATAGAAGACTCAGACAAACATGTTTATGGCTTTATCTTATAGAACTCAATATCCCCGTGCTGGGCAAACAGGTTTTGCAGCCGTTTGAGCTAAGATTTTAAAATTATTCACATAATGAAAACCTATACTTTGTTTCAGGCGAGTTTCCCATTCAAATGCATGTAACAGTGAGAAACACACTGTCTTGGCGAAATAAAGCGTTTTTCAACCACTTCATATAAATCGCTGTAACTTTTGATAGAAGACTCAGACAAACATGTTTATGGCTTTATCTTATAGAACTCAATATCCCCGTGCTGGGCAAACAGGTTTTGCAGCCGTTTGAGCTAAGATTTTAAAATTATTCACATAATGAAAACCTATACTTTGTTTCAGGCGAGTTTCCCATTCAAATGCATGTAACAGTGAGAAATGCATTGTCTTGGCGAAATAAAGCGTTTTTGAACAACTTCATATAAATCGCTGTAACTTTTGATAGAAGACTCAGACAAACATGTTTATGGCTTTATCTTATAGAACTCAATATCCCCGTGCTGGGCAAACAGGTTTTGCAGCCGTTTGAGCTAAGATTTTAAAATTATTCACATAATGAAAACCTATACTTTGTTTCAGGCGAGTTTCCCATTCAAATGCATGTAACAGTGAGAAACGCATTGTCTTGGCGAAATAAAGCGTTTTTGAACAACTTCATATAAATCGCTGTAACTTTTGATAGAAGACTCAGACAAACATGTTTATGGCTTTATCTTATAGAACTCAATATCCCCGTGCTGGGCAAACAGGTTTTGCAGCCGTTTGAGCTAAGATTTTAAAATTATTCACATAATGAAAACCTATACTTTGTTTCAGGCGAGTTTCCCATTCAAATGCATGTAACAGTGAGAAACGCATTGTCTTGGCGAAATAAAGCGTTTTTGAACAACTTCATATAAATCGCTGTAACTTTTGATAGAAGACTCAGACAAACATATGGCTTTATCTTATAGAACTCAATATCCCCGTGCTGGGCAAACAGGTTTTGCAGCCGTTTGAGCTAAGATTTTAAAATTATTCACATAATGAAAACCTATACTTTGTTTCAGGCGAGTTTCCCATTCAAATGCATGTAACAGTGAGAAACGCATTGTCTTGGCGAAATAAAGCGTTTTTGAACAACTTCATATAAATCGCTGTAACCTTTGATAGAAGACTCAGACAAACATGTTTATGGCTTTATCTTATAGAACTCAATATCCCCGTGCTGGGCAAACAGGTTTTGCAGCCGTTTGAGCTAAGATTTTAAAATTATTCACATAATGAAAACCTATACTTTGTCTCAGGCGAGTTTCCCATTCAAATGCATGTAACAGTGAGAAACGCATTGTCTTGGCGAAATAAAGTTTTTTTTGAACAACTTCATATAAATCGCTGTAACTTTTGATAGAAGACTCAGACAAACATGTTTATGGCTTTATCTTATAGAACTCAATATCCCCGTGCTGGGCAAACAGGTTTTGCAGCCGTTTGAGCTAAGATTTTAAAATTATTCACATAATGAAAACCTATACTTTGTCTCAGGCGAGTTTCCCATTCAAATGCATGTAACAGTGAGAAACGCATTGTCTTGGCGAAATAAAGTTTTTTTTTAACAACTTCATATAAATCGCTGTAACTTTTGATAGAAGACTCAGACAAACATATGGCTTTATCTTATAGAACTCAATATCCCCGTGCTGGGCAAACAGGTTTTGCAGCCGTTTGAGCTAAGATTTTAAAATTATTCACATAATGAAAACCTATACTTTGTCTCAGGCGAGTTTCCCATTCAAATGCATGTAACAGTGAGAAACGCATTGTCTTGGCGAAATAAAGTTTTTTTTGAACAACTTCATATAAATCGCTGTAACTTTTGATAGAAGACTCAGACAAACATATGGCTTTATCTTATAGAACTCAATATCCCCGTGCTGGGCAAACAGGTTTTGCAGCCGTTTGAGCTAAGATTTTAAAATTATTCACATAATGAAAACCTATACTTTGTTTCAGGCGAGTTTCCCATTCAAATGCATGTAACAGTGAGAAACGCATTGTCTTGGCGAAATAAAGCGTTTTTGAACAACTTCATATAAATCGCTGTAACTTTTGATAGAAGACTCAGACAAACATGTTTATGGCTTTATCTTATAGAACTCAATATCCCCGTGCTGGGCAAACAGGTTTTGCAGCCGTTTGAGCTAAGATTTTAAAATTATTCACATAATGAAAACCTATACTTTGTTTCAGGCGAGTTTCCCATTCAAATGCATGTAACAGTGAGAAACACACTGTCTTGGCGAAATAAAGCGTTTTTCAACCACTTCATATAAATCGCTGTAACTTTTGATAGAAGACTCAGACAAACATGTTTATGGCTTTATCTTATAGAACTCAATATCCCCGTGCTGGGCAAACAGGTTTTGCAGCCGTTTGAGCTAAGATTTTAAAATTATTCACATAATGAAAACCTATACTTTGTTTCAGGCGAGTTTCCCATTCAAATGCATGTAACAGTGAGAAACGCATTGTCTTGGCGAAATAAAGCGTTTTTGAACAACTTCATATAAATCGCTGTAACTTTTGATAGAAGACTCAGACAAACATGTTTATGGCTTTATCTTATAGAACTCAATATCCCCGTGCTGGGCAAACAGGTTTTGCAGCCGTTTGAGCTAAGATTTTAAAATTATTCACATAATGAAAACCTATACTTTGTTTCAGGCGAGTTTCCCATTCAAATGCATGTAACAGTGAGAAACGCATTGTCTTGGCGAAATAAAGCGTTTTTGAACAACTTCATATAAATCGCTGTAACTTTTGATAGAAGACTCAGACAAACATGTTTATGGCTTTATCTTATAGAACTCAATATCCCCGTGCTGGGCAAACAGGTTTTGCAGCCGTTTGAGCTAAGATTTTAAAATTATTCACATAATGAAAACCTATACTTTGTTTCAGGCGAGTTTCCCATTCAAATGCATGTAACAGTGAGAAACGCATTGTCTTGGCGAAATAAAGCGTTTTTGAACAACTTCATATAAATCGCTGTAACTTTTGATAGAAGACTCAGACAAACATGTTTATGGCTTTATCTTATAGAACTCAATATCCCCGTGCTGGGCAAACAGGTTTTGCAGCCGTTTGAGCTAAGATTTTAAAATTATTCACATAATGAAAACCTATACTTTGTTTCAGGCGAGTTTCCCATTCAAATGCATGTAACAGTGAGAAACGCATTGTCTTGGCGAAATAAAGCGTTTTTCAACCACTTCATATAAATCGCTGTAACTTTTGATAGAAGACTCAGACAAACATGTTTATGGCTTTATCTTATAGAACTCAATATCCCCGTGCTGGGCAAACAGGTTTATGGCTTTATCTTATAGAACTCAATATCCCCGTGCTGGGCAAACAGGTTTTGCAGCCGTTTGAGCTAAGATTTTAAAATTATTCACATAATGAAAACCTATACTTTGTTTCAGGCGAGTTTCCCATTCAAATGCATGTAACAGTGAGAAACGCATTGTCTTGGCGAAATAAAGCGTTTTTGAACAACTTCATATAAATCGCTGTAACTTTTGATAGAAGACTCAGACAAACATGTTTATGGCTTTATCTTATAGAACTCAATATCCCCGTGCTGGGCAAACAGGTTTTGCAGCCGTTTGAGCTAAGATTTTAAAATTATTCACATAATGAAAACCTATACTTTGTTTCAGGCGAGTTTCCCATTCAAATGCATGTAACAGTGAGAAACGCATTGTCTTGGCGAAATAAAGCGTTTTTGAACAACTTCATATAAATCGCTGTAACTTTTGATAGAAGACTCAGACAAACATGTTTATGGCTTTATCTTATAGAACTCAATATCCCCGTGCTGGGCAAACAGGTTTTGCAGCCGTTTGAGCTAAGATTTTAAAATTATTCACATAATGAAAACCTATACTTTGTTTCAGGCGAGTTTCCCATTCAAATGCATGTAACAGTGAGAAACGCATTGTCTTGGCGAAATAAAGCGTTTTTGAACAACTTCATATAAATCGCTGTAACTTTTGATAGAAGACTCAGACAAACATGTTTATGGCTTTATCTTATAGAACTCAATATCCCCGTGCTGGGCAAACAGGTTTTGCAGCCGTTTGAGCTAAGATTTTAAAATTATTCACATAATGAAAACCTATACTTTGTTTCAGGCGAGTTTCCCATTCAAATGCATGTAACAGTGAGAAACGCATTGTCTTGGCGAAATAAAGCGTTTTTCAACCACTTCATATAAATCGCTGTAACTTTTGATAGAAGACTCAGACAAACATGTTTATGGCTTTATCTTATAGAACTCAATATCCCCGTGCTGGGCAAACAGGTTTATGGCTTTATCTTATAGAACTCAATATCCCCGTGCTGGGCAAACAGGTTTTGCAGCCGTTTGAGCTAAGATTTTAAAATTATTCACATAATGAAAACCTATACTTTGTTTCAGGCGAGTTTCCCATTCAAATGCATGTAACAGTGAGAAACGCATTGTCTTGGCGAAATAAAGCGTTTTTGAACAACTTCATATAAATCGCTGTAACTTTTGATAGAAGACTCAGACAAACATGTTTATGGCTTTATCTTATAGAACTCAATATCCCCGTGCTGGGCAAACAGGTTTTGCAGCCGTTTGAGCTAAGATTTTAAAATTATTCACATAATGAAAACCTATACTTTGTTTCAGGCGAGTTTCCCATTCAAATGCATGTAACAGTGAGAAACGCATTGTCTTGGCGAAATAAAGCGTTTTTGAACAACTTCATATAAATCGCTGTAACTTTTGATAGAAGACTCAGACAAACATGTTTATGGCTTTATCTTATAGAACTCAATATCCCCGTGCTGGGCAAACAGGTTTTGCAGCCGTTTGAGCTAAGATTTTAAAATTATTCACATAATGAAAACCTATACTTTGTTTCAGGCGAGTTTCCCATTCAAATGCATGTAACAGTGAGAAACGCATTGTCTTGGCGAAATAAAGCGTTTTTCAACCACTTCATATAAATCGCTGTAACTTTTGATAGAAGACTCAGACAAACATGTTTATGGCTTTATCTTATAGAACTCAATATCCCCGTGCTGGGCAAACAGGTTTATGGCTTTATCTTATAGAACTCAATATCCCCGTGCTGGGCAAACAGGTTTTGCAGCCGTTTGAGCTAAGATTTTAAAATTATTCACATAATGAAAACCTATACTTTGTTTCAGGCGAGTTTCCCATTCAAATGCATGTAACAGTGAGAAACGCATTGTCTTGGCGAAATAAAGCGTTTTTGAACAACTTCATATAAATCGCTGTAGCTTTTGATAGAAGACTCAGACAAACATGTTTATGGCTTTATCTTATAGAACTCAATATCCCCGTGCTGGGCAAACAGGTTTTGCAGCCGTTTGAGCTAAGATTTTAAAATTATTCACATAATGAAAACCTATACTTTGTTTCAGGCGAGTTTCCCATTCAAATGCATGTAACAGTGAGAAACGCATTGTCTTGGCGAAATAAAGCGTTTTTGAACAACTTCATATAAATCGCTGTAACTTTTGATAGAAGACTCAGACAAACATGTTTATGGCTTTATCTTATAGAACTCAATATCCCCGTGCTGGGCAAACAGGTTTTGCAGCCGTTTGAGCTAAGATTTTAAAATTATTCACATAATGAAAACCTATACTTTGTTTCAGGCGAGTTTCCCATTCAAATGCATGTAACAGTGAGAAACGCATTGTCTTGGCGAAATAAAGCGTTTTTGAACAACTTCATATAAATCGCTGTAACTTTTGATAGAAGACTCAGACAAACATGTTTATGGCTTTATCTTATAGAACTCAATATCCCCGTGCTGGGCAAACAGGTTTTGCAGCCGTTTGAGCTAAGATTTTAAAATTATTCACATAATGAAAACCTATACTTTGTTTCAGGCGAGTTTCCCATTCAAATGCATGTAACAGTGAGAAACACACTGTCTTGGCGAAATAAAGCGTTTTTCAACCACTTCATATAAATCGCTGTAACTTTTGATAGAAGACTCAGACAAACATGTTTATGGCTTTATCTTATAGAACTCAATATCCCCGTGCTGGGCAAACAGGTTTTGCAGCCGTTTGAGCTAAGATTTTAAAATTATTCACATAATGAAAACCTATACTTTGTTTCAGGCGAGTTTCCCATTCAAATGCATGTAACAGTGAGAAACGCATTGTCTTGGCGAAATAAAGCGTTTTTGAACAACTTCATATAAATCGCTGTAACTTTTGATAGAAGACTCAGACAAACATGTTTATGGCTTTATCTTATAGAACTCAATATCCCCGTGCTGGGCAAACAGGTTTTGCAGCCGTTTGAGCTAAGATTTTAAAATTATTCACATAATGAAAACCTATACTTTGTTTCAGGCGAGTTTCCCATTCAAATGCATGTAACAGTGAGAAACACACTGTCTTGGCGAAATAAAGCGTTTTTCAACCACTTCATATAAATCGCTGTAACTTTTGATAGAAGACTCAGACAAACATGTTTATGGCTTTATCTTATAGAACTCAATATCCCCGTGCTGGGCAAACAGGTTTTGCAGCCGTTTGAGCTAAGATTTTAAAATTATTCACATAATGAAAACCTATACTTTGTTTCAGGCGAGTTTCCCATTCAAATGCATGTAACAGTGAGAAACGCATTGTCTTGGCGAAATAAAGCGTTTTTGAACAACTTCATATAAATCGCTGTAACTTTTGATAGAAGACTCAGACAAACATGTTTATGGCTTTATCTTATAGAACTCAATATCCCCGTGCTGGGCAAACAGGTTTTGCAGCCGTTTGAGCTAAGATTTTAAAATTATTCACATAATGAAAACCTATACTTTGTTTCAGGCGAGTTTCCCATTCAAATGCATGTAACAGTGAGAAACACACTGTCTTGGCGAAATAAAGCGTTTTTGAACAACTTCATATAAATCGCTGTAACTTTTGATAGAAGACTCAGACAAACATGTTTATGGCTTTATATTATAGAACTCAATATCCCCGTGCTGGGCAAACAGGTTTTGCAGCCGTTTGAGCTAAGATTTTAAAATTATTCACATAATGAAAACCTATACTTTGTTTCAGGCGAGTTTCCCATTCAAATGCATGTAACAGTGAGAAACGCATTGTCTTGGCGAAATAAAGCGTTTTTGAACAACTTCATATAAATCGCTGTAACTTTTGATAGAAGACTCAGACAAACATGTTTATGGCTTTATCTTATAGAACTCAATATCCCCGTGCTGGGCAAACAGGTTTTGCAGCCGTTTGAGCTAAGATTTTAAAATTATTCACATAATGAAAACCTATACTTTGTTTCAGGCGAGTTTCCCATTCAAATGCATGTAACAGTGAGAAACGCATTGTCTTGGCGAAATAAAGCGTTTTTGAACAACTTCATATAAATCGCTGTAACTTTTGATAGAAGACTCAGACAAACATGTTTATGGCTTTATCTTATAGAACTCAATATCCCCGTGCTGGGCAAACAGGTTTTGCAGCCGTTTGAGCTAAGATTTTAAAATTATTCACATAATGAAAACCTATACTTTGTTTCAGGCGAGTTTCCCATTCAAATGCATGTAACAGTGAGAAACACACTGTCTTGGCGAAATAAAGCGTTTTTGAACAACTTCATATAAATCGCTGTAACTTTTGATAGAAGACTCAGACAAACATGTTTATGGCTTTATATTATAGAACTCAATATCCCCGTGCTGGGCAAACAGGTTTTGCAGCCGTTTGAGCTAAGATTTTAAAATTATTCACATAATGAAAACCTATACTTTGTTTCAGGCGAGTTTCCCATTCAAATGCATGTAACAGTGAGAAACGCATTGTCTTGGCGAAATAAAGCGTTTTTGAACAACTTCATATAAATCGCTGTAACTTTTGATAGAAGACTCAGACAAACATGTTTATGGCTTTATCTTATAGAACTCAATATCCCCGTGCTGGGCAAACAGGTTTTGCAGCCGTTTGAGCTAAGATTTTAAAATTATTCACATAATGAAAACCTATACTTTGTTTCAGGCGAGTTTCCCATTCAAATGCATGTAACAGTGAGAAACGCATTGTCTTGGCGAAATAAAGCGTTTTTGAACAACTTCATATAAATCGCTGTAACTTTTGATAGAAGACTCAGACAAACATGTTTATGGCTTTATCTTATAGAACTCAATATCCCCGTGCTGGGCAAACAGGTTTTGCAGCCGTTTGAGCTAAGATTTTAAAATTATTCACATAATGAAAACCTATACTTTGTTTCAGGCGAGTTTCCCATTCAAATGCATGTAACAGTGAGAAACGCATTGTCTTGGCGAAATAAAGCGTTTTTCAACCACTTCATATAAATCGCTGTAACTTTTGATAGAAGACTCAGACAAACATGTTTATGGCTTTATCTTATAGAACTCAATATCCCCGTGCTGGGCAAACAGGTTTATGGCTTTATCTTATAGAACTCAATATCCCCGTGCTGGGCAAACAGGTTTTGCAGCCGTTTGAGCTAAGATTTTAAAATTATTCACATAATGAAAACCTATACTTTGTTTCAGGCGAGTTTCCCATTCAAATGCATGTAACAGTGAGAAACGCATTGTCTTGGCGAAATAAAGCGTTTTTGAACAACTTCATATAAATCGCTGTAACTTTTGATAGAAGACTCAGACAAACATGTTTATGGCTTTATCTTATAGAACTCAATATCCCCGTGCTGGGCAAACAGGTTTTGCAGCCGTTTGAGCTAAGATTTTAAAATTATTCACATAATGAAAACCTATACTTTGTTTCAGGCGAGTTTCCCATTCAAATGCATGTAACAGTGAGAAACACACTGTCTTGGCGAAATAAAGCGTTTTTGAACAACTTCATATAAATCGCTGTAACTTTTGATAGAAGACTCAGACAAACATGTTTATGGCTTTATATTATAGAACTCAATATCCCCGTGCTGGGCAAACAGGTTTTGCAGCCGTTTGAGCTAAGATTTTAAAATTATTCACATAATGAAAACCTATACTTTGTTTCAGGCGAGTTTCCCATTCAAATGCATGTAACAGTGAGAAACGCATTGTCTTGGCGAAATAAAGCGTTTTTGAACAACTTCATATAAATCGCTGTAACTTTTGATAGAAGACTCAGACAAACATGTTTATGGCTTTATCTTATAGAACTCAATATCCCCGTGCTGGGCAAACAGGTTTTGCAGCCGTTTGAGCTAAGATTTTAAAATTATTCACATAATGAAAACCTATACTTTGTTTCAGGCGAGTTTCCCATTCAAATGCATGTAACAGTGAGAAACGCATTGTCTTGGCGAAATAAAGCGTTTTTGAACAACTTCATATAAATCGCTGTAACTTTTGATAGAAGACTCAGACAAACATGTTTATGGCTTTATCTTATAGAACTCAATATCCCCGTGCTGGGCAAACAGGTTTTGCAGCCGTTTGAGCTAAGATTTTAAAATTATTCACATAATGAAAACCTATACTTTGTTTCAGGCGAGTTTCCCATTCAAATGCATGTAACAGTGAGAAACGCATTGTCTTGGCGAAATAAAGCGTTTTTCAACCACTTCATATAAATCGCTGTAACTTTTGATAGAAGACTCAGACAAACATGTTTATGGCTTTATCTTATAGAACTCAATATCCCCGTGCTGGGCAAACAGGTTTATGGCTTTATCTTATAGAACTCAATATCCCCGTGCTGGGCAAACAGGTTTTGCAGCCGTTTGAGCTAAGATTTTAAAATTATTCACATAATGAAAACCTATACTTTGTTTCAGGCGAGTTTCCCATTCAAATGCATGTAACAGTGAGAAACGCATTGTCTTGGCGAAATAAAGCGTTTTTGAACAACTTCATATAAATCGCTGTAACTTTTGATAGAAGACTCAGACAAACATGTTTATGGCTTTATCTTATAGAACTCAATATCCCCGTGCTGGGCAAACAGGTTTTGCAGCCGTTTGAGCTAAGATTTTAAAATTATTCACATAATGAAAACCTATACTTTGTTTCAGGCGAGTTTCCCATTCAAATGCATGTAACAGTGAGAAACGCATTGTCTTGGCGAAATAAAGCGTTTTTGAACAACTTCATATAAATCGCTGTAACTTTTGATAGAAGACTCAGACAAACATGTTTATGGCTTTATCTTATAGAACTCAATATCCCCGTGCTGGGCAAACAGGTTTTGCAGCCGTTTGAGCTAAGATTTTAAAATTATTCACATAATGAAAACCTATACTTTGTTTCAGGCGAGTTTCCCATTCAAATGCATGTAACAGTGAGAAACACACTGTCTTGGCGAAATAAAGCGTTTTTCAACCACTTCATATAAATCGCTGTAACTTTTGATAGAAGACTCAGACAAACATGTTTATGGCTTTATCTTATAGAACTCAATATCCCCGTGCTGGGCAAACAGGTTTTGCAGCCGTTTGAGCTAAGATTTTAAAATTATTCACATAATGAAAACCTATACTTTGTTTCAGGCGAGTTTCCCATTCAAATGCATGTAACAGTGAGAAATGCATTGTCTTGGCGAAATAAAGCGTTTTTGAACAACTTCATATAAATCGCTGTAACTTTTGATAGAAGACTCAGACAAACATGTTTATGGCTTTATCTTATAGAACTCAATATCCCCGTGCTGGGCAAACAGGTTTTGCAGCCGTTTGAGCTAAGATTTTAAAATTATTCACATAATGAAAACCTATACTTTGTTTCAGGCGAGTTTCCCATTCAAATGCATGTAACAGTGAGAAACGCATTGTCTTGGCGAAATAAAGCGTTTTTGAACAACTTCATATAAATCGCTGTAACTTTTGATAGAAGACTCAGACAAACATGTTTATGGCTTTATCTTATAGAACTCAATATCCCCGTGCTGGGCAAACAGGTTTTGCAGCCGTTTGAGCTAAGATTTTAAAATTATTCACATAATGAAAACCTATACTTTGTTTCAGGCGAGTTTCCCATTCAAATGCATGTAACAGTGAGAAACACACTGTCTTGGCGAAATAAAGCGTTTTTGAACAACTTCATATAAATCGCTGTAACTTTTGATAGAAGACTCAGACAAACATGTTTATGGCTTTATATTATAGAACTCAATATCCCCGTGCTGGGCAAACAGGTTTTGCAGCCGTTTGAGCTAAGATTTTAAAATTATTCACATAATGAAAACCTATACTTTGTTTCAGGCGAGTTTCCCATTCAAATGCATGTAACAGTGAGAAACGCATTGTCTTGGCGAAATAAAGCGTTTTTGAACAACTTCATATAAATCGCTGTAACTTTTGATAGAAGACTCAGACAAACATGTTTATGGCTTTATCTTATAGAACTCAATATCCCCGTGCTGGGCAAACAGGTTTTGCAGCCGTTTGAGCTAAGATTTTAAAATTATTCACATAATGAAAACCTATACTTTGTTTCAGGCGAGTTTCCCATTCAAATGCATGTAACAGTGAGAAACGCATTGTCTTGGCGAAATAAAGCGTTTTTGAACAACTTCATATAAATCGCTGTAACTTTTGATAGAAGACTCAGACAAACATGTTTATGGCTTTATCTTATAGAACTCAATATCCCCGTGCTGGGCAAACAGGTTTTGCAGCCGTTTGAGCTAAGATTTTAAAATTATTCACATAATGAAAACCTATACTTTGTTTCAGGCGAGTTTCCCATTCAAATGCATGTAACAGTGAGAAACACACTGTCTTGGCGAAATAAAGCGTTTTTGAACAACTTCATATAAATCGCTGTAACTTTTGATAGAAGACTCAGACAAACATGTTTATGGCTTTATATTATAGAACTCAATATCCCCGTGCTGGGCAAACAGGTTTTGCAGCCGTTTGAGCTAAGATTTTAAAATTATTCACATAATGAAAACCTATACTTTGTTTCAGGCGAGTTTCCCATTCAAATGCATGTAACAGTGAGAAACGCATTGTCTTGGCGAAATAAAGCGTTTTTGAACAACTTCATATAAATCGCTGTAACTTTTGATAGAAGACTCAGACAAACATGTTTATGGCTTTATCTTATAGAACTCAATATCCCCGTGCTGGGCAAACAGGTTTTGCAGCCGTTTGAGCTAAGATTTTAAAATTATTCACATAATGAAAACCTATACTTTGTTTCAGGCGAGTTTCCCATTCAAATGCATGTAACAGTGAGAAACGCATTGTCTTGGCGAAATAAAGCGTTTTTGAACAACTTCATATAAATCGCTGTAACTTTTGATAGAAGACTCAGACAAACATGTTTATGGCTTTATCTTATAGAACTCAATATCCCCGTGCTGGGCAAACAGGTTTTGCAGCCGTTTGAGCTAAGATTTTAAAATTATTCACATAATGAAAACCTATACTTTGTTTCAGGCGAGTTTCCCATTCAAATGCATGTAACAGTGAGAAACGCATTGTCTTGGCGAAATAAAGCGTTTTTCAACCACTTCATATAAATCGCTGTAACTTTTGATAGAAGACTCAGACAAACATGTTTATGGCTTTATCTTATAGAACTCAATATCCCCGTGCTGGGCAAACAGGTTTATGGCTTTATCTTATAGAACTCAATATCCCCGTGCTGGGCAAACAGGTTTTGCAGCCGTTTGAGCTAAGATTTTAAAATTATTCACATAATGAAAACCTATACTTTGTTTCAGGCGAGTTTCCCATTCAAATGCATGTAACAGTGAGAAACGCATTGTCTTGGCGAAATAAAGCGTTTTTCAACCACTTCATATAAATCGCTGTAACTTTTGATAGAAGACTCAGACAAACATGTTTATGGCTTTATCTTATAGAACTCAATATCCCCGTGCTGGGCAAACAGGTTTATGGCTTTATCTTATAGAACTCAATATCCCCGTGCTGGGCAAACAGGTTTTGCAGCCGTTTGAGCTAAGATTTTTAAAATTATTCACATAATGAAAACCTATACTTTGTTTCAGGCGAGTTTCCCATTCAAATGCATGAAACAGTGAGAAACGCATTGTCTTGGCGAAATAAAGCGTTTTTGAACAACTTCATATAAATCGCTGTAACTTTTGATAGAAGACTCAGACAAACATGTTTATGGCTTTATCTTATAGAACTCAATATCCCCGTGCTGGGCAAACAGGTTTTGCAGCCGTTTGAGCTAAGATTTTAAAATTATTCACATAATGAAAACCTATACTTTGTTTCAGGCGAGTTTCCCATTCAAATGCATGTAACAGTGAGAAACGCATTGTCTTGGCGAAATAAAGCGTTTTTGAACAACTTCATATAAATCGCTGTAACTTTTGATAGAAGACTCAGACAAACATGTTTATGGCTTTATCTTATAGAACTCAATATCCCCGTGCTGGGCAAACAGGTTTTGCAGCCGTTTGAGCTAAGATTTTAAAATTATTCACATAATGAAAACCTATACTTTGTTTCAGGCGAGTTTCCCATTCAAATGCATGTAACAGTGAGAAACGCATTGTCTTGGCGAAATAAAGCGTTTTTGAACAACTTCATATAAATCGCTGTAACTTTTGATAGAAGACTCAGACAAACATGTTTATGGCTTTATCTTATAGAACTCAATATCCCCGTGCTGGGCAAACAGGTTTTGCAGCCGTTTGAGCTAAGATTTTAAAATTATTCACATAATGAAAACCTATACTTTGTTTCAGGCGAGTTTCCCATTCAAATGCATGTAACAGTGAGAAACGCATTGTCTTGGCGAAATAAAGCGTTTTTGAACAACTTCATATAAATCGCTGTAACTTTTGATAGAAGACTCAGACAAACATGTTTATGGCTTTATCTTATAGAACTCAATATCCCCGTGCTGGGCAAACAGGTTTTGCAGCCGTTTGAGCTAAGATTTTAAAATTATTCACATAATGAAAACCTATACTTTGTTTCAGGCGAGTTTCCCATTCAAATGCATGTAACAGTGAGAAACGCATTGTCTTGGCGAAATAAAGCGTTTTTGAACAACTTCATATAAATCGCTGTAACTTTTGATAGAAGACTCAGACAAACATGTTTATGGCTTTATCTTATAGAACTCAATATCCCCGTGCTGGGCAAACAGGTTTTGCAGCCGTTTGAGCTAAGATTTTAAAATTATTCACATAATGAAAACCTATACTTTGTTTCAGGCGAGTTTCCCATTCAAATGCATGTAACAGTGAGAAACGCATTGTCTTGGCGAAATAAAGCGTTTTTGAACAACTTCATATAAATCGCTGTAACTTTTGATAGAAGACTCAGACAAACATGTTTATGGCTTTATCTTATAGAACTCAATATCCCCGTGCTGGGCAAACAGGTTTTGCAGCCGTTTGAGCTAAGATTTTAAAATTATTCACATAATGAAAACCTATACTTTGTTTCAGGCGAGTTTCCCATTCAAATGCATGTAACAGTGAGAAACGCATTGTCTTGGCGAAATAAAGCGTTTTTGAACAACTTCATATAAATCGCTGTAACTTTTGATAGAAGACTCAGACAAACATGTTTATGGCTTTATCTTATAGAACTCAATATCCCCGTGCTGGGCAAACAGGTTTTGCAGCCGTTTGAGCTAAGATTTTAAAATTATTCACATAATGAAAACCTATACTTTGTTTCAGGCGAGTTTCCCATTCAAATGCATGTAACAGTGAGAAACGCATTGTCTTGGCGAAATAAAGCGTTTTTGAACAACTTCATATAAATCGCTGTAACTTTTGATAGAAGACTCAGACAAACATGTTTATGGCTTTATCTTATAGAACTCAATATCCCCGTGCTGGGCAAACAGGTTTTGCAGCCGTTTGAGCTAAGATTTTAAAATTATTCACATAATGAAAACCTATACTTTGTTTCAGGCGAGTTTCCCATTCAAATGCATGTAACAGTGAGAAACGCATTGTCTTGGCGAAATAAAGCGTTTTTGAACAACTTCATATAAATCGCTGTAACTTTTGATAGAAGACTCAGACAAACATGTTTATGGCTTTATCTTATAGAACTCAATATCCCCGTGCTGGGCAAACAGGTTTTGCAGCCGTTTGAGCTAAGATTTTAAAATTATTCACATAATGAAAACCTATACTTTGTTTCAGGCGAGTTTCCCATTCAAATGCATGTAACAGTGAGAAACGCATTGTCTTGGCGAAATAAAGCGTTTTTCAACCACTTCATATAAATCGCTGTAACTTTTGATAGAAGACTCAGACAAACATGTTTATGGCTTTATCTTATAGAACTCAATATCCCCGTGCTGGGCAAACAGGTTTATGGCTTTATCTTATAGAACTCAATATCCCCGTGCTGGGCAAACAGGTTTTGCAGCCGTTTGAGCTAAGATTTTAAAATTATTCACATAATGAAAACCTATACTTTGTTTCAGGCGAGTTTCCCATTCAAATGCATGTAACAGTGAGAAACGCATTGTCTTGGCGAAATAAAGCGTTTTTGAACAACTTCATATAAATCGCTGTAACTTTTGATAGAAGACTCAGACAAACATGTTTATGGCTTTATCTTATAGAACTCAATATCCCCGTGCTGGGCAAACAGGTTTTGCAGCCGTTTGAGCTAAGATTTTAAAATTATTCACATAATGAAAACCTATACTTTGTTTCAGGCGAGTTTCCCATTCAAATGCATGTAACAGTGAGAAACACACTGTCTTGGCGAAATAAAGCGTTTTTCAACCACTTCATATAAATCGCTGTAACTTTTGATAGAAGACTCAGACAAACATGTTTATGGCTTTATCTTATAGAACTCAATATCCCCGTGCTGGGCAAACAGGTTTTGCAGCCGTTTGAGCTAAGATTTTAAAATTATTCACATAATGAAAACCTATACTTTGTTTCAGGCGAGTTTCCCATTCAAATGCATGTAACAGTGAGAAACGCATTGTCTTGGCGAAATAAAGCGTTTTTGAACAACTTCATATAAATCGCTGTAACTTTTGATAGAAGACTCAGACAAACATGTTTATGGCTTTATCTTATAGAACTCAATATCCCCGTGCTGGGCAAACAGGTTTTGCAGCCGTTTGAGCTAAGATTTTAAAATTATTCACATAATGAAAACCTATACTTTGTTTCAGGCGAGTTTCCCATTCAAATGCATGTAACAGTGAGAAACACACTGTCTTGGCGAAATAAAGCGTTTTTCAACCACTTCATATAAATCGCTGTAACTTTTGATAGAAGACTCAGACAAACATGTTTATGGCTTTATCTTATAGAACTCAATATCCCCGTGCTGGGCAAACAGGTTTTGCAGCCGTTTGAGCTAAGATTTTAAAATTATTCACATAATGAAAACCTATACTTTGTTTCAGGCGAGTTTCCCATTCAAATGCATGTAACAGTGAGAAACGCATTGTCTTGGCGAAATAAAGCGTTTTTCAACCACTTCATATAAATCGCTGTAACTTTTGATAGAAGACTCAGACAAACATGTTTATGGCTTTATCTTATAGAACTCAATATCCCCGTGCTGGGCAAACAGGTTTTGCAGCCGTTTGAGCTAAGATTTTAAAATTATTCACATAATGAAAACCTATACTTTGTTTCAGGCGAGTTTCCCATTCAAATGCATGTAACAGTGAGAAACGCATTGTCTTGGCGAAATAAAGCGTTTTTGAACAACTTCATATAAATCGCTGTAACTTTTGATAGAAGACTCAGACAAACATGTTTATGGCTTTATCTTATAGAACTCAATATCCCCGTGCTGGGCAAACAGGTTTTGCAGCCGTTTGAGCTAAGATTTTAAAATTATTCACATAATGAAAACCTATACTTTGTTTCAGGCGAGTTTCCCATTCAAATGCATGTAACAGTGAGAAACGCATTGTCTTGGCGAAATAAAGCGTTTTTGAACAACTTCATATAAATCGCTGTAACTTTTGATAGAAGACTCAGACAAACATGTTTATGGCTTTATCTTATAGAACTCAATATCCCCGTGCTGGGCAAACAGGTTTTGCAGCCGTTTGAGCTAAGATTTTAAAATTATTCACATAATGAAAACCTATACTTTGTTTCAGGCGA
This sequence comes from Copadichromis virginalis, assembly GCF_057382275.1. Lineage (NCBI taxonomy): Eukaryota > Metazoa > Chordata > Actinopteri > Cichliformes > Cichlidae > Copadichromis > Copadichromis virginalis. Next base: position 8,030,408 of record NC_140627.1, read on the forward strand.
GTTTCCCATTCAAATGCATGTAACAGTGAGAAACACACTGTCTTGGCGAAATAAAGCGTTTTTCAACCACTTCATATAAATCGCTGTAACTTTTGATAGAAGACTCAGACAAACATGTTTATGGCTTTATCTTATAGAACTCAATATCCCCGTGCTGGGCAAACAGGTTTTGCAGCCGTTTGAGCTAAGATTTTAAAATTATTCACATAATGAAAACCTATACTTTGTTTCAGGCGAGTTTCCCATTCAAATGCATGTAACAGTGAGAAACACACTGTCTTGGCGAAATAAAGCGTTTTTCAACCACTTCATATAAATCGCTGTAACTTTTGATAGAAGACTCAGACAAACATGTTTATGGCTTTATCTTATAGAACTCAATATCCCCGTGCTGGGCAAACAGGTTTTGCAGCCGTTTGAGCTAAGATTTTAAAATTATTCACATAATGAAAACCTATACTTTGTTTCAGGCGAGTTTCCCATTCAAATGCATGTAACAGTGAGAAACACACTGTCTTGGCGAAATAAAGCGTTTTTCAACCACTTCATATAAATCGCTGTAACTTTTGATAGAAGACTCAGACAAACATGTTTATGGCTTTATATTATAGAACTCAATATCCCCGTGCTGGGCAAACAGGTTTTGCAGCCGTTTGAGCTAAGATTTTAAAATTATTCACATAATGAAAACCTATACTTTGTTTCAGGCGAGTTTCCCATTCAAATGCATGTAACAGTGAGAAACGCATTGTCTTGGCGAAATAAAGCGTTTTTCAACCACTTCATATAAATCGCTGTAACTTTTGATAGAAGACTCAGACAAACATGTTTATGGCTTTATCTTATAGAACTCAATATCCCCGTGCTGGGCAAACAGGTTTTGCAGCCGTTTGAGCTAAGATTTTAAAATTATTCACATAATGAAAACCTATACTTTGTTTCAGGCGAGTTTCCCATTCAAATGCATGTAACAGTGAGAAACGCATTGTCTTGGCGAAATAAAGCGTTTTTGAACAACTTCATATAAATCGCTGTAACTTTTGATAGAAGACTCAGACAAACATGTTTATGGCTTTATATTATAGAACTCAATATCCCCGTGCTGGGCAAACAGGTTTTGCAGCCGTTTGAGCTAAGATTTTAAAATTATTCACATAATGAAAACCTATACTTTGTTTCAGGCGAGTTTCCCATTCAAATGCATGTAACAGTGAGAAACACACTGTCTTGGCGAAATAAAGCGTTTTTCAACCACTTCATATAAATCGCTGTAACTTTTGATAGAAGACTCAGACAAACATGTTTATGGCTTTATCTTATAGAACTCAATATCCCCGTGCTGGGCAAACAGGTTTTGCAGCCGTTTGAGCTAAGATTTTAAAATTATTCACATAATGAAAACCTATACTTTGTTTCAGGCGAGTTTCCCATTCAAATGCATGTAACAGTGAGAAACACACTGTCTTGGCGAAATAAAGCGTTTTTCAACCACTTCATATAAATCGCTGTAACTTTTGATAGAAGACTCAGACAAACATGTTTATGGCTTTATATTATAGAACTCAATATCCCCGTGCTGGGCAAACAGGTTTTGCAGCCGTTTGAGCTAAGATTTTAAAATTATTCACATAATGAAAACCTATACTTTGTTTCAGGCGAGTTTCCCATTCAAATGCATGTAACAGTGAGAAACGCATTGTCTTGGCGAAATAAAGCGTTTTTCAACCACTTCATATAAATCGCTGTAACTTTTGATAGAAGACTCAGACAAACATGTTTATGGCTTTATCTTATAGAACTCAATATCCCCGTGCTGGGCAAACAGGTTTTGCAGCCGTTTGAGCTAAGATTTTAAAATTATTCACATAATGAAAACCTATACTTTGTTTCAGGCGAGTTTCCCATTCAAATGCATGTAACAGTGAGAAACGCATTGTCTTGGCGAAATAAAGCGTTTTTGAACAACTTCATATAAATCGCTGTAACTTTTGATAGAAGACTCAGACAAACATGTTTATGGCTTTATATTATAGAACTCAATATCCCCGTGCTGGGCAAACAGGTTTTGCAGCCGTTTGAGCTAAGATTTTAAAATTATTCACATAATGAAAACCTATACTTTGTTTCAGGCGAGTTTCCCATTCAAATGCATGTAACAGTGAGAAACACACTGTCTTGGCGAAATAAAGCGTTTTTCAACCACTTCATATAAATCGCTGTAACTTTTGATAGAAGACTCAGACAAACATGTTTATGGCTTTATCTTATAGAACTCAATATCCCCGTGCTGGGCAAACAGGTTTTGCAGCCGTTTGAGCTAAGATTTTAAAATTATTCACATAATGAAAACCTATACTTTGTTTCAGGCGAGTTTCCCATTCAAATGCATGTAACAGTGAGAAACACACTGTCTTGGCGAAATAAAGCGTTTTTCAACCACTTCATATAAATCGCTGTAACTTTTGATAGAAGACTCAGACAAACATGTTTATGGCTTTATCTTATAGAACTCAATATCCCCGTGCTGGGCAAACAGGTTTTGCAGCCGTTTGAGCTAAGATTTTAAAATTATTCACATAATGAAAACCTATACTTTGTTTCAGGCGAGTTTCCCATTCAAATGCATGTAACAGTGAGAAACGCATTGTCTTGGCGAAATAAAGCGTTTTTGAACAACTTCATATAAATCGCTGTAACTTTTGATAGAAGACTCAGACAAACATGTTTATGGCTTTATATTATAGAACTCAATATCCCCGTGCTGGGCAAACAGGTTTTGCAGCCGTTTGAGCTAAGATTTTAAAATTATTCACATAATGAAAACCTATACTTTGTTTCAGGCGAGTTTCCCATTCAAATGCATGTAACAGTGAGAAACACACTGTCTTGGCGAAATAAAGCGTTTTTCAACCACTTCATATAAATCGCTGTAACTTTTGATAGAAGACTCAGACAAACATGTTTATGGCTTTATCTTATAGAACTCAATATCCCCGTGCTGGGCAAACAGGTTTTGCAGCCGTTTGAGCTAAGATTTTAAAATTATTCACATAATGAAAACCTATACTTTGTTTCAGGCGAGTTTCCCATTCAAATGCATGTAACAGTGAGAAACACACTGTCTTGGCGAAATAAAGCGTTTTTCAACCACTTCATATAAATCGCTGTAACTTTTGATAGAAGACTCAGACAAACATGTTTATGGCTTTATCTTATAGAACTCAATATCCCCGTGCTGGGCAAACAGGTTTTGCAGCCGTTTGAGCTAAGATTTTAAAATTATTCACATAATGAAAACCTATACTTTGTTTCAGGCGAGTTTCCCATTCAAATGCATGTAACAGTGAGAAACACACTGTCTTGGCGAAATAAAGCGTTTTTCAACCACTTCATATAAATCGCTGTAACTTTTGATAGAAGACTCAGACAAACATGTTTATGGCTTTATATTATAGAACTCAATATCCCCGTGCTGGGCAAACAGGTTTTGCAGCCGTTTGAGCTAAGATTTTAAAATTATTCACATAATGAAAACCTATACTTTGTTTCAGGCGAGTTTCCCATTCAAATGCATGTAACAGTGAGAAACGCATTGTCTTGGCGAAATAAAGCGTTTTTCAACCACTTCATATAAATCGCTGTAACTTTTGATAGAAGACTCAGACAAACATGTTTATGGCTTTATCTTATAGAACTCAATATCCCCGTGCTGGGCAAACAGGTTTTGCAGCCGTTTGAGCTAAGATTTTAAAATTATTCACATAATGAAAACCTATACTTTGTTTCAGGCGAGTTTCCCATTCAAATGCATGTAACAGTGAGAAACGCATTGTCTTGGCGAAATAAAGCGTTTTTGAACAACTTCATATAAATCGCTGTAACTTTTGATAGAAGACTCAGACAAACATGTTTATGGCTTTATCTTATAGAACTCAATATCCCCGTGCTGGGCAAACAGGTTTTGCAGCCGTTTGAGCTAAGATTTTAAAATTATTCACATAATGAAAACCTATACTTTGTTTCAGGCGAGTTTCCCATTCAAATGCATGTAACAGTGAGAAACACACTGTCTTGGCGAAATAAAGCGTTTTTCAACCACTTCATATAAATCGCTGTAACTTTTGATAGAAGACTCAGACAAACATGTTTATGGCTTTATCTTATAGAACTCAATATCCCCGTGCTGGGCAAACAGGTTTTGCAGCCGTTTGAGCTAAGATTTTAAAATTATTCACATAATGAAAACCTATACTTTGTTTCAGGCGAGTTTCCCATTCAAATGCATGTAACAGTGAGAAACACACTGTCTTGGCGAAATAAAGCGTTTTTCAACCACTTCATATAAATCGCTGTAACTTTTGATAGAAGACTCAGACAAACATGTTTATGGCTTTATCTTATAGAACTCAATATCCCCGTGCTGGGCAAACAGGTTTTGCAGCCGTTTGAGCTAAGATTTTAAAATTATTCACATAATGAAAACCTATACTTTGTTTCAGGCGAGTTTCCCATTCAAATGCATGTAACAGTGAGAAACACACTGTCTTGGCGAAATAAAGCGTTTTTCAACCACTTCATATAAATCGCTGTAACTTTTGATAGAAGACTCAGACAAACATGTTTATGGCTTTATATTATAGAACTCAATATCCCCGTGCTGGGCAAACAGGTTTTGCAGCCGTTTGAGCTAAGATTTTAAAATTATTCACATAATGAAAACCTATACTTTGTTTCAGGCGAGTTTCCCATTCAAATGCATGTAACAGTGAGAAACGCATTGTCTTGGCGAAATAAAGCGTTTTTGAACAACTTCATATAAATCGCTGTAACTTTTGATAGAAGACTCAGACAAACATGTTTATGGCTTTATATTATAGAACTCAATATCCCCGTGCTGGGCAAACAGGTTTTGCAGCCGTTTGAGCTAAGATTTTAAAATTATTCACATAATGAAAACCTATACTTTGTTTCAGGCGAGTTTCCCATTCAAATGCATGTAACAGTGAGAAACACACTGTCTTGGCGAAATAAAGCGTTTTTCAACCACTTCATATAAATCGCTGTAACTTTTGATAGAAGACTCAGACAAACATGTTTATGGCTTTATCTTATAGAACTCAATATCCCCGTGCTGGGCAAACAGGTTTTGCAGCCGTTTGAGCTAAGATTTTAAAATTATTCACATAATGAAAACCTATACTTTGTTTCAGGCGAGTTTCCCATTCAAATGCATGTAACAGTGAGAAACACACTGTCTTGGCGAAATAAAGCGTTTTTCAACCACTTCATATAAATCGCTGTAACTTTTGATAGAAGACTCAGACAAACATGTTTATGGCTTTATCTTATAGAACTCAATATCCCCGTGCTGGGCAAACAGGTTTTGCAGCCGTTTGAGCTAAGATTTTAAAATTATTCACATAATGAAAACCTATACTTTGTTTCAGGCGAGTTTCCCATTCAAATGCATGTAACAGTGAGAAACGCATTGTCTTGGCGAAATAAAGCGTTTTTGAACAACTTCATATAAATCGCTGTAACTTTTGATAGAAGACTCAGACAAACATGTTTATGGCTTTATATTATAGAACTCAATATCCCCGTGCTGGGCAAACAGGTTTTGCAGCCGTTTGAGCTAAGATTTTAAAATTATTCACATAATGAAAACCTATACTTTGTTTCAGGCGAGTTTCCCATTCAAATGCATGTAACAGTGAGAAACACACTGTCTTGGCGAAATAAAGCGTTTTTCAACCACTTCATATAAATCGCTGTAACTTTTGATAGAAGACTCAGACAAACATGTTTATGGCTTTATCTTATAGAACTCAATATCCCCGTGCTGGGCAAACAGGTTTTGCAGCCGTTTGAGCTAAGATTTTAAAATTATTCACATAATGAAAACCTATACTTTGTTTCAGGCGAGTTTCCCATTCAAATGCATGTAACAGTGAGAAACACACTGTCTTGGCGAAATAAAGCGTTTTTCAACCACTTCATATAAATCGCTGTAACTTTTGATAGAAGACTCAGACAAACATGTTTATGGCTTTATCTTATAGAACTCAATATCCCCGTGCTGGGCAAACAGGTTTTGCAGCCGTTTGAGCTAAGATTTTAAAATTATTCACATAATGAAAACCTATACTTTGTTTCAGGCGAGTTTCCCATTCAAATGCATGTAACAGTGAGAAACACACTGTCTTGGCGAAATAAAGCGTTTTTCAACCACTTCATATAAATCGCTGTAACTTTTGATAGAAGACTCAGACAAACATGTTTATGGCTTTATATTATAGAACTCAATATCCCCGTGCTGGGCAAACAGGTTTTGCAGCCGTTTGAGCTAAGATTTTAAAATTATTCACATAATGAAAACCTATACTTTGTTTCAGGCGAGTTTCCCATTCAAATGCATGTAACAGTGAGAAACGCATTGTCTTGGCGAAATAAAGCGTTTTTCAACCACTTCATATAAATCGCTGTAACTTTTGATAGAAGACTCAGACAAACATGTTTATGGCTTTATCTTATAGAACTCAATATCCCCGTGCTGGGCAAACAGGTTTTGCAGCCGTTTGAGCTAAGATTTTAAAATTATTCACATAATGAAAACCTATACTTTGTTTCAGGCGAGTTTCCCATTCAAATGCATGTAACAGTGAGAAACGCATTGTCTTGGCGAAATAAAGCGTTTTTGAACAACTTCATATAAATCGCTGTAACTTTTGATAGAAGACTCAGACAAACATGTTTATGGCTTTATCTTATAGAACTCAATATCCCCGTGCTGGGCAAACAGGTTTTGCAGCCGTTTGAGCTAAGATTTTAAAATTATTCACATAATGAAAACCTATACTTTGTTTCAGGCGAGTTTCCCATTCAAATGCATGTAACAGTGAGAAACACACTGTCTTGGCGAAATAAAGCGTTTTTCAACCACTTCATATAAATCGCTGTAACTTTTGATAGAAGACTCAGACAAACATGTTTATGGCTTTATCTTATAGAACTCAATATCCCCGTGCTGGGCAAACAGGTTTTGCAGCCGTTTGAGCTAAGATTTTAAAATTATTCACATAATGAAAACCTATACTTTGTTTCAGGCGAGTTTCCCATTCAAATGCATGTAACAGTGAGAAACACACTGTCTTGGCGAAATAAAGCGTTTTTCAACCACTTCATATAAATCGCTGTAACTTTTGATAGAAGACTCAGACAAACATGTTTATGGCTTTATCTTATAGAACTCAATATCCCCGTGCTGGGCAAACAGGTTTTGCAGCCGTTTGAGCTAAGATTTTAAAATTATTCACATAATGAAAACCTATACTTTGTTTCAGGCGAGTTTCCCATTCAAATGCATGTAACAGTGAGAAACACACTGTCTTGGCGAAATAAAGCGTTTTTCAACCACTTCATATAAATCGCTGTAACTTTTGATAGAAGACTCAGACAAACATGTTTATGGCTTTATATTATAGAACTCAATATCCCCGTGCTGGGCAAACAGGTTTTGCAGCCGTTTGAGCTAAGATTTTAAAATTATTCACATAATGAAAACCTATACTTTGTTTCAGGCGAGTTTCCCATTCAAATGCATGTAACAGTGAGAAACGCATTGTCTTGGCGAAATAAAGCGTTTTTCAACCACTTCATATAAATCGCTGTAACTTTTGATAGAAGACTCAGACAAACATGTTTATGGCTTTATCTTATAGAACTCAATATCCCCGTGCTGGGCAAACAGGTTTTGCAGCCGTTTGAGCTAAGATTTTAAAATTATTCACATAATGAAAACCTATACTTTGTTTCAGGCGAGTTTCCCATTCAAATGCATGTAACAGTGAGAAACGCATTGTCTTGGCGAAATAAAGCGTTTTTGAACAACTTCATATAAATCGCTGTAACTTTTGATAGAAGACTCAGACAAACATGTTTATGGCTTTATATTATAGAACTCAATATCCCCGTGCTGGGCAAACAGGTTTTGCAGCCGTTTGAGCTAAGATTTTAAAATTATTCACATAATGAAAACCTATACTTTGTTTCAGGCGAGTTTCCCATTCAAATGCATGTAACAGTGAGAAACACACTGTCTTGGCGAAATAAAGCGTTTTTCAACCACTTCATATAAATCGCTGTAACTTTTGATAGAAGACTCAGACAAACATGTTTATGGCTTTATCTTATAGAACTCAATATCCCCGTGCTGGGCAAACAGGTTTTGCAGCCGTTTGAGCTAAGATTTTAAAATTATTCACATAATGAAAACCTATACTTTGTTTCAGGCGAGTTTCCCATTCAAATGCATGTAACAGTGAGAAACGCATTGTCTTGGCGAAATAAAGCGTTTTTGAACAACTTCATATAAATCGCTGTAACTTTTGATAGAAGACTCAGACAAACATGTTTATGGCTTTATCTTATAGAACTCAATATCCCCGTGCTGGGCAAACAGGTTTTGCAGCCGTTTGAGCTAAGATTTTAAAATTATTCACATAATGAAAACCTATACTTTGTTTCAGGCGAGTTTCCCATTCAAATGCATGTAACAGTGAGAAACACACTGTCTTGGCGAAATAAAGCGTTTTTCAACCACTTCATATAAATCGCTGTAACTTTTGATAGAAGACTCAGACAAACATGTTTATGGCTTTATCTTATAGAACTCAATATCCCCGTGCTGGGCAAACAGGTTTTGCAGCCGTTTGAGCTAAGATTTTAAAATTATTCACATAATGAAAACCTATACTTTGTTTCAGGCGAGTTTCCCATTCAAATGCATGTAACAGTGAGAAACGCATTGTCTTGGCGAAATAAAGCGTTTTTGAACAACTTCATATAAATCGCTGTAACTTTTGATAGAAGACTCAGACAAACATGTTTATGGCTTTATATTATAGAACTCAATATCCCCGTGCTGGGCAAACAGGTTTTGCAGCCGTTTGAGCTAAGATTTTAAAATTATTCACATAATGAAAACCTATACTTTGTTTCAGGCGAGTTTCCCATTCAAATGCATGTAACAGTGAGAAACACACTGTCTTGGCGAAATAAAGCGTTTTTCAACCACTTCATATAAATCGCTGTAACTTTTGATAGAAGACTCAGACAAACATGTTTATGGCTTTATCTTATAGAACTCAATATCCCCGTGCTGGGCAAACAGGTTTTGCAGCCGTTTGAGCTAAGATTTTAAAATTATTCACATAATGAAAACCTATACTTTGTTTCAGGCGAGTTTCCCATTCAAATGCATGTAACAGTGAGAAACACACTGTCTTGGCGAAATAAAGCGTTTTTCAACCACTTCATATAAATCGCTGTAACTTTTGATAGAAGACTCAGACAAACATGTTTATGGCTTTATCTTATAGAACTCAATATCCCCGTGCTGGGCAAACAGGTTTTGCAGCCGTTTGAGCTAAGATTTTAAAATTATTCACATAATGAAAACCTATACTTTGTTTCAGGCGAGTTTCCCATTCAAATGCATGTAACAGTGAGAAACGCATTGTCTTGGCGAAATAAAGCGTTTTTGAACAACTTCATATAAATCGCTGTAACTTTTGATAGAAGACTCAGACAAACATGTTTATGGCTTTATCTTATAGAACTCAATATCCCCGTGCTGGGCAAACAGGTTTTGCAGCCGTTTGAGCTAAGATTTTAAAATTATTCACATAATGAAAACCTATACTTTGTTTCAGGCGAGTTTCCCATTCAAATGCATGTAACAGTGAGAAACACACTGTCTTGGCGAAATAAAGCGTTTTTCAACCACTTCATATAAATCGCTGTAACTTTTGATAGAAGACTCAGACAAACATGTTTATGGCTTTATCTTATAGAACTCAATATCCCCGTGCTGGGCAAACAGGTTTTGCAGCCGTTTGAGCTAAGATTTTAAAATTATTCACATAATGAAAACCTATACTTTGTTTCAGGCGAGTTTCCCATTCAAATGCATGTAACAGTGAGAAACGCATTGTCTTGGCGAAATAAAGCGTTTTTGAACAACTTCATATAAATCGCTGTAACTTTTGATAGAAGACTCAGACAAACATGTTTATGGCTTTATATTATAGAACTCAATATCCCCGTGCTGGGCAAACAGGTTTTGCAGCCGTTTGAGCTAAGATTTTAAAATTATTCACATAATGAAAACCTATACTTTGTTTCAGGCGAGTTTCCCATTCAAATGCATGTAACAGTGAGAAACACACTGTCTTGGCGAAATAAAGCGTTTTTCAACCACTTCATATAAATCGCTGTAACTTTTGATAGAAGACTCAGACAAACATGTTTATGGCTTTATCTTATAGAACTCAATATCCCCGTGCTGGGCAAACAGGTTTTGCAGCCGTTTGAGCTAAGATTTTAAAATTATTCACATAATGAAAACCTATACTTTGTTTCAGGCGAGTTTCCCATTCAAATGCATGTAACAGTGAGAAACACACTGTCTTGGCGAAATAAAGCGTTTTTCAACCACTTCATATAAATCGCTGTAACTTTTGATAGAAGACTCAGACAAACATGTTTATGGCTTTATATTATAGAACTCAATATCCCCGTGCTGGGCAAACAGGTTTTGCAGCCGTTTGAGCTAAGATTTTAAAATTATTCACATAATGAAAACCTATACTTTGTTTCAGGCGAGTTTCCCATTCAAATGCATGTAACAGTGAGAAACGCATTGTCTTGGCGAAATAAAGCGTTTTTGAACAACTTCATATAAATCGCTGTAACTTTTGATAGAAGACTCAGACAAACATGTTTATGGCTTTATATTATAGAACTCAATATCCCCGTGCTGGGCAAACAGGTTTTGCAGCCGTTTGAGCTAAGATTTTAAAATTATTCACATAATGAAAACCTATACTTTGTTTCAGGCGAGTTTCCCATTCAAATGCATGTAACAGTGAGAAACACACTGTCTTGGCGAAATAAAGCGTTTTTGAACAACTTCATATAAATCGCTGTAACTTTTGATAGAAGACTCAGACAAACATGTTTATGGCTTTATCTTATAGAACTCAATATCCCCGTGCTGGGCAAACAGGTTTTGCAGCCGTTTGAGCTAAGATTTTAAAATTATTCACATAATGAAAACCTATACTTTGTTTCAGGCGAGTTTCCCATTCAAATGCATGTAACAGTGAGAAACACACTGTCTTGGCGAAATAAAGCGTTTTTCAACCACTTCATATAAATCGCTGTAACTTTTGATAGAAGACTCAGACAAACATGTTTATGGCTTTATCTTATAGAACTCAATATCCCCGTGCTGGGCAAACAGGTTTTGCAGCCGTTTGAGCTAAGATTTTAAAATTATTCACATAATGAAAACCTATACTTTGTTTCAGGCGAGTTTCCCATTCAAATGCATGTAACAGTGAGAAACACACTGTCTTGGCGAAATAAAGCGTTTTTCAACCACTTCATATAAATCGCTGTAACTTTTGATAGAAGACTCAGACAAACATGTTTATGGCTTTATCTTATAGAACTCAATATCCCCGTGCTGGGCAAACAGGTTTTGCAGCCGTTTGAGCTAAGATTTTAAAATTATTCACATAATGAAAACCTATACTTTGTTTCAGGCGAGTTTCCCATTCAAATGCATGTAACAGTGAGAAACGCATTGTCTTGGCGAAATAAAGCGTTTTTGAACAACTTCATATAAATCGCTGTAACTTTTGATAGAAGACTCAGACAAACATGTTTATGGCTTTATCTTATAGAACTCAATATCCCCGTGCTGGGCAAACAGGTTTTGCAGCCGTTTGAGCTAAGATTTTAAAATTATTCACATAATGAAAACCTATACTTTGTTTCAGGCGAGTTTCCCATTCAAATGCATGTAACAGTGAGAAACACACTGTCTTGGCGAAATAAAGCGTTTTTCAACCACTTCATATAAATCGCTGTAACTTTTGATAGAAGACTCAGACAAACATGTTTATGGCTTTATCTTATAGAACTCAATATCCCCGTGCTGGGCAAACAGGTTTTGCAGCCGTTTGAGCTAAGATTTTAAAATTATTCACATAATGAAAACCTATACTTTGTTTCAGGCGAGTTTCCCATTCAAATGCATGTAACAGTGAGAAACGCATTGTCTTGGCGAAATAAAGCGTTTTTGAACAACTTCATATAAATCGCTGTAACTTTTGATAGAAGACTCAGACAAACATGTTTATGGCTTTATATTATAGAACTCAATATCCCCGTGCTGGGCAAACAGGTTTTGCAGCCGTTTGAGCTAAGATTTTAAAATTATTCACATAATGAAAACCTATACTTTGTTTCAGGCGAGTTTCCCATTCAAATGCATGTAACAGTGAGAAACACACTGTCTTGGCGAAATAAAGCGTTTTTCAACCACTTCATATAAATCGCTGTAACTTTTGATAGAAGACTCAGATAAACATGTTTATGGCTTTATCTTATAGAACTCAATATCCCCGTGCTGGGCAAACAGGTTTTGCAGCCGTTTGAGCTAAGATTTTAAAATTATTCACATAATGAAAACCTATACTTTGTTTCAGGCGAGTTTCCCATTCAAATGCATGTAACAGTGAGAAACGCATTGTCTTGGCGAAATAAAGCGTTTTTGAACAACTTCATATAAATCGCTGTAACTTTTGATAGAAGACTCAGACAAACATGTTTATGGCTTTATATTATAGAACTCAATATCCCCGTGCTGGGCAAACAGGTTTTGCAGCCGTTTGAGCTAAGATTTTAAAATTATTCACATAATGAAAACCTATACTTTGTTTCAGGCGAGTTTCCCATTCAAATGCATGTAACAGTGAGAAACACACTGTCTTGGCGAAATAAAGCGTTTTTCAACCACTTCATATAAATCGCTGTAACTTTTGATAGAAGACTCAGACAAACATGTTTATGGCTTTATCTTATAGAACTCAATATCCCCGTGCTGGGCAAACAGGTTTTGCAGCCGTTTGAGCTAAGATTTTAAAATTATTCACATAATGAAAACCTATACTTTGTTTCAGGCGAGTTTCCCATTCAAATGCATGTAACAGTGAGAAACGCATTGTCTTGGCGAAATAAAGCGTTTTTGAACAACTTCATATAAATCGCTGTAACTTTTGATAGAAGACTCAGACAAACATGTTTATGGCTTTATCTTATAGAACTCAATATCCCCGTGCTGGGCAAACAGGTTTTGCAGCCGTTTGAGCTAAGATTTTAAAATTATTCACATAATGAAAACCTATACTTTGTTTCAGGCGAGTTTCCCATTCAAATGCATGTAACAGTGAGAAACGCATTGTCTTGGCGAAATAAAGCGTTTTTGAACAACTTCATATAAATCGCTGTAACTTTTGATAGAAGACTCAGACAAACATGTTTATGGCTTTATCTTATAGAACTCAATATCCCCGTGCTGGGCAAACAGGTTTTGCAGCCGTTTGAGCTAAGATTTTAAAATTATTCACATAATGAAAACCTATACTTTGTTTCAGGCGAGTTTCCCATTCAAATGCATGTAACAGTGAGAAACACACTGTCTTGGCGAAATAAAGCGTTTTTCAACCACTTCATATAAATCGCTGTAACTTTTGATAGAAGACTCAGACAAACATGTTTATGGCTTTATCTTATAGAACTCAATATCCCCGTGCTGGGCAAACAGGTTTTGCAGCCGTTTGAGCTAAGATTTTAAAATTATTCACATAATGAAAACCTATACTTTGTTTCAGGCGAGTTTCCCATTCAAATGCATGTAACAGTGAGAAACGCATTGTCTTGGCGAAATAAAGCGTTTTTGAACAACTTCATATAAATCGCTGTAACTTTTGATAGAAGACTCAGACAAACATGTTTATGGCTTTATATTATAGAACTCAATATCCCCGTGCTGGGCAAACAGGTTTTGCAGCCGTTTGAGCTAAGATTTTAAAATTATTCACATAATGAAAACCTATACTTTGTTTCAGGCGAGTTTCCCATTCAAATGCATGTAACAGTGAGAAACACACTGTCTTGGCGAAATAAAGCGTTTTTCAACCACTTCATATAAATCGCTGTAACTTTTGATAGAAGACTCAGACAAACATGTTTATGGCTTTATCTTATAGAACTCAATATCCCCGTGCTGGGCAAACAGGTTTTGCAGCCGTTTGAGCTAAGATTTTAAAATTATTCACATAATGAAAACCTATACTTTGTTTCAGGCGAGTTTCCCATTCAAATGCATGTAACAGTGAGAAACACACTGTCTTGGCGAAATAAAGCGTTTTTCAACCACTTCATATAAATCGCTGTAACTTTTGATAGAAGACTCAGACAAACATGTTTATGGCTTTATATTATAGAACTCAATATCCCCGTGCTGGGCAAACAGGTTTTGCAGCCGTTTGAGCTAAGATTTTAAAATTATTCACATAATGAAAACCTATACTTTGTTTCAGGCGAGTTTCCCATTCAAATGCATGTAACAGTGAGAAACGCATTGTCTTGGCGAAATAAAGCGTTTTTGAACAACTTCATATAAATCGCTGTAACTTTTGATAGAAGACTCAGACAAACATGTTTATGGCTTTATATTATAGAACTCAATATCCCCGTGCTGGGCAAACAGGTTTTGCAGCCGTTTGAGCTAAGATTTTAAAATTATTCACATAATGAAAACCTATACTTTGTTTCAGGCGAGTTTCCCATTCAAATGCATGTAACAGTGAGAAACACACTGTCTTGGCGAAATAAAGCGTTTTTGAACAACTTCATATAAATCGCTGTAACTTTTGATAGAAGACTCAGACAAACATGTTTATGGCTTTATCTTATAGAACTCAATATCCCCGTGCTGGGCAAACAGGTTTTGCAGCCGTTTGAGCTAAGATTTTAAAATTATTCACATAATGAAAACCTATACTTTGTTTCAGGCGAGTTTCCCATTCAAATGCATGTAACAGTGAGAAACACACTGTCTTGGCGAAATAAAGCGTTTTTCAACCACTTCATATAAATCGCTGTAACTTTTGATAGAAGACTCAGACAAACATGTTTATGGCTTTATCTTATAGAACTCAATATCCCCGTGCTGGGCAAACAGGTTTTGCAGCCGTTTGAGCTAAGATTTTAAAATTATTCACATAATGAAAACCTATACTTTGTTTCAGGCGAGTTTCCCATTCAAATGCATGTAACAGTGAGAAACACACTGTCTTGGCGAAATAAAGCGTTTTTCAACCACTTCATATAAATCGCTGTAACTTTTGATAGAAGACTCAGACAAACATGTTTATGGCTTTATCTTATAGAACTCAATATCCCCGTGCTGGGCAAACAGGTTTTGCAGCCGTTTGAGCTAAGATTTTAAAATTATTCACATAATGAAAACCTATACTTTGTTTCAGGCGAGTTTCCCATTCAAATGCATGTAACAGTGAGAAACGCATTGTCTTGGCGAAATAAAGCGTTTTTGAACAACTTCATATAAATCGCTGTAACTTTTGATAGAAGACTCAGACAAACATGTTTATGGCTTTATCTTATAGAACTCAATATCCCCGTGCTGGGCAAACAGGTTTTGCAGCCGTTTGAGCTAAGATTTTAAAATTATTCACATAATGAAAACCTATACTTTGTTTCAGGCGAGTTTCCCATTCAAATGCATGTAACAGTGAGAAACACACTGTCTTGGCGAAATAAAGCGTTTTTCAACCACTTCATATAAATCGCTGTAACTTTTGATAGAAGACTCAGACAAACATGTTTATGGCTTTATCTTATAGAACTCAATATCCCCGTGCTGGGCAAACAGGTTTTGCAGCCGTTTGAGCTAAGATTTTAAAATTATTCACATAATGAAAACCTATACTTTGTTTCAGGCGAGTTTCCCATTCAAATGCATGTAACAGTGAGAAACGCATTGTCTTGGCGAAATAAAGCGTTTTTGAACAACTTCATATAAATCGCTGTAACTTTTGATAGAAGACTCAGACAAACATGTTTATGGCTTTATATTATAGAACTCAATATCCCCGTGCTGGGCAAACAGGTTTTGCAGCCGTTTGAGCTAAGATTTTAAAATTATTCACATAATGAAAACCTATACTTTGTTTCAGGCGAGTTTCCCATTCAAATGCATGTAACAGTGAGAAACACACTGTCTTGGCGAAATAAAGCGTTTTTCAACCACTTCATATAAATCGCTGTAACTTTTGATAGAAGACTCAGATAAACATGTTTATGGCTTTATCTTATAGAACTCAATATCCCCGTGCTGGGCAAACAGGTTTTGCAGCCGTTTGAGCTAAGATTTTAAAATTATTCACATAATGAAAACCTATACTTTGTTTCAGGCGAGTTTCCCATTCAAATGCATGTAACAGTGAGAAACGCATTGTCTTGGCGAAATAAAGCGTTTTTGAACAACTTCATATAAATCGCTGTAACTTTTGATAGAAGACTCAGACAAACATGTTTATGGCTTTATATTATAGAACTCAATATCCCCGTGCTGGGCAAACAGGTTTTGCAGCCGTTTGAGCTAAGATTTTAAAATTATTCACATAATGAAAACCTATACTTTGTTTCAGGCGAGTTTCCCATTCAAATGCATGTAACAGTGAGAAACACACTGTCTTGGCGAAATAAAGCGTTTTTCAACCACTTCATATAAATCGCTGTAACTTTTGATAGAAGACTCAGACAAACATGTTTATGGCTTTATCTTATAGAACTCAATATCCCCGTGCTGGGCAAACAGGTTTTGCAGCCGTTTGAGCTAAGATTTTAAAATTATTCACATAATGAAAACCTATACTTTGTTTCAGGCGAGTTTCCCATTCAAATGCATGTAACAGTGAGAAACGCATTGTCTTGGCGAAATAAAGCGTTTTTGAACAACTTCATATAAATCGCTGTAACTTTTGATAGAAGACTCAGACAAACATGTTTATGGCTTTATCTTATAGAACTCAATATCCCCGTGCTGGGCAAACAGGTTTTGCAGCCGTTTGAGCTAAGATTTTAAAATTATTCACATAATGAAAACCTATACTTTGTTTCAGGCGAGTTTCCCATTCAAATGCATGTAACAGTGAGAAACGCATTGTCTTGGCGAAATAAAGCGTTTTTGAACAACTTCATATAAATCGCTGTAACTTTTGATAGAAGACTCAGACAAACATGTTTATGGCTTTATCTTATAGAACTCAATATCCCCGTGCTGGGCAAACAGGTTTTGCAGCCGTTTGAGCTAAGATTTTAAAATTATTCACATAATGAAAACCTATACTTTGTTTCAGGCGAGTTTCCCATTCAAATGCATGTAACAGTGAGAAACACACTGTCTTGGCGAAATAAAGCGTTTTTCAACCACTTCATATAAATCGCTGTAACTTTTGATAGAAGACTCAGACAAACATGTTTATGGCTTTATCTTATAGAACTCAATATCCCCGTGCTGGGCAAACAGGTTTTGCAGCCGTTTGAGCTAAGATTTTAAAATTATTTACATAATGAAAACCTATACTTTGTTTCAGGCGAGTTTCCCATTCAAATGCATGTAACAGTGAGAAACGCATTGTCTTGGCGAAATAAAGCGTTTTTGAACAACTTCATATAAATCGCTGTAACTTTTGATAGAAGACTCAGACAAACATGTTTATGGCTTTATCTTATAGAACTCAATATCCCCGTGCTGGGCAAACAGGTTTTGCAGCCGTTTGAGCTAAGATTTTAAAATTATTCACATAATGAAAACCTATACTTTGTTTCAGGCGAGTTTCCCATTCAAATGCATGTAACAGTGAGAAACACACTGTCTTGGCGAAATAAAGCGTTTTTCAACCACTTCATATAAATCGCTGTAACTTTTGATAGAAGACTCAGACAAACATGTTTATGGCTTTATCTTATAGAACTCAATATCCCCATGCTGGGCAAACAGGTTTTGCAGCCGTTTGAGCTAAGATTTTAAAATTATTCACATAATGAAAACCTATACTTTGTTTCAGGCGAGTTTCCCATTCAAATGCATGTAACAGTGAGAAACGCATTGTCTTGGCGAAATAAAGCGTTTTTGAACAACTTCATATAAATCGCTGTAACTTTTGATAGAAGACTCAGACAAACATGTTTATGGCTTTATATTATAGAACTCAATATCCCCGTGCTGGGCAAACAGGTTTTGCAGCCGTTTGAGCTAAGATTTTAAAATTATTCACATAATGAAAACCTATACTTTGTTTCAGGCGAGTTTCCCATTCAAATGCATGTAACAGTGAGAAACACACTGTCTTGGCGAAATAAAGCGTTTTTCAACCACTTCATATAAATCGCTGTAACTTTTGATAGAAGACTCAGACAAACATGTTTATGGCTTTATCTTATAGAACTCAATATCCCAGTGCTGGGCAAACAGGTTTTGCAGCCGTTTGAGCTAAGATTTTAAAATTATTCACATAATGAAAACCTATACTTTGTTTCAGGCGAGTTTCCCATTCAAATGCATGTAACAGTGAGAAACGCATTGTCTTGGCGAAATAAAGCGTTTTTGAACAACTTCATATAAATCGCTGTAACTTTTGATAGAAGACTCAGACAAACATGTTTATGGCTTTATCTTATAGAACTCAATATCCCCGTGCTGGGCAAACAGGTTTTGCAGCCGTTTGAGCTAAGATTTTAAAATTATTCACATAATGAAAACCTATACTTTGTTTCAGGCGAGTTTCCCATTCAAATGCATGTAACAGTGAGAAACGCATTGTCTTGGCGAAATAAAGCGTTTTTCAACCACTTCATATAAATCGCTGTAACTTTTGATAGAAGACTCAGACAAACATGTTTATGGCTTTATCTTATAGAACTCAATATCCCCGTGCTGGGCAAACAGGTTTATGGCTTTATCTTATAGAACTCAATATCCCCGTGCTGGGCAAACAGGTTTTGCAGCCGTTTGAGCTAAGATTTTAAAATTATTCACATAATGAAAACCTATACTTTGTTTCAGGCGAGTTTCCCATTCAAATGCATGTAACAGTGAGAAACGCATTGTCTTGGCGAAATAAAGCGTTTTTGAACAACTTCATATAAATCGCTGTAACTTTTGATAGAAGACTCAGACAAACATGTTTATGGCTTTATCTTATAGAACTCAATATCCCCGTGCTGGGCAAACAGGTTTTGCAGCCGTTTGAGCTAAGATTTTAAAATTATTCACATAATGAAAACCTATACTTTGTTTCAGGCGAGTTTCCCATTCAAATGCATGTAACAGTGAGAAACGCATTGTCTTGGCGAAATAAAGCGTTTTTGAACAACTTCATATAAATCGCTGTAACTTTTGATAGAAGACTCAGACAAACATGTTTATGGCTTTATCTTATAGAACTCAATATCCCCGTGCTGGGCAAACAGGTTTTGCAGCCGTTTGAGCTAAGATTTTAAAATTATTCACATAATGAAAACCTATACTTTGTTTCAGGCGAGTTTCCCATTCAAATGCATGTAACAGTGAGAAACACACTGTCTTGGCGAAATAAAGCGTTTTTCAACCACTTCATATAAATCGCTGTAACTTTTGATAGAAGACTCAGACAAACATGTTTATGGCTTTATCTTATAGAACTCAATATCCCCGTGCTGGGCAAACAGGTTTTGCAGCCGTTTGAGCTAAGATTTTAAAATTATTCACATAATGAAAACCTATACTTTGTTTCAGGCGAGTTTCCCATTCAAATGCATGTAACAGTGAGAAACGCATTGTCTTGGCGAAATAAAGCGTTTTTGAACAACTTCATATAAATCGCTGTAACTTTTGATAGAAGACTCAGACAAACATGTTTATGGCTTTATATTATAGAACTCAATATCCCCGTGCTGGGCAAACAGGTTTTGCAGCCGTTTGAGCTAAGATTTTAAAATTATTCACATAATGAAAACCTATACTTTGTTTCAGGCGAGTTTCCCATTCAAATGCATGTAACAGTGAGAAACACACTGTCTTGGCGAAATAAAGCGTTTTTCAACCACTTCATATAAATCGCTGTAACTTTTGATAGAAGACTCAGACAAACATGTTTATGGCTTTATCTTATAGAACTCAATATCCCCGTGCTGGGCAAACAGGTTTTGCAGCCGTTTGAGCTAAGATTTTAAAATTATTCACATAATGAAAACCTATACTTTGTTTCAGGCGAGTTTCCCATTCAAATGCATGTAACAGTGAGAAACGCATTGTCTTGGCGAAATAAAGCGTTTTTGAACAACTTCATATAAATCGCTGTAACTTTTGATAGAAGACTCAGACAAACATGTTTATGGCTTTATCTTATAGAACTCAATATCCCCGTGCTGGGCAAACAGGTTTTGCAGCCGTTTGAGCTAAGATTTTAAAATTATTCACATAATGAAAACCTATACTTTGTTTCAGGCGAGTTTCCCATTCAAATGCATGTAACAGTGAGAAACACACTGTCTTGGCGAAATAAAGCGTTTTTCAACCACTTCATATAAATCGCTGTAACTTTTGATAGAAGACTCAGACAAACATGTTTATGGCTTTATCTTATAGAACTCAATATCCCCGTGCTGGGCAAACAGGTTTTGCAGCCGTTTGAGCTAAGATTTTAAAATTATTCACATAATGAAAACCTATACTTTGTTTCAGGCGAGTTTCCCATTCAAATGCATGTAACAGTGAGAAACGCATTGTCTTGGCGAAATAAAGCGTTTTTGAACAACTTCATATAAATCGCTGTAACTTTTGATAGAAGACTCAGACAAACATGTTTATGGCTTTATATTATAGAACTCAATATCCCCGTGCTGGGCAAACAGGTTTTGCAGCCGTTTGAGCTAAGATTTTAAAATTATTCACATAATGAAAACCTATACTTTGTTTCAGGCGAGTTTCCCATTCAAATGCATGTAACAGTGAGAAACGCATTGTCTTGGCGAAATAAAGCGTTTTTGAACAACTTCATATAAATCGCTGTAACTTTTGATAGAAGACTCAGACAAACATGTTTATGGCTTTATATTATAGAACTCAATATCCCTGTGCTGGGCAAACAGGTTTTGCAGCCGTTTGAGCTAAGATTTTAAAATTATTCACATAATGAAAACCTATACTTTGTTTCAGGCGAGTTTCCCATTCAAATGCATGTAACAGTGAGAAACACACTGTCTTGGCGAAATAAAGCGTTTTTCAACCACTTCATATAAATCGCTGTAACTTTTGATAGAAGACTCAGACAAACATGTTTATGGCTTTATCTTATAGAACTCAATATCCCCGTGCTGGGCAAACAGGTTTTGCAGCCGTTTGAGCTAAGATTTTAAAATTATTCACATAATGAAAACCTATACTTTGTTTCAGGCGAGTTTCCCATTCAAATGCATGTAACAGTGAGAAACGCATTGTCTTGGCGAAATAAAGCGTTTTTGAACAACTTCATATAAATCGCTGTAACTTTTGATAGAAGACTCAGACAAACATGTTTATGGCTTTATCTTATAGAACTCAATATCCCCGTGCTGGGCAAACAGGTTTTGCAGCCGTTTGAGCTAAGATTTTAAAATTATTCACATAATGAAAACCTATACTTTGTTTCAGGCGAGTTTCCCATTCAAATGCATGTAACAGTGAGAAACGCATTGTCTTGGCGAAATAAAGCGTTTTTCAACCACTTCATATAAATCGCTGTAACTTTTGATAGAAGACTCAGACAAACATGTTTATGGCTTTATCTTATAGAACTCAATATCCCCGTGCTGGGCAAACAGGTTTATGGCTTTATCTTATAGAACTCAATATCCCCGTGCTGGGCAAACAGGTTTTGCAGCCGTTTGAGCTAAGATTTTAAAATTATTCACATAATGAAAACCTATACTTTGTTTCAGGCGAGTTTCCCATTCAAATGCATGTAACAGTGAGAAACGCATTGTCTTGGCGAAATAAAGCGTTTTTGAACAACTTCATATAAATCGCTGTAACTTTTGATAGAAGACTCAGACAAACATGTTTATGGCTTTATCTTATAGAACTCAATATCCCCGTGCTGGGCAAACAGGTTTTGCAGCCGTTTGAGCTAAGATTTTAAAATTATTCACATAATGAAAACCTATACTTTGTTTCAGGCGAGTTTCCCATTCAAATGCATGTAACAGTGAGAAACGCATTGTCTTGGCGAAATAAAGCGTTTTTGAACAACTTCATATAAATCGCTGTAACTTTTGATAGAAGACTCAGACAAACATGTTTATGGCTTTATCTTATAGAACTCAATATCCCCGTGCTGGGCAAACAGGTTTTGCAGCCGTTTGAGCTAAGATTTTAAAATTATTCACATAATGAAAACCTATACTTTGTTTCAGGCGAGTTTCCCATTCAAATGCATGTAACAGTGAGAAACGCATTGTCTTGGCGAAATAAAGCGTTTTTGAACAACTTCATATAAATCGCTGTAACTTTTGATAGAAGACTCAGACAAACATGTTTATGGCTTTATCTTATAGAACTCAATATCCCCGTGCTGGGCAAACAGGTTTTGCAGCCGTTTGAGCTAAGATTTTAAAATTATTCACATAATGAAAACCTATACTTTGTTTCAGGCGAGTTTCCCATTCAAATGCATGTAACAGTGAGAAACACACTGTCTTGGCGAAATAAAGCGTTTTTCAACCACTTCATATAAATCGCTGTAACTTTTGATAGAAGACTCAGACAAACATGTTTATGGCTTTATCTTATAGAACTCAATATCCCCGTGCTGGGCAAACAGGTTTTGCAGCCGTTTGAGCTAAGATTTTAAAATTATTCACATAATGAAAACCTATACTTTGTTTCAGGCGAGTTTCCCATTCAAATGCATGTAACAGTGAGAAACACACTGTCTTGGCGAAATAAAGCGTTTTTCAACCACTTCATATAAATCGCTGTAACTTTTGATAGAAGACTCAGACAAACATGTTTATGGCTTTATATTATAGAACTCAATATCCCCGTGCTGGGCAAACAGGTTTTGCAGCCGTTTGAGCTAAGATTTTAAAATTATTCACATAATGAAAACCTATACTTTGTTTCAGGCGAGTTTCCCATTCAAATGCATGTAACAGTGAGAAACGCATTGTCTTGGCGAAATAAAGCGTTTTTGAACAACTTCATATAAATCGCTGTAACTTTTGATAGAAGACTCAGACAAACATGTTTATGGCTTTATATTATAGAACTCAATATCCCCGTGCTGGGCAAACAGGTTTTGCAGCCGTTTGAGCTAAGATTTTAAAATTATTCACATAATGAAAACCTATACTTTGTTTCAGGCGAGTTTCCCATTCAAATGCATGTAACAGTGAGAAACGCATTGTCTTGGCGAAATAAAGCGTTTTTGAACAACTTCATATAAATCGCTGTAACTTTTGATAGAAGACTCAGACAAACATGTTTATGGCTTTATATTATAGAACTCAATATCCCCGTGCTGGGCAAACAGGTTTTGCAGCCGTTTGAGCTAAGATTTTAAAATTATTCACATAATGAAAACCTATACTTTGTTTCAGGCGAGTTTCCCATTCAAATGCATGTAACAGTGAGAAACACACTGTCTTGGCGAAATAAAGCGTTTTTCAACCACTTCATATAAATCGCTGTAACTTTTGATAGAAGACTCAGACAAACATGTTTATGGCTTTATCTTATAGAACTCAATATCCCCGTGCTGGGCAAACAGGTTTTGCAGCCGTTTGAGCTAAGATTTTAAAATTATTCACATAATGAAAACCTATACTTTGTTTCAGGCGAGTTTCCCATTCAAATGCATGTAACAGTGAGAAACGCATTGTCTTGGCGAAATAAAGCGTTTTTGAACAACTTCATATAAATCGCTGTAACTTTTGATAGAAGACTCAGACAAACATGTTTATGGCTTTATCTTATAGAACTCAATATCCCCGTGCTGGGCAAACAGGTTTTGCAGCCGTTTGAGCTAAGATTTTAAAATTATTCACATAATGAAAACCTATACTTTGTTTCAGGCGAGTTTCCCATTCAAATGCATGTAACAGTGAGAAACGCATTGTCTTGGCGAAATAAAGCGTTTTTCAACCACTTCATATAAATCGCTGTAACTTTTGATAGAAGACTCAGACAAACATGTTTATGGCTTTATCTTATAGAACTCAATATCCCCGTGCTGGGCAAACAGGTTTATGGCTTTATCTTATAGAACTCAATATCCCCGTGCTGGGCAAACAGGTTTTGCAGCCGTTTGAGCTAAGATTTTAAAATTATTCACATAATGAAAACCTATACTTTGTTTCAGGCGAGTTTCCCATTCAAATGCATGTAACAGTGAGAAACGCATTGTCTTGGCGAAATAAAGCGTTTTTGAACAACTTCATATAAATCGCTGTAACTTTTGATAGAAGACTCAGACAAACATGTTTATGGCTTTATCTTATAGAACTCAATATCCCCGTGCTGGGCAAACAGGTTTTGCAGCCGTTTGAGCTAAGATTTTAAAATTATTCACATAATGAAAACCTATACTTTGTTTCAGGCGAGTTTCCCATTCAAATGCATGTAACAGTGAGAAACGCATTGTCTTGGCGAAATAAAGCGTTTTTGAACAACTTCATATAAATCGCTGTAACTTTTGATAGAAGACTCAGACAAACATGTTTATGGCTTTATCTTATAGAACTCAATATCCCCGTGCTGGGCAAACAGGTTTTGCAGCCGTTTGAGCTAAGATTTTAAAATTATTCACATAATGAAAACCTATACTTTGTTTCAGGCGAGTTTCCCATTCAAATGCATGTAACAGTGAGAAACACACTGTCTTGGCGAAATAAAGCGTTTTTCAACCACTTCATATAAATCGCTGTAACTTTTGATAGAAGACTCAGACAAACATGTTTATGGCTTTATATTATAGAACTCAATATCCCCGTGCTGGGCAAACAGGTTTTGCAGCCGTTTGAGCTAAGATTTTAAAATTATTCACATAATGAAAACCTATACTTTGTTTCAGGCGAGTTTCCCATTCAAATGCATGTAACAGTGAGAAACACACTGTCTTGGCGAAATAAAGCGTTTTTCAACCACTTCATATAAATCGCTGTAACTTTTGATAGAAGACTCAGACAAACATGTTTATGGCTTTATCTTATAGAACTCAATATCCCCGTGCTGGGCAAACAGGTTTTGCAGCCGTTTGAGCTAAGATTTTAAAATTATTCACATAATGAAAACCTATACTTTGTTTCAGGCGAGTTTCCCATTCAAATGCATGTAACAGTGAGAAACACACTGTCTTGGCGAAATAAAGCGTTTTTCAACCACTTCATATAAATCGCTGTAACTTTTGATAGAAGACTCAGACAAACATGTTTATGGCTTTATATTATAGAACTCAATATCCCCGTGCTGGGCAAACAGGTTTTGCAGCCGTTTGAGCTAAGATTTTAAAATTATTCACATAATGAAAACCTATACTTTGTTTCAGGCGAGTTTCCCATTCAAATGCATGTAACAGTGAGAAACACACTGTCTTGGCGAAATAAAGCGTTTTTCAACCACTTCATATAAATCGCTGTAACTTTTGATAGAAGACTCAGACAAACATGTTTATGGCTTTATCTTATAGAACTCAATATCCCCGTGCTGGGCAAACAGGTTTTGCAGCCGTTTGAGCTAAGATTTTAAAATTATTCACATAATGAAAACCTATACTTTGTTTCAGGCGAGTTTCCCATTCAAATGCATGTAACAGTGAGAAACGCATTGTCTTGGCGAAATAAAGCGTTTTTGAACAACTTCATATAAATCGCTGTAACTTTTGATAGAAGACTCAGACAAACATGTTTATGGCTTTATCTTATAGAACTCAATATCCCCGTGCTGGGCAAACAGGTTTTGCAGCCGTTTGAGCTAAGATTTTAAAATTATTCACATAATGAAAACCTATACTTTGTTTCAGGCGAGTTTCCCATTCAAATGCATGTAACAGTGAGAAACACACTGTCTTGGCGAAATAAAGCGTTTTTCAACCACTTCATATAAATCGCTGTAACTTTTGATAGAAGACTCAGACAAACATGTTTATGGCTTTATCTTATAGAACTCAATATCCCCGTGCTGGGCAAACAGGTTTTGCAGCCGTTTGAGCTAAGATTTTAAAATTATTCACATAATGAAAACCTATACTTTGTTTCAGGCGAGTTTCCCATTCAAATGCATGTAACAGTGAGAAACACACTGTCTTGGCGAAATAAAGCGTTTTTCAACCACTTCATATAAATCGCTGTAACTTTTGATAGAAGACTCAGACAAACATGTTTATGGCTTTATCTTATAGAACTCAATATCCCCGTGCTGGGCAAACAGGTTTTGCAGCCGTTTGAGCTAAGATTTTAAAATTATTCACATAATGAAAACCTATACTTTGTTTCAGGCGAGTTTCCCATTCAAATGCATGTAACAGTGAGAAACGCATTGTCTTGGCGAAATAAAGCGTTTTTGAACAACTTCATATAAATCGCTGTAACTTTTGATAGAAGACTCAGACAAACATGTTTATGGCTTTATATTATAGAACTCAATATCCCCGTGCTGGGCAAACAGGTTTTGCAGCCGTTTGAGCTAAGATTTTAAAATTATTCACATAATGAAAACCTATACTTTGTTTCAGGCGAGTTTCCCATTCAAATGCATGTAACAGTGAGAAACGCATTGTCTTGGCGAAATAAAGCGTTTTTGAACAACTTCATATAAATCGCTGTAACTTTTGATAGAAGACTCAGACAAACATGTTTATGGCTTTATATTATAGAACTCAATATCCCCGTGCTGGGCAAACAGGTTTTGCAGCCGTTTGAGCTAAGATTTTAAAATTATTCACATAATGAAAACCTATACTTTGTTTCAGGCGAGTTTCCCATTCAAATGCATGTAACAGTGAGAAACACACTGTCTTGGCGAAATAAAGCGTTTTTCAACCACTTCATATAAATCGCTGTAACTTTTGATAGAAGACTCAGACAAACATGTTTATGGCTTTATCTTATAGAACTCAATATCCCCGTGCTGGGCAAACAGGTTTTGCAGCCGTTTGAGCTAAGATTTTAAAATTATTCACATAATGAAAACCTATACTTTGTTTCAGGCGAGTTTCCCATTCAAATGCATGTAACAGTGAGAAACGCATTGTCTTGGCGAAATAAAGCGTTTTTGAACAACTTCATATAAATCGCTGTAACTTTTGATAGAAGACTCAGACAAACATGTTTATGGCTTTATATTATAGAACTCAATATCCCCGTGCTGGGCAAACAGGTTTTGCAGCCGTTTGAGCTAAGATTTTAAAATTATTCACATAATGAAAACCTATACTTTGTTTCAGGCGAGTTTCCCATTCAAATGCATGTAACAGTGAGAAACACACTGTCTTGGCGAAATAAAGCGTTTTTCAACCACTTCATATAAATCGCTGTAACTTTTGATAGAAGACTCAGACAAACATGTTTATGGCTTTATCTTATAGAACTCAATATCCCCGTGCTGGGCAAACAGGTTTTGCAGCCGTTTGAGCTAAGATTTTAAAATTATTCACATAATGAAAACCTATACTTTGTTTCAGGCGAGTTTCCCATTCAAATGCATGTAACAGTGAGAAACACACTGTCTTGGCGAAATAAAGCGTTTTTCAACCACTTCATATAAATCGCTGTAACTTTTGATAGAAGACTCAGACAAACATGTTTATGGCTTTATATTATAGAACTCAATATCCCCGTGCTGGGCAAACAGGTTTTGCAGCCGTTTGAGCTAAGATTTTAAAATTATTCACATAATGAAAACCTATACTTTGTTTCAGGCGAGTTTCCCATTCAAATGCATGTAACAGTGAGAAACACACTGTCTTGGCGAAATAAAGCGTTTTTCAACCACTTCATATAAATCGCTGTAACTTTTGATAGAAGACTCAGACAAACATGTTTATGGCTTTATCTTATAGAACTCAATATCCCCGTGCTGGGCAAACAGGTTTTGCAGCCGTTTGAGCTAAGATTTTAAAATTATTCACATAATGAAAACCTATACTTTGTTTCAGGCGAGTTTCCCATTCAAATGCTGTAACTTTTGATAGAAGACTCAGACAAACATGTTTATGGCTTTATCTTATAGAACTCAATATCCCCGTGCTGGGCAAACAGGTTTTGCAGCCGTTTGAGCTAAGATTTTAAAATTATTCACATAATGAAAACCTATACTTTGTTTCAGGCGAGTTTCCCATTCAAATGCATGTAACAGTGAGAAACGCATTGTCTTGGCGAAATAAAGCGTTTTTGAACAACTTCATATAAATCGCTGTAACTTTTGATAGAAGACTCAGACAAACATGTTTATGGCTTTATATTATAGAACTCAATATCCCCGTGCTGGGCAAACAGGTTTTGCAGCCGTTTGAGCTAAGATTTTAAAATTATTCACATAATGAAAACCTATACTTTGTTTCAGGCGAGTTTCCCATTCAAATGCATGTAACAGTGAGAAACGCATTGTCTTGGCGAAATAAAGCGTTTTTGAACAACTTCATATAAATCGCTGTAACTTTTGATAGAAGACTCAGACAAACATGTTTATGGCTTTATATTATAGAACTCAATATCCCCGTGCTGGGCAAACAGGTTTTGCAGCCGTTTGAGCTAAGATTTTAAAATTATTCACATAATGAAAACCTATACTTTGTTTCAGGCGAGTTTCCCATTCAAATGCATGTAACAGTGAGAAACACACTGTCTTGGCGAAATAAAGCGTTTTTCAACCACTTCATATAAATCGCTGTAACTTTTGATAGAAGACTCAGACAAACATGTTTATGGCTTTATCTTATAGAACTCAATATCCCCGTGCTGGGCAAACAGGTTTTGCAGCCGTTTGAGCTAAGATTTTAAAATTATTCACATAATGAAAACCTATACTTTGTTTCAGGCGAGTTTCCCATTCAAATGCATGTAACAGTGAGAAACGCATTGTCTTGGCGAAATAAAGCGTTTTTGAACAACTTCATATAAATCGCTGTAACTTTTGATAGAAGACTCAGACAAACATGTTTATGGCTTTATCTTATAGAACTCAATATCCCCGTGCTGGGCAAACAGGTTTTGCAGCCGTTTGAGCTAAGATTTTAAAATTATTCACATAATGAAAACCTATACTTTGTTTCAGGCGAGTTTCCCATTCAAATGCATGTAACAGTGAGAAACGCATTGTCTTGGCGAAATAAAGCGTTTTTGAACAACTTCATATAAATCGCTGTAACTTTTGATAGAAGACTCAGACAAACATGTTTATGGCTTTATCTTATAGAACTCAATATCCCCGTGCTGGGCAAACAGGTTTTGCAGCCGTTTGAGCTAAGATTTTAAAATTATTCACATAATGAAAACCTATACTTTGTTTCAGGCGAGTTTCCCATTCAA
Source organism: Copadichromis virginalis (assembly GCF_057382275.1). Classification (NCBI taxonomy): domain Eukaryota; kingdom Metazoa; phylum Chordata; class Actinopteri; order Cichliformes; family Cichlidae; genus Copadichromis; species Copadichromis virginalis. Next base: position 8,059,892 of record NC_140627.1, read on the forward strand.
ATGCATGTAACAGTGAGAAACACACTGTCTTGGCGAAATAAAGCGTTTTTCAACCACTTCATATAAATCGCTGTAACTTTTGATAGAAGACTCAGACAAACATGTTTATGGCTTTATCTTATAGAACTCAATATCCCCGTGCTGGGCAAACAGGTTTTGCAGCCGTTTGAGCTAAGATTTTAAAATTATTCACATAATGAAAACCTATACTTTGTTTCAGGCGAGTTTCCCATTCAAATGCATGTAACAGTGAGAAACACACTGTCTTGGCGAAATAAAGCGTTTTTCAACCACTTCATATAAATCGCTGTAACTTTTGATAGAAGACTCAGACAAACATGTTTATGGCTTTATCTTATAGAACTCAATATCCCCGTGCTGGGCAAACAGGTTTTGCAGCCGTTTGAGCTAAGATTTTAAAATTATTCACATAATGAAAACCTATACTTTGTTTCAGGCGAGTTTCCCATTCAAATGCATGTAACAGTGAGAAACGCATTGTCTTGGCGAAATAAAGCGTTTTTGAACAACTTCATATAAATCGCTGTAACTTTTGATAGAAGACTCAGACAAACATGTTTATGGCTTTATATTATAGAACTCAATATCCCCGTGCTGGGCAAACAGGTTTTGCAGCCGTTTGAGCTAAGATTTTAAAATTATTCACATAATGAAAACCTATACTTTGTTTCAGGCGAGTTTCCCATTCAAATGCATGTAACAGTGAGAAACGCATTGTCTTGGCGAAATAAAGCGTTTTTGAACAACTTCATATAAATCGCTGTAACTTTTGATAGAAGACTCAGACAAACATGTTTATGGCTTTATATTATAGAACTCAATATCCCCGTGCTGGGCAAACAGGTTTTGCAGCCGTTTGAGCTAAGATTTTAAAATTATTCACATAATGAAAACCTATACTTTGTTTCAGGCGAGTTTCCCATTCAAATGCATGTAACAGTGAGAAACACACTGTCTTGGCGAAATAAAGCGTTTTTCAACCACTTCATATAAATCGCTGTAACTTTTGATAGAAGACTCAGACAAACATGTTTATGGCTTTATCTTATAGAACTCAATATCCCCGTGCTGGGCAAACAGGTTTTGCAGCCGTTTGAGCTAAGATTTTAAAATTATTCACATAATGAAAACCTATACTTTGTTTCAGGCGAGTTTCCCATTCAAATGCATGTAACAGTGAGAAACGCATTGTCTTGGCGAAATAAAGCGTTTTTGAACAACTTCATATAAATCGCTGTAACTTTTGATAGAAGACTCAGACAAACATGTTTATGGCTTTATCTTATAGAACTCAATATCCCCGTGCTGGGCAAACAGGTTTTGCAGCCGTTTGAGCTAAGATTTTAAAATTATTCACATAATGAAAACCTATACTTTGTTTCAGGCGAGTTTCCCATTCAAATGCATGTAACAGTGAGAAACGCATTGTCTTGGCGAAATAAAGCGTTTTTGAACAACTTCATATAAATCGCTGTAACTTTTGATAGAAGACTCAGACAAACATGTTTATGGCTTTATCTTATAGAACTCAATATCCCCGTGCTGGGCAAACAGGTTTTGCAGCCGTTTGAGCTAAGATTTTAAAATTATTCACATAATGAAAACCTATACTTTGTTTCAGGCGAGTTTCCCATTCAAATGCATGTAACAGTGAGAAACGCATTGTCTTGGCGAAATAAAGCGTTTTTGAACAACTTCATATAAATCGCTGTAACTTTTGATAGAAGACTCAGACAAACATGTTTATGGCTTTATCTTATAGAACTCAATATCCCCGTGCTGGGCAAACAGGTTTTGCAGCCGTTTGAGCTAAGATTTTAAAATTATTCACATAATGAAAACCTATACTTTGTTTCAGGCGAGTTTCCCATTCAAATGCATGTAACAGTGAGAAACACACTGTCTTGGCGAAATAAAGCGTTTTTCAACCACTTCATATAAATCGCTGTAACTTTTGATAGAAGACTCAGACAAACATGTTTATGGCTTTATCTTATAGAACTCAATATCCCCGTGCTGGGCAAACAGGTTTTGCAGCCGTTTGAGCTAAGATTTTAAAATTATTCACATAATGAAAACCTATACTTTGTTTCAGGCGAGTTTCCCATTCAAATGCATGTAACAGTGAGAAACGCATTGTCTTGGCGAAATAAAGCGTTTTTGAACAACTTCATATAAATCGCTGTAACTTTTGATAGAAGACTCAGACAAACATGTTTATGGCTTTATATTATAGAACTCAATATCCCCGTGCTGGGCAAACAGGTTTTGCAGCCGTTTGAGCTAAGATTTTAAAATTATTCACATAATGAAAACCTATACTTTGTTTCAGGCGAGTTTCCCATTCAAATGCATGTAACAGTGAGAAACGCATTGTCTTGGCGAAATAAAGCGTTTTTGAACAACTTCATATAAATCGCTGTAACTTTTGATAGAAGACTCAGACAAACATGTTTATGGCTTTATATTATAGAACTCAATATCCCCGTGCTGGGCAAACAGGTTTTGCAGCCGTTTGAGCTAAGATTTTAAAATTATTCACATAATGAAAACCTATACTTTGTTTCAGGCGAGTTTCCCATTCAAATGCATGTAACAGTGAGAAACGCATTGTCTTGGCGAAATAAAGCGTTTTTCAACCACTTCATATAAATCGCTGTAACTTTTGATAGAAGACTCAGACAAACATGTTTATGGCTTTATCTTATAGAACTCAATATCCCCGTGCTGGGCAAACAGGTTTATGGCTTTATCTTATAGAACTCAATATCCCCGTGCTGGGCAAACAGGTTTTGCAGCCGTTTGAGCTAAGATTTTAAAATTATTCACATAATGAAAACCTATACTTTGTTTCAGGCGAGTTTCCCATTCAAATGCATGTAACAGTGAGAAACGCATTGTCTTGGCGAAATAAAGCGTTTTTGAACAACTTCATATAAATCGCTGTAACTTTTGATAGAAGACTCAGACAAACATGTTTATGGCTTTATCTTATAGAACTCAATATCCCCGTGCTGGGCAAACAGGTTTTGCAGCCGTTTGAGCTAAGATTTTAAAATTATTCACATAATGAAAACCTATACTTTGTTTCAGGCGAGTTTCCCATTCAAATGCATGTAACAGTGAGAAACGCATTGTCTTGGCGAAATAAAGCGTTTTTGAACAACTTCATATAAATCGCTGTAACTTTTGATAGAAGACTCAGACAAACATGTTTATGGCTTTATCTTATAGAACTCAATATCCCCGTGCTGGGCAAACAGGTTTTGCAGCCGTTTGAGCTAAGATTTTAAAATTATTCACATAATGAAAACCTATACTTTGTTTCAGACGAGTTTCCCATTCAAATGCATGTAACAGTGAGAAACGCATTGTCTTGGCGAAATAAAGCGTTTTTGAACAACTTCATATAAATCGCTGTAACTTTTGATAGAAGACTCAGACAAACATGTTTATGGCTTTATCTTATAGAACTCAATATCCCCGTGCTGGGCAAACAGGTTTTGCAGCCGTTTGAGCTAAGATTTTAAAATTATTCACATAATGAAAACCTATACTTTGTTTCAGGCGAGTTTCCCATTCAAATGCATGTAACAGTGAGAAACACACTGTCTTGGCGAAATAAAGCGTTTTTCAACCACTTCATATAAATCGCTGTAACTTTTGATAGAAGACTCAGACAAACATGTTTATGGCTTTATCTTATAGAACTCAATATCCCCGTGCTGGGCAAACAGGTTTTGCAGCCGTTTGAGCTAAGATTTTAAAATTATTCACATAATGAAAACCTATACTTTGTTTCAGGCGAGTTTCCCATTCAAATGCATGTAACAGTGAGAAACGCATTGTCTTGGCGAAATAAAGCGTTTTTGAACAACTTCATATAAATCGCTGTAACTTTTGATAGAAGACTCAGACAAACATGTTTATGGCTTTATATTATAGAACTCAATATCCCCGTGCTGGGCAAACAGGTTTTGCAGCCGTTTGAGCTAAGATTTTAAAATTATTCACATAATGAAAACCTATACTTTGTTTCAGGCGAGTTTCCCATTCAAATGCATGTAACAGTGAGAAACGCATTGTCTTGGCGAAATAAAGCGTTTTTGAACAACTTCATATAAATCGCTGTAACTTTTGATAGAAGACTCAGACAAACATGTTTATGGCTTTATATTATAGAACTCAATATCCCCGTGCTGGGCAAACAGGTTTTGCAGCCGTTTGAGCTAAGATTTTAAAATTATTCACATAATGAAAACCTATACTTTGTTTCAGGCGAGTTTCCCATTCAAATGCATGTAACAGTGAGAAACGCATTGTCTTGGCGAAATAAAGCGTTTTTCAACCACTTCATATAAATCGCTGTAACTTTTGATAGAAGACTCAGACAAACATGTTTATGGCTTTATCTTATAGAACTCAATATCCCCGTGCTGGGCAAACAGGTTTATGGCTTTATCTTATAGAACTCAATATCCCCGTGCTGGGCAAACAGGTTTTGCAGCCGTTTGAGCTAAGATTTTAAAATTATTCACATAATGAAAACCTATACTTTGTTTCAGGCGAGTTTCCCATTCAAATGCATGTAACAGTGAGAAACGCATTGTCTTGGCGAAATAAAGCGTTTTTGAACAACTTCATATAAATCGCTGTAACTTTTGATAGAAGACTCAGACAAACATGTTTATGGCTTTATCTTATAGAACTCAATATCCCCGTGCTGGGCAAACAGGTTTTGCAGCCGTTTGAGCTAAGATTTTAAAATTATTCACATAATGAAAACCTATACTTTGTTTCAGGCGAGTTTCCCATTCAAATGCATGTAACAGTGAGAAACGCATTGTCTTGGCGAAATAAAGCGTTTTTGAACAACTTCATATAAATCGCTGTAACTTTTGATAGAAGACTCAGACAAACATGTTTATGGCTTTATCTTATAGAACTCAATATCCCCGTGCTGGGCAAACAGGTTTTGCAGCCGTTTGAGCTAAGATTTTAAAATTATTCACATAATGAAAACCTATACTTTGTTTCAGGCGAGTTTCCCATTCAAATGCATGTAACAGTGAGAAACGCATTGTCTTGGCGAAATAAAGCGTTTTTGAACAACTTCATATAAATCGCTGTAACTTTTGATAGAAGACTCAGACAAACATGTTTATGGCTTTATCTTATAGAACTCAATATCCCCGTGCTGGGCAAACAGGTTTTGCAGCCGTTTGAGCTAAGATTTTAAAATTATTCACATAATGAAAACCTATACTTTGTTTCAGGCGAGTTTCCCATTCAAATGCATGTAACAGTGAGAAACACACTGTCTTGGCGAAATAAAGCGTTTTTCAACCACTTCATATAAATCGCTGTAACTTTTGATAGAAGACTCAGACAAACATGTTTATGGCTTTATCTTATAGAACTCAATATCCCCGTGCTGGGCAAACAGGTTTTGCAGCCGTTTGAGCTAAGATTTTAAAATTATTCACATAATGAAAACCTATACTTTGTTTCAGGCGAGTTTCCCATTCAAATGCATGTAACAGTGAGAAACACACTGTCTTGGCGAAATAAAGCGTTTTTCAACCACTTCATATAAATCGCTGTAACTTTTGATAGAAGACTCAGACAAACATGTTTATGGCTTTATATTATAGAACTCAATATCCCCGTGCTGGGCAAACAGGTTTTGCAGCCGTTTGAGCTAAGATTTTAAAATTATTCACATAATGAAAACCTATACTTTGTTTCAGGCGAGTTTCCCATTCAAATGCATGTAACAGTGAGAAACGCATTGTCTTGGCGAAATAAAGCGTTTTTGAACAACTTCATATAAATCGCTGTAACTTTTGATAGAAGACTCAGACAAACATGTTTATGGCTTTATATTATAGAACTCAATATCCCCGTGCTGGGCAAACAGGTTTTGCAGCCGTTTGAGCTAAGATTTTAAAATTATTCACATAATGAAAACCTATACTTTGTTTCAGGCGAGTTTCCCATTCAAATGCATGTAACAGTGAGAAACGCATTGTCTTGGCGAAATAAAGCGTTTTTGAACAACTTCATATAAATCGCTGTAACTTTTGATAGAAGACTCAGACAAACATGTTTATGGCTTTATATTATAGAACTCAATATCCCCGTGCTGGGCAAACAGGTTTTGCAGCCGTTTGAGCTAAGATTTTAAAATTATTCACATAATGAAAACCTATACTTTGTTTCAGGCGAGTTTCCCATTCAAATGCATGTAACAGTGAGAAACGCATTGTCTTGGCGAAATAAAGCGTTTTTGAACAACTTCATATAAATCGCTGTAACTTTTGATAGAAGACTCAGACAAACATGTTTATGGCTTTATCTTATAGAACTCAATATCCCCGTGCTGGGCAAACAGGTTTTGCAGCCGTTTGAGCTAAGATTTTAAAATTATTCACATAATGAAAACCTATACTTTGTTTCAGGCGAGTTTCCCATTCAAATGCATGTAACAGTGAGAAACACACTGTCTTGGCGAAATAAAGCGTTTTTCAACCACTTCATATAAATCGCTGTAACTTTTGATAGAAGACTCAGACAAACATGTTTATGGCTTTATCTTATAGAACTCAATATCCCCGTGCTGGGCAAACAGGTTTTGCAGCCGTTTGAGCTAAGATTTTAAAATTATTCACATAATGAAAACCTATACTTTGTTTCAGGCGAGTTTCCCATTCAAATGCATGTAACAGTGAGAAACACACTGTCTTGGCGAAATAAAGCGTTTTTCAACCACTTCATATAAATCGCTGTAACTTTTGATAGAAGACTCAGACAAACATGTTTATGGCTTTATCTTATAGAACTCAATATCCCCGTGCTGGGCAAACAGGTTTTGCAGCCGTTTGAGCTAAGATTTTAAAATTATTCACATAATGAAAACCTATACTTTGTTTCAGGCGAGTTTCCCATTCAAATGCATGTAACAGTGAGAAACGCATTGTCTTGGCGAAATAAAGCGTTTTTGAACAACTTCATATAAATCGCTGTAACTTTTGATAGAAGACTCAGACAAACATGTTTATGGCTTTATATTATAGAACTCAATATCCCCGTGCTGGGCAAACAGGTTTTGCAGCCGTTTGAGCTAAGATTTTAAAATTATTCACATAATGAAAACCTATACTTTGTTTCAGGCGAGTTTCCCATTCAAATGCATGTAACAGTGAGAAACGCATTGTCTTGGCGAAATAAAGCGTTTTTGAACAACTTCATATAAATCGCTGTAACTTTTGATAGAAGACTCAGACAAACATGTTTATGGCTTTATATTATAGAACTCAATATCCCCGTGCTGGGCAAACAGGTTTTGCAGCCGTTTGAGCTAAGATTTTAAAATTATTCACATAATGAAAACCTATACTTTGTTTCAGGCGAGTTTCCCATTCAAATGCATGTAACAGTGAGAAACACACTGTCTTGGCGAAATAAAGCGTTTTTCAACCACTTCATATAAATCGCTGTAACTTTTGATAGAAGACTCAGACAAACATGTTTATGGCTTTATCTTATAGAACTCAATATCCCCGTGCTGGGCAAACAGGTTTTGCAGCCGTTTGAGCTAAGATTTTAAAATTATTCACATAATGAAAACCTATACTTTGTTTCAGGCGAGTTTCCCATTCAAATGCATGTAACAGTGAGAAACGCATTGTCTTGGCGAAATAAAGCGTTTTTGAACAACTTCATATAAATCGCTGTAACTTTTGATAGAAGACTCAGACAAACATGTTTATGGCTTTATATTATAGAACTCAATATCCCCGTGCTGGGCAAACAGGTTTTGCAGCCGTTTGAGCTAAGATTTTAAAATTATTCACATAATGAAAACCTATACTTTGTTTCAGGCGAGTTTCCCATTCAAATGCATGTAACAGTGAGAAACACACTGTCTTGGCGAAATAAAGCGTTTTTCAACCACTTCATATAAATCGCTGTAACTTTTGATAGAAGACTCAGACAAACATGTTTATGGCTTTATCTTATAGAACTCAATATCCCCGTGCTGGGCAAACAGGTTTTGCAGCCGTTTGAGCTAAGATTTTAAAATTATTCACATAATGAAAACCTATACTTTGTTTCAGGCGAGTTTCCCATTCAAATGCATGTAACAGTGAGAAACACACTGTCTTGGCGAAATAAAGCGTTTTTCAACCACTTCATATAAATCGCTGTAACTTTTGATAGAAGACTCAGACAAACATGTTTATGGCTTTATATTATAGAACTCAATATCCCCGTGCTGGGCAAACAGGTTTTGCAGCCGTTTGAGCTAAGATTTTAAAATTATTCACATAATGAAAACCTATACTTTGTTTCAGGCGAGTTTCCCATTCAAATGCATGTAACAGTGAGAAACACACTGTCTTGGCGAAATAAAGCGTTTTTCAACCACTTCATATAAATCGCTGTAACTTTTGATAGAAGACTCAGACAAACATGTTTATGGCTTTATCTTATAGAACTCAATATCCCCGTGCTGGGCAAACAGGTTTTGCAGCCGTTTGAGCTAAGATTTTAAAATTATTCACATAATGAAAACCTATACTTTGTTTCAGGCGAGTTTCCCATTCAAATGCTGTAACTTTTGATAGAAGACTCAGACAAACATGTTTATGGCTTTATCTTATAGAACTCAATATCCCCGTGCTGGGCAAACAGGTTTTGCAGCCGTTTGAGCTAAGATTTTAAAATTATTCACATAATGAAAACCTATACTTTGTTTCAGGCGAGTTTCCCATTCAAATGCATGTAACAGTGAGAAACGCATTGTCTTGGCGAAATAAAGCGTTTTTGAACAACTTCATATAAATCGCTGTAACTTTTGATAGAAGACTCAGACAAACATGTTTATGGCTTTATATTATAGAACTCAATATCCCCGTGCTGGGCAAACAGGTTTTGCAGCCGTTTGAGCTAAGATTTTAAAATTATTCACATAATGAAAACCTATACTTTGTTTCAGGCGAGTTTCCCATTCAAATGCATGTAACAGTGAGAAACGCATTGTCTTGGCGAAATAAAGCGTTTTTGAACAACTTCATATAAATCGCTGTAACTTTTGATAGAAGACTCAGACAAACATGTTTATGGCTTTATATTATAGAACTCAATATCCCCGTGCTGGGCAAACAGGTTTTGCAGCCGTTTGAGCTAAGATTTTAAAATTATTCACATAATGAAAACCTATACTTTGTTTCAGGCGAGTTTCCCATTCAAATGCATGTAACAGTGAGAAACACACTGTCTTGGCGAAATAAAGCGTTTTTCAACCACTTCATATAAATCGCTGTAACTTTTGATAGAAGACTCAGACAAACATGTTTATGGCTTTATCTTATAGAACTCAATATCCCCGTGCTGGGCAAACAGGTTTTGCAGCCGTTTGAGCTAAGATTTTAAAATTATTCACATAATGAAAACCTATACTTTGTTTCAGGCGAGTTTCCCATTCAAATGCATGTAACAGTGAGAAACGCATTGTCTTGGCGAAATAAAGCGTTTTTGAACAACTTCATATAAATCGCTGTAACTTTTGATAGAAGACTCAGACAAACATGTTTATGGCTTTATCTTATAGAACTCAATATCCCCGTGCTGGGCAAACAGGTTTTGCAGCCGTTTGAGCTAAGATTTTAAAATTATTCACATAATGAAAACCTATACTTTGTTTCAGGCGAGTTTCCCATTCAAATGCATGTAACAGTGAGAAACGCATTGTCTTGGCGAAATAAAGCGTTTTTGAACAACTTCATATAAATCGCTGTAACTTTTGATAGAAGACTCAGACAAACATGTTTATGGCTTTATCTTATAGAACTCAATATCCCCGTGCTGGGCAAACAGGTTTTGCAGCCGTTTGAGCTAAGATTTTAAAATTATTCACATAATGAAAACCTATACTTTGTTTCAGGCGAGTTTCCCATTCAAATGCATGTAACAGTGAGAAACACACTGTCTTGGCGAAATAAAGCGTTTTTCAACCACTTCATATAAATCGCTGTAACTTTTGATAGAAGACTCAGACAAACATGTTTATGGCTTTATCTTATAGAACTCAATATCCCCGTGCTGGGCAAACAGGTTTTGCAGCCGTTTGAGCTAAGATTTTAAAATTATTCACATAATGAAAACCTATACTTTGTTTCAGGCGAGTTTCCCATTCAAATGCATGTAACAGTGAGAAACACACTGTCTTGGCGAAATAAAGCGTTTTTCAACCACTTCATATAAATCGCTGTAACTTTTGATAGAAGACTCAGACAAACATGTTTATGGCTTTATCTTATAGAACTCAATATCCCCGTGCTGGGCAAACAGGTTTTGCAGCCGTTTGAGCTAAGATTTTAAAATTATTCACATAATGAAAACCTATACTTTGTTTCAGGCGAGTTTCCCATTCAAATGCATGTAACAGTGAGAAACGCATTGTCTTGGCGAAATAAAGCGTTTTTGAACAACTTCATATAAATCGCTGTAACTTTTGATAGAAGACTCAGACAAACATGTTTATGGCTTTATATTATAGAACTCAATATCCCCGTGCTGGGCAAACAGGTTTTGCAGCCGTTTGAGCTAAGATTTTAAAATTATTCACATAATGAAAACCTATACTTTGTTTCAGGCGAGTTTCCCATTCAAATGCATGTAACAGTGAGAAACGCATTGTCTTGGCGAAATAAAGCGTTTTTGAACAACTTCATATAAATCGCTGTAACTTTTGATAGAAGACTCAGACAAACATGTTTATGGCTTTATATTATAGAACTCAATATCCCCGTGCTGGGCAAACAGGTTTTGCAGCCGTTTGAGCTAAGATTTTAAAATTATTCACATAATGAAAACCTATACTTTGTTTCAGGCGAGTTTCCCATTCAAATGCATGTAACAGTGAGAAACACACTGTCTTGGCGAAATAAAGCGTTTTTCAACCACTTCATATAAATCGCTGTAACTTTTGATAGAAGACTCAGACAAACATGTTTATGGCTTTATCTTATAGAACTCAATATCCCCGTGCTGGGCAAACAGGTTTTGCAGCCGTTTGAGCTAAGATTTTAAAATTATTCACATAATGAAAACCTATACTTTGTTTCAGGCGAGTTTCCCATTCAAATGCATGTAACAGTGAGAAACGCATTGTCTTGGCGAAATAAAGCGTTTTTGAACAACTTCATATAAATCGCTGTAACTTTTGATAGAAGACTCAGACAAACATGTTTATGGCTTTATCTTATAGAACTCAATATCCCCGTGCTGGGCAAACAGGTTTTGCAGCCGTTTGAGCTAAGATTTTAAAATTATTCACATAATGAAAACCTATACTTTGTTTCAGGCGAGTTTCCCATTCAAATGCATGTAACAGTGAGAAACGCATTGTCTTGGCGAAATAAAGCGTTTTTGAACAACTTCATATAAATCGCTGTAACTTTTGATAGAAGACTCAGACAAACATGTTTATGGCTTTATCTTATAGAACTCAATATCCCCGTGCTGGGCAAACAGGTTTTGCAGCCGTTTGAGCTAAGATTTTAAAATTATTCACATAATGAAAACCTATACTTTGTTTCAGGCGAGTTTCCCATTCAAATGCATGTAACAGTGAGAAACGCATTGTCTTGGCGAAATAAAGCGTTTTTGAACAACTTCATATAAATCGCTGTAACTTTTGATAGAAGACTCAGACAAACATGTTTATGGCTTTATCTTATAGAACTCAATATCCCCGTGCTGGGCAAACAGGTTTTGCAGCCGTTTGAGCTAAGATTTTAAAATTATTCACATAATGAAAACCTATACTTTGTTTCAGGCGAGTTTCCCATTCAAATGCATGTAACAGTGAGAAACACACTGTCTTGGCGAAATAAAGCGTTTTTCAACCACTTCATATAAATCGCTGTAACTTTTGATAGAAGACTCAGACAAACATGTTTATGGCTTTATCTTATAGAACTCAATATCCCCGTGCTGGGCAAACAGGTTTTGCAGCCGTTTGAGCTAAGATTTTAAAATTATTCACATAATGAAAACCTATACTTTGTTTCAGGCGAGTTTCCCATTCAAATGCATGTAACAGTGAGAAACGCATTGTCTTGGCGAAATAAAGCGTTTTTGAACAACTTCATATAAATCGCTGTAACTTTTGATAGAAGACTCAGACAAACATGTTTATGGCTTTATATTATAGAACTCAATATCCCCGTGCTGGGCAAACAGGTTTTGCAGCCGTTTGAGCTAAGATTTTAAAATTATTCACATAATGAAAACCTATACTTTGTTTCAGGCGAGTTTCCCATTCAAATGCATGTAACAGTGAGAAACGCATTGTCTTGGCGAAATAAAGCGTTTTTGAACAACTTCATATAAATCGCTGTAACTTTTGATAGAAGACTCAGACAAACATGTTTATGGCTTTATATTATAGAACTCAATATCCCCGTGCTGGGCAAACAGGTTTTGCAGCCGTTTGAGCTAAGATTTTAAAATTATTCACATAATGAAAACCTATACTTTGTTTCAGGCGAGTTTCCCATTCAAATGCATGTAACAGTGAGAAACGCATTGTCTTGGCGAAATAAAGCGTTTTTCAACCACTTCATATAAATCGCTGTAACTTTTGATAGAAGACTCAGACAAACATGTTTATGGCTTTATCTTATAGAACTCAATATCCCCGTGCTGGGCAAACAGGTTTATGGCTTTATCTTATAGAACTCAATATCCCCGTGCTGGGCAAACAGGTTTTGCAGCCGTTTGAGCTAAGATTTTAAAATTATTCACATAATGAAAACCTATACTTTGTTTCAGGCGAGTTTCCCATTCAAATGCATGTAACAGTGAGAAACGCATTGTCTTGGCGAAATAAAGCGTTTTTGAACAACTTCATATAAATCGCTGTAACTTTTGATAGAAGACTCAGACAAACATGTTTATGGCTTTATCTTATAGAACTCAATATCCCCGTGCTGGGCAAACAGGTTTTGCAGCCGTTTGAGCTAAGATTTTAAAATTATTCACATAATGAAAACCTATACTTTGTTTCAGGCGAGTTTCCCATTCAAATGCATGTAACAGTGAGAAACGCATTGTCTTGGCGAAATAAAGCGTTTTTGAACAACTTCATATAAATCGCTGTAACTTTTGATAGAAGACTCAGACAAACATGTTTATGGCTTTATCTTATAGAACTCAATATCCCCGTGCTGGGCAAACAGGTTTTGCAGCCGTTTGAGCTAAGATTTTAAAATTATTCACATAATGAAAACCTATACTTTGTTTCAGGCGAGTTTCCCATTCAAATGCATGTAACAGTGAGAAACACACTGTCTTGGCGAAATAAAGCGTTTTTCAACCACTTCATATAAATCGCTGTAACTTTTGATAGAAGACTCAGACAAACATGTTTATGGCTTTATCTTATAGAACTCAATATCCCCGTGCTGGGCAAACAGGTTTTGCAGCCGTTTGAGCTAAGATTTTAAAATTATTCACATAATGAAAACCTATACTTTGTTTCAGGCGAGTTTCCCATTCAAATGCATGTAACAGTGAGAAACGCATTGTCTTGGCGAAATAAAGCGTTTTTGAACAACTTCATATAAATCGCTGTAACTTTTGATAGAAGACTCAGACAAACATGTTTATGGCTTTATATTATAGAACTCAATATCCCCGTGCTGGGCAAACAGGTTTTGCAGCCGTTTGAGCTAAGATTTTAAAATTATTCACATAATGAAAACCTATACTTTGTTTCAGGCGAGTTTCCCATTCAAATGCATGTAACAGTGAGAAACGCATTGTCTTGGCGAAATAAAGCGTTTTTGAACAACTTCATATAAATCGCTGTAACTTTTGATAGAAGACTCAGACAAACATGTTTATGGCTTTATATTATAGAACTCAATATCCCCGTGCTGGGCAAACAGGTTTTGCAGCCGTTTGAGCTAAGATTTTAAAATTATTCACATAATGAAAACCTATACTTTGTTTCAGGCGAGTTTCCCATTCAAATGCATGTAACAGTGAGAAACGCATTGTCTTGGCGAAATAAAGCGTTTTTCAACCACTTCATATAAATCGCTGTAACTTTTGATAGAAGACTCAGACAAACATGTTTATGGCTTTATCTTATAGAACTCAATATCCCCGTGCTGGGCAAACAGGTTTATGGCTTTATCTTATAGAACTCAATATCCCCGTGCTGGGCAAACAGGTTTTGCAGCCGTTTGAGCTAAGATTTTAAAATTATTCACATAATGAAAACCTATACTTTGTTTCAGGCGAGTTTCCCATTCAAATGCATGTAACAGTGAGAAACGCATTGTCTTGGCGAAATAAAGCGTTTTTGAACAACTTCATATAAATCGCTGTAACTTTTGATAGAAGACTCAGACAAACATGTTTATGGCTTTATCTTATAGAACTCAATATCCCCGTGCTGGGCAAACAGGTTTTGCAGCCGTTTGAGCTAAGATTTTAAAATTATTCACATAATGAAAACCTATACTTTGTTTCAGGCGAGTTTCCCATTCAAATGCATGTAACAGTGAGAAACGCATTGTCTTGGCGAAATAAAGCGTTTTTGAACAACTTCATATAAATCGCTGTAACTTTTGATAGAAGACTCAGACAAACATGTTTATGGCTTTATCTTATAGAACTCAATATCCCCGTGCTGGGCAAACAGGTTTTGCAGCCGTTTGAGCTAAGATTTTAAAATTATTCACATAATGAAAACCTATACTTTGTTTCAGGCGAGTTTCCCATTCAAATGCATGTAACAGTGAGAAACGCATTGTCTTGGCGAAATAAAGCGTTTTTGAACAACTTCATATAAATCGCTGTAACTTTTGATAGAAGACTCAGACAAACATGTTTATGGCTTTATCTTATAGAACTCAATATCCCCGTGCTGGGCAAACAGGTTTTGCAGCCGTTTGAGCTAAGATTTTAAAATTATTCACATAATGAAAACCTATACTTTGTTTCAGGCGAGTTTCCCATTCAAATGCATGTAACAGTGAGAAACACACTGTCTTGGCGAAATAAAGCGTTTTTCAACCACTTCATATAAATCGCTGTAACTTTTGATAGAAGACTCAGACAAACATGTTTATGGCTTTATCTTATAGAACTCAATATCCCCGTGCTGGGCAAACAGGTTTTGCAGCCGTTTGAGCTAAGATTTTAAAATTATTCACATAATGAAAACCTATACTTTGTTTCAGGCGAGTTTCCCATTCAAATGCATGTAACAGTGAGAAACACACTGTCTTGGCGAAATAAAGCGTTTTTCAACCACTTCATATAAATCGCTGTAACTTTTGATAGAAGACTCAGACAAACATGTTTATGGCTTTATATTATAGAACTCAATATCCCCGTGCTGGGCAAACAGGTTTTGCAGCCGTTTGAGCTAAGATTTTAAAATTATTCACATAATGAAAACCTATACTTTGTTTCAGGCGAGTTTCCCATTCAAATGCATGTAACAGTGAGAAACGCATTGTCTTGGCGAAATAAAGCGTTTTTGAACAACTTCATATAAATCGCTGTAACTTTTGATAGAAGACTCAGACAAACATGTTTATGGCTTTATATTATAGAACTCAATATCCCCGTGCTGGGCAAACAGGTTTTGCAGCCGTTTGAGCTAAGATTTTAAAATTATTCACATAATGAAAACCTATACTTTGTTTCAGGCGAGTTTCCCATTCAAATGCATGTAACAGTGAGAAACGCATTGTCTTGGCGAAATAAAGCGTTTTTGAACAACTTCATATAAATCGCTGTAACTTTTGATAGAAGACTCAGACAAACATGTTTATGGCTTTATATTATAGAACTCAATATCCCCGTGCTGGGCAAACAGGTTTTGCAGCCGTTTGAGCTAAGATTTTAAAATTATTCACATAATGAAAACCTATACTTTGTTTCAGGCGAGTTTCCCATTCAAATGCATGTAACAGTGAGAAACACACTGTCTTGGCGAAATAAAGCGTTTTTCAACCACTTCATATAAATCGCTGTAACTTTTGATAGAAGACTCAGACAAACATGTTTATGGCTTTATCTTATAGAACTCAATATCCCCGTGCTGGGCAAACAGGTTTTGCAGCCGTTTGAGCTAAGATTTTAAAATTATTCACATAATGAAAACCTATACTTTGTTTCAGGCGAGTTTCCCATTCAAATGCATGTAACAGTGAGAAACGCATTGTCTTGGCGAAATAAAGCGTTTTTGAACAACTTCATATAAATCGCTGTAACTTTTGATAGAAGACTCAGACAAACATGTTTATGGCTTTATATTATAGAACTCAATATCCCCGTGCTGGGCAAACAGGTTTTGCAGCCGTTTGAGCTAAGATTTTAAAATTATTCACATAATGAAAACCTATACTTTGTTTCAGGCGAGTTTCCCATTCAAATGCATGTAACAGTGAGAAACACACTGTCTTGGCGAAATAAAGCGTTTTTCAACCACTTCATATAAATCGCTGTAACTTTTGATAGAAGACTCAGACAAACATGTTTATGGCTTTATCTTATAGAACTCAATATCCCCGTGCTGGGCAAACAGGTTTTGCAGCCGTTTGAGCTAAGATTTTAAAATTATTCACATAATGAAAACCTATACTTTGTTTCAGGCGAGTTTCCCATTCAAATGCATGTAACAGTGAGAAACGCATTGTCTTGGCGAAATAAAGCGTTTTTGAACAACTTCATATAAATCGCTGTAACTTTTGATAGAAGACTCAGACAAACATGTTTATGGCTTTATCTTATAGAACTCAATATCCCCGTGCTGGGCAAACAGGTTTTGCAGCCGTTTGAGCTAAGATTTTAAAATTATTCACATAATGAAAACCTATACTTTGTTTCAGGCGAGTTTCCCATTCAAATGCATGTAACAGTGAGAAACGCATTGTCTTGGCGAAATAAAGCGTTTTTGAACAACTTCATATAAATCGCTGTAACTTTTGATAGAAGACTCAGACAAACATGTTTATGGCTTTATCTTATAGAACTCAATATCCCCGTGCTGGGCAAACAGGTTTTGCAGCCGTTTGAGCTAAGATTTTAAAATTATTCACATAATGAAAACCTATACTTTGTTTCAGGCGAGTTTCCCATTCAAATGCATGTAACAGTGAGAAACGCATTGTCTTGGCGAAATAAAGCGTTTTTGAACAACTTCATATAAATCGCTGTAACTTTTGATAGAAGACTCAGACAAACATGTTTATGGCTTTATCTTATAGAACTCAATATCCCCGTGCTGGGCAAACAGGTTTTGCAGCCGTTTGAGCTAAGATTTTAAAATTATTCACATAATGAAAACCTATACTTTGTTTCAGGCGAGTTTCCCATTCAAATGCATGTAACAGTGAGAAACACACTGTCTTGGCGAAATAAAGCGTTTTTCAACCACTTCATATAAATCGCTGTAACTTTTGATAGAAGACTCAGACAAACATGTTTATGGCTTTATCTTATAGAACTCAATATCCCCGTGCTGGGCAAACAGGTTTTGCAGCCGTTTGAGCTAAGATTTTAAAATTATTCACATAATGAAAACCTATACTTTGTTTCAGGCGAGTTTCCCATTCAAATGCATGTAACAGTGAGAAACACACTGTCTTGGCGAAATAAAGCGTTTTTCAACCACTTCATATAAATCGCTGTAACTTTTGATAGAAGACTCAGACAAACATGTTTATGGCTTTATATTATAGAACTCAATATCCCCGTGCTGGGCAAACAGGTTTTGCAGCCGTTTGAGCTAAGATTTTAAAATTATTCACATAATGAAAACCTATACTTTGTTTCAGGCGAGTTTCCCATTCAAATGCATGTAACAGTGAGAAACGCATTGTCTTGGCGAAATAAAGCGTTTTTGAACAACTTCATATAAATCGCTGTAACTTTTGATAGAAGACTCAGACAAACATGTTTATGGCTTTATCTTATAGAACTCAATATCCCCGTGCTGGGCAAACAGGTTTATGGCTTTATCTTATAGAACTCAATATCCCCGTGCTGGGCAAACAGGTTTTGCAGCCGTTTGAGCTAAGATTTTAAAATTATTCACATAATGAAAACCTATACTTTGTTTCAGGCGAGTTTCCCATTCAAATGCATGTAACAGTGAGAAACGCATTGTCTTGGCGAAATAAAGCGTTTTTGAACAACTTCATATAAATCGCTGTAACTTTTGATAGAAGACTCAGACAAACATGTTTATGGCTTTATCTTATAGAACTCAATATCCCCGTGCTGGGCAAACAGGTTTTGCAGCCGTTTGAGCTAAGATTTTAAAATTATTCACATAATGAAAACCTATACTTTGTTTCAGGCGAGTTTCCCATTCAAATGCATGTAACAGTGAGAAACGCATTGTCTTGGCGAAATAAAGCGTTTTTGAACAACTTCATATAAATCGCTGTAACTTTTGATAGAAGACTCAGACAAACATGTTTATGGCTTTATCTTATAGAACTCAATATCCCCGTGCTGGGCAAACAGGTTTTGCAGCCGTTTGAGCTAAGATTTTAAAATTATTCACATAATGAAAACCTATACTTTGTTTCAGGCGAGTTTCCCATTCAAATGCATGTAACAGTGAGAAACGCATTGTCTTGGCGAAATAAAGCGTTTTTGAACAACTTCATATAAATCGCTGTAACTTTTGATAGAAGACTCAGACAAACATGTTTATGGCTTTATCTTATAGAACTCAATATCCCCGTGCTGGGCAAACAGGTTTTGCAGCCGTTTGAGCTAAGATTTTAAAATTATTCACATAATGAAAACCTATACTTTGTTTCAGGCGAGTTTCCCATTCAAATGCATGTAACAGTGAGAAACGCATTGTCTTGGCGAAATAAAGCGTTTTTCAACCACTTCATATAAATCGCTGTAACTTTTGATAGAAGACTCAGACAAACATGTTTATGGCTTTATCTTATAGAACTCAATATCCCCGTGCTGGGCAAACAGGTTTATGGCTTTATCTTATAGAACTCAATATCCCCGTGCTGGGCAAACAGGTTTTGCAGCCGTTTGAGCTAAGATTTTAAAATTATTCACATAATGAAAACCTATACTTTGTTTCAGGCGAGTTTCCCATTCAAATGCATGTAACAGTGAGAAACGCATTGTCTTGGCGAAATAAAGCGTTTTTGAACAACTTCATATAAATCGCTGTAACTTTTGATAGAAGACTCAGACAAACATGTTTATGGCTTTATCTTATAGAACTCAATATCCCCGTGCTGGGCAAACAGGTTTTGCAGCCGTTTGAGCTAAGATTTTAAAATTATTCACATAATGAAAACCTATACTTTGTTTCAGGCGAGTTTCCCATTCAAATGCATGTAACAGTGAGAAACGCATTGTCTTGGCGAAATAAAGCGTTTTTGAACAACTTCATATAAATCGCTGTAACTTTTGATAGAAGACTCAGACAAACATGTTTATGGCTTTATCTTATAGAACTCAATATCCCCGTGCTGGGCAAACAGGTTTTGCAGCCGTTTGAGCTAAGATTTTAAAATTATTCACATAATGAAAACCTATACTTTGTTTCAGGCGAGTTTCCCATTCAAATGCATGTAACAGTGAGAAACGCATTGTCTTGGCGAAATAAAGCGTTTTTGAACAACTTCATATAAATCGCTGTAACTTTTGATAGAAGACTCAGACAAACATGTTTATGGCTTTATCTTATAGAACTCAATATCCCCGTGCTGGGCAAACAGGTTTTGCAGCCGTTTGAGCTAAGATTTTAAAATTATTCACATAATGAAAACCTATACTTTGTTTCAGGCGAGTTTCCCATTCAAATGCATGTAACAGTGAGAAACACACTGTCTTGGCGAAATAAAGCGTTTTTCAACCACTTCATATAAATCGCTGTAACTTTTGATAGAAGACTCAGACAAACATGTTTATGGCTTTATCTTATAGAACTCAATATCCCCGTGCTGGGCAAACAGGTTTTGCAGCCGTTTGAGCTAAGATTTTAAAATTATTCACATAATGAAAACCTATACTTTGTTTCAGGCGAGTTTCCCATTCAAATGCATGTAACAGTGAGAAACGCATTGTCTTGGCGAAATAAAGCGTTTTTGAACAACTTCATATAAATCGCTGTAACTTTTGATAGAAGACTCAGACAAACATGTTTATGGCTTTATATTATAGAACTCAATATCCCCGTGCTGGGCAAACAGGTTTTGCAGCCGTTTGAGCTAAGATTTTAAAATTATTCACATAATGAAAACCTATACTTTGTTTCAGGCGAGTTTCCCATTCAAATGCATGTAACAGTGAGAAACGCATTGTCTTGGCGAAATAAAGCGTTTTTGAACAACTTCATATAAATCGCTGTAACTTTTGATAGAAGACTCAGACAAACATGTTTATGGCTTTATATTATAGAACTCAATATCCCCGTGCTGGGCAAACAGGTTTTGCAGCCGTTTGAGCTAAGATTTTAAAATTATTCACATAATGAAAACCTATACTTTGTTTCAGGCGAGTTTCCCATTCAAATGCATGTAACAGTGAGAAACACACTGTCTTGGCGAAATAAAGCGTTTTTCAACCACTTCATATAAATCGCTGTAACTTTTGATAGAAGACTCAGACAAACATGTTTATGGCTTTATCTTATAGAACTCAATATCCCCGTGCTGGGCAAACAGGTTTTGCAGCCGTTTGAGCTAAGATTTTAAAATTATTCACATAATGAAAACCTATACTTTGTTTCAGGCGAGTTTCCCATTCAAATGCATGTAACAGTGAGAAACGCATTGTCTTGGCGAAATAAAGCGTTTTTGAACAACTTCATATAAATCGCTGTAACTTTTGATAGAAGACTCAGACAAACATGTTTATGGCTTTATATTATAGAACTCAATATCCCCGTGCTGGGCAAACAGGTTTTGCAGCCGTTTGAGCTAAGATTTTAAAATTATTCACATAATGAAAACCTATACTTTGTTTCAGGCGAGTTTCCCATTCAAATGCATGTAACAGTGAGAAACGCATTGTCTTGGCGAAATAAAGCGTTTTTGAACAACTTCATATAAATCGCTGTAACTTTTGATAGAAGACTCAGACAAACATGTTTATGGCTTTATATTATAGAACTCAATATCCCCGTGCTGGGCAAACAGGTTTTGCAGCCGTTTGAGCTAAGATTTTAAAATTATTCACATAATGAAAACCTATACTTTGTTTCAGGCGAGTTTCCCATTCAAATGCATGTAACAGTGAGAAACACACTGTCTTGGCGAAATAAAGCGTTTTTCAACCACTTCATATAAATCGCTGTAACTTTTGATAGAAGACTCAGACAAACATGTTTATGGCTTTATCTTATAGAACTCAATATCCCCGTGCTGGGCAAACAGGTTTTGCAGCCGTTTGAGCTAAGATTTTAAAATTATTCACATAATGAAAACCTATACTTTGTTTCAGGCGAGTTTCCCATTCAAATGCATGTAACAGTGAGAAACGCATTGTCTTGGCGAAATAAAGCGTTTTTGAACAACTTCATATAAATCGCTGTAACTTTTGATAGAAGACTCAGACAAACATGTTTATGGCTTTATCTTATAGAACTCAATATCCCCGTGCTGGGCAAACAGGTTTTGCAGCCGTTTGAGCTAAGATTTTAAAATTATTCACATAATGAAAACCTATACTTTGTTTCAGGCGAGTTTCCCATTCAAATGCATGTAACAGTGAGAAACACACTGTCTTGGCGAAATAAAGCGTTTTTCAACCACTTCATATAAATCGCTGTAACTTTTGATAGAAGACTCAGACAAACATGTTTATGGCTTTATCTTATAGAACTCAATATCCCCGTGCTGGGCAAACAGGTTTTGCAGCCGTTTGAGCTAAGATTTTAAAATTATTCACATAATGAAAACCTATACTTTGTTTCAGGCGAGTTTCCCATTCAAATGCATGTAACAGTGAGAAACACACTGTCTTGGCGAAATAAAGCGTTTTTCAACCACTTCATATAAATCGCTGTAACTTTTGATAGAAGACTCAGACAAACATGTTTATGGCTTTATCTTATAGAACTCAATATCCCCGTGCTGGGCAAACAGGTTTTGCAGCCGTTTGAGCTAAGATTTTAAAATTATTCACATAATGAAAACCTATACTTTGTTTCAGGCGAGTTTCCCATTCAAATGCATGTAACAGTGAGAAACGCATTGTCTTGGCGAAATAAAGCGTTTTTGAACAACTTCATATAAATCGCTGTAACTTTTGATAGAAGACTCAGACAAACATGTTTATGGCTTTATATTATAGAACTCAATATCCCCGTGCTGGGCAAACAGGTTTTGCAGCCGTTTGAGCTAAGATTTTAAAATTATTCACATAATGAAAACCTATACTTTGTTTCAGGCGAGTTTCCCATTCAAATGCATGTAACAGTGAGAAACGCATTGTCTTGGCGAAATAAAGCGTTTTTGAACAACTTCATATAAATCGCTGTAACTTTTGATAGAAGACTCAGACAAACATGTTTATGGCTTTATATTATAGAACTCAATATCCCCGTGCTGGGCAAACAGGTTTTGCAGCCGTTTGAGCTAAGATTTTAAAATTATTCACATAATGAAAACCTATACTTTGTTTCAGGCGAGTTTCCCATTCAAATGCATGTAACAGTGAGAAACACACTGTCTTGGCGAAATAAAGCGTTTTTCAACCACTTCATATAAATCGCTGTAACTTTTGATAGAAGACTCAGACAAACATGTTTATGGCTTTATCTTATAGAACTCAATATCCCCGTGCTGGGCAAACAGGTTTTGCAGCCGTTTGAGCTAAGATTTTAAAATTATTCACATAATGAAAACCTATACTTTGTTTCAGGCGAGTTTCCCATTCAAATGCATGTAACAGTGAGAAACGCATTGTCTTGGCGAAATAAAGCGTTTTTGAACAACTTCATATAAATCGCTGTAACTTTTGATAGAAGACTCAGACAAACATGTTTATGGCTTTATCTTATAGAACTCAATATCCCCGTGCTGGGCAAACAGGTTTTGCAGCCGTTTGAGCTAAGATTTTAAAATTATTCACATAATGAAAACCTATACTTTGTTTCAGGCGAGTTTCCCATTCAAATGCATGTAACAGTGAGAAACGCATTGTCTTGGCGAAATAAAGCGTTTTTGAACAACTTCATATAAATCGCTGTAACTTTTGATAGAAGACTCAGACAAACATGTTTATGGCTTTATCTTATAGAACTCAATATCCCCGTGCTGGGCAAACAGGTTTTGCAGCCGTTTGAGCTAAGATTTTAAAATTATTCACATAATGAAAACCTATACTTTGTTTCAGGCGAGTTTCCCATTCAAATGCATGTAACAGTGAGAAACGCATTGTCTTGGCGAAATAAAGCGTTTTTGAACAACTTCATATAAATCGCTGTAACTTTTGATAGAAGACTCAGACAAACATGTTTATGGCTTTATCTTATAGAACTCAATATCCCCGTGCTGGGCAAACAGGTTTTGCAGCCGTTTGAGCTAAGATTTTAAAATTATTCACATAATGAAAACCTATACTTTGTTTCAGGCGAGTTTCCCATTCAAATGCATGTAACAGTGAGAAACGCATTGTCTTGGCGAAATAAAGCGTTTTTGAACAACTTCATATAAATCGCTGTAACTTTTGATAGAAGACTCAGACAAACATGTTTATGGCTTTATCTTATAGAACTCAATATCCCCGTGCTGGGCAAACAGGTTTTGCAGCCGTTTGAGCTAAGATTTTAAAATTATTCACATAATGAAAACCTATACTTCGTTTCAGGCGAGTTTCCCATTCAAATGCATGTAACAGTGAGAAACGCATTGTCTTGGCGAAATAAAGCGTTTTTGAACAACTTCATATAAATCGCTGTAACTTTTGATAGAAGACTCAGACAAACATGTTTATGGCTTTATCTTATAGAACTCAATATCCCCGTGCTGGGCAAACAGGTTTTGCAGCCGTTTGAGCTAAGATTTTAAAATTATTCACATAATGAAAACCTATACTTTGTTTCAGGCGAGTTTCCCATTCAAATGCATGTAACAGTGAGAAACACACTGTCTTGGCGAAATAAAGCGTTTTTCAACCACTTCATATAAATCGCTGTAACTTTTGATAGAAGACTCAGACAAACATGTTTATGGCTTTATCTTATAGAACTCAATATCCCCGTGCTGGGCAAACAGGTTTTGCAGCCGTTTGAGCTAAGATTTTAAAATTATTCACATAATGAAAACCTATACTTTGTTTCAGGCGAGTTTCCCATTCAAATGCATGTAACAGTGAGAAACACACTGTCTTGGCGAAATAAAGCGTTTTTCAACCACTTCATATAAATCGCTGTAACTTTTGATAGAAGACTCAGACAAACATGTTTATGGCTTTATCTTATAGAACTCAATATCCCCGTGCTGGGCAAACAGGTTTTGCAGCCGTTTGAGCTAAGATTTTAAAATTATTCACATAATGAAAACCTATACTTTGTTTCAGGCGAGTTTCCCATTCAAATGCATGTAACAGTGAGAAACGCATTGTCTTGGCGAAATAAAGCGTTTTTGAACAACTTCATATAAATCGCTGTAACTTTTGATAGAAGACTCAGATAAACATGTTTATGGCTTTATATTATAGAACTCAATATCCCCGTGCTGGGCAAACAGGTTTTGCAGCCGTTTGAGCTAAGATTTTAAAATTATTCACATAATGAAAACCTATACTTTGTTTCAGGCGAGTTTCCCATTCAAATGCATGTAACAGTGAGAAACGCATTGTCTTGGCGAAATAAAGCGTTTTTCAACCACTTCATATAAATCGCTGTAACTTTTGATAGAAGACTCAGACAAACATGTTTATGGCTTTATCTTATAGAACTCAATATCCCCGTGCTGGGCAAACAGGTTTTGCAGCCGTTTGAGCTAAGATTTTAAAATTATTCACATAATGAAAACCTATACTTTGTTTCAGGCGAGTTTCCCATTCAAATGCATGTAACAGTGAGAAACGCATTGTCTTGGCGAAATAAAGCGTTTTTGAACAACTTCATATAAATCGCTGTAACTTTTGATAGAAGACTCAGACAAACATGTTTATGGCTTTATATTATAGAACTCAATATCCCCGTGCTGGGCAAACAGGTTTTGCAGCCGTTTGAGCTAAGATTTTAAAATTATTCACATAATGAAAACCTATACTTTGTTTCAGGCGAGTTTCCCATTCAAATGCATGTAACAGTGAGAAACGCATTGTCTTGGCGAAATAAAGCGTTTTTGAACAACTTCATATAAATCGCTGTAACTTTTGATAGAAGACTCAGACAAACATGTTTATGGCTTTATCTTATAGAACTCAATATCCCCGTGCTGGGCAAACAGGTTTTGCAGCCGTTTGAGCTAAGATTTTAAAATTATTCACATAATGAAAACCTATACTTTGTTTCAGGCGAGTTTCCCATTCAAATGCATGTAACAGTGAGAAACACACTGTCTTGGCGAAATAAAGCGTTTTTCAACCACTTCATATAAATCGCTGTAACTTTTGATAGAAGACTCAGACAAACATGTTTATGGCTTTATCTTATAGAACTCAATATCCCCGTGCTGGGCAAACAGGTTTTGCAGCCGTTTGAGCTAAGATTTTAAAATTATTCACATAATGAAAACCTATACTTTGTTTCAGGCGAGTTTCCCATTCAAATGCATGTAACAGTGAGAAACACACTGTCTTGGCGAAATAAAGCGTTTTTCAACCACTTCATATAAATCGCTGTAACTTTTGATAGAAGACTCAGACAAACATGTTTATGGCTTTATCTTATAGAACTCAATATCCCCGTGCTGGGCAAACAGGTTTTGCAGCCGTTTGAGCTAAGATTTTAAAATTATTCACATAATGAAAACCTATACTTTGTTTCAGGCGAGTTTCCCATTCAAATGCATGTAACAGTGAGAAACACACTGTCTTGGCGAAATAAAGCGTTTTTCAACCACTTCATATAAATCGCTGTAACTTTTGATAGAAGACTCAGACAAACATGTTTATGGCTTTATATTATAGAACTCAATATCCCCGTGCTGGGCAAACAGGTTTTGCAGCCGTTTGAGCTAAGATTTTAAAATTATTCACATAATGAAAACCTATACTTTGTTTCAGGCGAGTTTCCCATTCAAATGCATGTAACAGTGAGAAACGCATTGTCTTGGCGAAATAAAGCGTTTTTCAACCACTTCATATAAATCGCTGTAACTTTTGATAGAAGACTCAGACAAACATGTTTATGGCTTTATCTTATAGAACTCAATATCCCCGTGCTGGGCAAACAGGTTTTGCAGCCGTTTGAGCTAAGATTTTAAAATTATTCACATAATGAAAACCTATACTTTGTTTCAGGCGAGTTTCCCATTCAAATGCATGTAACAGTGAGAAACGCATTGTCTTGGCGAAATAAAGCGTTTTTGAACAACTTCATATAAATCGCTGTAACTTTTGATAGAAGACTCAGACAAACATGTTTATGGCTTTATCTTATAGAACTCAATATCCCCGTGCTGGGCAAACAGGTTTTGCAGCCGTTTGAGCTAAGATTTTAAAATTATTCACATAATGAAAACCTATACTTTGTTTCAGGCGAGTTTCCCATTCAAATGCATGTAACAGTGAGAAACGCATTGTCTTGGCGAAATAAAGCGTTTTTGAACAACTTCATATAAATCGCTGTAACTTTTGATAGAAGACTCAGACAAACATGTTTATGGCTTTATCTTATAGAACTCAATATCCCCGTGCTGGGCAAACAGGTTTTGCAGCCGTTTGAGCTAAGATTTTAAAATTATTCACATAATGAAAACCTATACTTTGTTTCAGGCGAGTTTCCCATTCAAATGCATGTAACAGTGAGAAACACACTGTCTTGGCGAAATAAAGCGTTTTTCAACCACTTCATATAAATCGCTGTAACTTTTGATAGAAGACTCAGACAAACATGTTTATGGCTTTATCTTATAGAACTCAATATCCCCATGCTGGGCAAACAGGTTTTGCAGCCGTTTGAGCTAAGATTTTAAAATTATTCACATAATGAAAACCTATACTTTGTTTCAGGCGAGTTTCCCATTCAAATGCATGTAACAGTGAGAAACGCATTGTCTTGGCGAAATAAAGCGTTTTTGAACAACTTCATATAAATCGCTGTAACTTTTGATAGAAGACTCAGACAAACATGTTTATGGCTTTATATTATAGAACTCAATATCCCCGTGCTGGGCAAACAGGTTTTGCAGCCGTTTGAGCTAAGATTTTAAAATTATTCACATAATGAAAACCTATACTTTGTTTCAGGCGAGTTTCCCATTCAAATGCATGTAACAGTGAGAAACACACTGTCTTGGCGAAATAAAGCGTTTTTCAACCACTTCATATAAATCGCTGTAACTTTTGATAGAAGACTCAGACAAACATGTTTATGGCTTTATCTTATAGAACTCAATATCCCCGTGCTGGGCAAACAGGTTTTGCAGCCGTTTGAGCTAAGATTTTAAAATTATTCACATAATGAAAACCTATACTTTGTTTCAGGCGAGTTTCCCATTCAAATGCATGTAACAGTGAGAAACACACTGTCTTGGCGAAATAAAGCGTTTTTCAACCACTTCATATAAATCACTGTAACTTTTGATAGAAGACTCAGACAAACATGTTTATGGCTTTATCTTATAGAACTCAATATCCCCGTGCTGGGCAAACAGGTTTTGCAGCCGTTTGAGCTAAGATTTTAAAATTATTCACATAATGAAAACCTATACTTTGTTTCAGGCGAGTTTCCCATTCAAATGCATGTAACAGTGAGAAACACACTGTCTTGGCGAAATAAAGCGTTTTTCAACCACTTCATATAAATCGCTGTAACTTTTGATAGAAGACTCAGACAAACATGTTTATGGCTTTATATTATAGAACTCAATATCCCCGTGCTGGGCAAACAGGTTTTGCAGCCGTTTGAGCTAAGATTTTAAAATTATTCACATAATGAAAACCTATACTTTGTTTCAGGCGAGTTTCCCATTCAAATGCATGTAACAGTGAGAAACGCATTGTCTTGGCGAAATAAAGCGTTTTTCAACCACTTCATATAAATCGCTGTAACTTTTGATAGAAGACTCAGACAAACATGTTTATGGCTTTATCTTATAGAACTCAATATCCCCGTGCTGGGCAAACAGGTTTTGCAGCCGTTTGAGCTAAGATTTTAAAATTATTCACATAATGAAAACCTATACTTTGTTTCAGGCGAGTTTCCCATTCAAATGCATGTAACAGTGAGAAACGCATTGTCTTGGCGAAATAAAGCGTTTTTGAACAACTTCATATAAATCGCTGTAACTTTTGATAGAAGACTCAGACAAACATGTTTATGGCTTTATATTATAGAACTCAATATCCCCGTGCTGGGCAAACAGGTTTTGCAGCCGTTTGAGCTAAGATTTTAAAATTATTCACATAATGAAAACCTATACTTTGTTTCAGGCGAGTTTCCCATTCAAATGCATGTAACAGTGAGAAACACACTGTCTTGGCGAAATAAAGCGTTTTTCAACCACTTCATATAAATCGCTGTAACTTTTGATAGAAGACTCAGACAAACATGTTTATGGCTTTATCTTATAGAACTCAATATCCCCGTGCTGGGCAAACAGGTTTTGCAGCCGTTTGAGCTAAGATTTTAAAATTATTCACATAATGAAAACCTATACTTTGTTTCAGGCGAGTTTCCCATTCAAATGCATGTAACAGTGAGAAACGCATTGTCTTGGCGAAATAAAGCGTTTTTGAACAACTTCATATAAATCGCTGTAACTTTTGATAGAAGACTCAGACAAACATGTTTATGGCTTTATATTATAGAACTCAATATCCCCGTGCTGGGCAAACAGGTTTTGCAGCCGTTTGAGCTAAGATTTTAAAATTATTCACATAATGAAAACCTATACTTTGTTTCAGGCGAGTTTCCCATTCAAATGCATGTAACAGTGAGAAACACACTGTCTTGGCGAAATAAAGCGTTTTTCAACCACTTCATATAAATCGCTGTAACTTTTGATAGAAGACTCAGACAAACATGTTTATGGCTTTATCTTGTAGAACTCAATATCCCCGTGCTGGGCAAACAGGTTTTGCAGCCGTTTGAGCTAAGATTTTAAAATTATTCACATAATGAAAACCTATACTTTGTTTCAGGCGAGTTTCCCATTCAAATGCATGTAACAGTGAGAAACGCATTGTCTTGGCGAAATAAAGCGTTTTTGAACAACTTCATATAAATCGCTGTAACTTTTGATAGAAGACTCAGACAAACATGTTTATGGCTTTATCTTATAGAACTCAATATCCCCGTGCTGGGCAAACAGGTTTTGCAGCCGTTTGAGCTAAGATTTTAAAATTATTCACATAATGAAAACCTATACTTTGTTTCAGGCGAGTTTCCCATTCAAATGCATGTAACAGTGAGAAACACACTGTCTTGGCGAAATAAAGCGTTTTTCAACCACTTCATATAAATCGCTGTAACTTTTGATAGAAGACTCAGACAAACATGTTTATGGCTTTATCTTATAGAACTCAATATCCCCGTGCTGGGCAAACAGGTTTTGCAGCCGTTTGAGCTAAGATTTTAAAATTATTCACATAATGAAAACCTATACGTTGTTTCAGGCGAGTTTCCCATTCAAATGCATGTAACAGTGAGAAACGCATTGTCTTGGCGAAATAAAGCGTTTTTGAACAACTTCATATAAATCGCTGTAACTTTTGATAGAAGACTCAGACAAACATGTTTATGGCTTTATCTTATAGAACTCAATATCCCCGTGCTGGGCAAACAGGTTTTGCAGCCGTTTGAGCTAAGATTTTAAAATTATTCACATAATGAAAACCTATACGTTGTTTCAGGCGAGTTTCCCATTCAAATGCATGTAACAGTGAGAAACGCATTGTCTTGGCGAAATAAAGCGTTTTTGAACAACTTCATATAAATCGCTGTAACTTTTGATAGAAGACTCAGACAAACATGTTTATGGCTTTATCTTATAGAACTCAATATCCCCGTGCTGGGCAAACAGGTTTTGCAGCCGTTTGAGCTAAGATTTTAAAATTATTCACATAATGAAAATCTATACTTTGTTTCAGGCGAGTTTCCCATTCAAATGCATGTAACAGTGAGAAACACACTGTCTTGGCGAAATAAAGCGTTTTTGAACAACTTCATATAAATCGCTGTAACTTTTGATAGAAGACTCAGACAAACATGTTTATGGCTTTATCTTATAGAACTCAATATCCCCGTGCTGGGCAAACAGGTTTTGCAGCCGTTTGAGCTAAGATTTTAAAATTATTCACATAATGAAAACCTATACGTTGTTTCAGGCGAGTTTCCCATTCAAATGCATGTAACAGTGAGAAACGCATTGTCTTGGCGAAATAAAGCGTTTTTGAACAACTTCATATAAATCGCTGTAACTTTTGATAGAAGACTCAGACAAACATGTTTATGGCTTTATCTTATAGAACTCAATATCCCCGTGCTGGGCAAACAGGTTTTGCAGCCGTTTGAGCTAAGATTTTAAAATTATTCACATAATGAAAATCTATACTTTGTTTCAGGCGAGTTTCCCATTCAAATGCATGTAACAGTGAGAAACGCATTGTCTTGGCGAAATAAAGCGTTTTTGAACAACTTCATATAAATCGCTGTAACTTTTGATAGAAGACTCAGACAAACATGTTTATGGCTTTATCTTATAGAACTCAATATCCCCGTGCTGGGCAAACAGGTTTTGCAGCCGTTTGAGCTAAGATTTTAAAATTATTCACATAATGAAAATCTATACTTTGTTTCAGGCGAGTTTCCCATTCAAATGCATGTAACAGTGAGAAACGCATTGTCTTGGCGAAATAAAGCGTTTTTGAACAACTTCATATAAATCGCTGTAACTTTTGATAGAAGACTCAGACAAACATGTTTATGGCTTTATCTTATAGAACTCAATATCCCCTTGCTGGGCAAACAGGTTTTGCAGCCGTTTGAGCTAAGATTTTAAAATTATTCACATAATGAAAACCTATACGTTGTTTCAGGCGAGTTTCCCATTCAAATGCATGTAACAGTGAGAAACGCATTGTCTTGGCGAAATAAAGCGTTTTTGAACAACTTCATATAAATCGCTGTAACTTTTGATAGAAGACTCAGACAAACATGTTTATGGCTTTATCTTATAGAACTCAATATCCCCGTGCTGGGCAAACAGGTTTTGCAGCCGTTTGAGCTAAGATTTTAAAATTATTCACATAATGAAAACCTATACTTTGTTTCAGGCGAGTTTCCCATTCAAATGCATGTAACAGTGAGAAACACACTGTCTTGGCGAAATAAAGCGTTTTTCAACCACTTCATATAAATCGCTGTAACTTTTGATAGAAGACTCAGACAAACATGTTTATGGCTTTATCTTATAGAACTCAATATCCCCGTGCTGGGCAAACAGGTTTTGCAGCCGTTTGAGCTAAGATTTTAAAATTATTCACATAATGAAAATCTATACTTTGTTTCAGGCGAGTTTCCCATTCAAATGCATGTAACAGTGAGAAACACACTGTCTTGGCGAAATAAAGCGTTTTTGAACAACTTCATATAAATCGCTGTAACTTTTGATAGAAGACTCAGACAAACATGTTTATGGCTTTATCTTATAGAACTCAATATCCCCGTGCTGGGCAAACAGGTTTTGCAGCCGTTTGAGCTAAGATTTTAAAATTATTCACATAATGAAAACCTATACGTTGTTTCAGGCGAGTTTCCCATTCAAATGCATGTAACAGTGAGAAACGCATTGTCTTGGCGAAATAAAGCGTTTTTGAACAACTTCATATAAATCGCTGTAACTTTTGATAGAAGACTCAGACAAACATGTTTATGGCTTTATCTTATAGAACTCAATATCCCCGTGCTGGGCAAACAGGTTTTGCAGCCGTTTGAGCTAAGATTTTAAAATTATTCACATAATGAAAACCTATACTTTGTTTCAGGCGAGTTTCCCATTCAAATGCATGTAACAGTGAGAAACACACTGTCTTGGCGAAATAAAGCGTTTTTCAACCACTTCATATAAATCGCTGTAACTTTTGATAGAAGACTCAGACAAACATGTTTATGGCTTTATCTTATAGAACTCAATATCCCCGTGCTGGGCAAACAGGTTTTGCAGCCGTTTGAGCTAAGATTTTAAAATTATTCACATAATGAAAACCTATACGTTGTTTCAGGCGAGTTTCCCATTCAAATGCATGTAACAGTGAGAAACGCATTGTCTTGGCGAAATAAAGCGTTTTTGAACAACTTCATATAAATCGCTGTAACTTTTGATAGAAGACTCAGACAAACATGTTTATGGCTTTATCTTATAGAACTCAATATCCCCGTGCTGGGCAAACAGGTTTTGCAGCCGTTTGAGCTAAGATTTTAAAATTATTCACATAATGAAAATCTATACTTTGTTTCAGGCGAGTTTCCCATTCAAATGCATGTAACAGTGAGAAACACACTGTCTTGGCGAAATAAAGCGTTTTTCAACCACTTCATATAAATCGCTGTAACTTTTGATAGAAGACTCAGACAAACATGTTTATGGCTTTATCTTATAGAACTCAATATCCCCGTGCTGGGCAAACAGGTTTTGCAGCCGTTTGAGCTAAGATTTTAAAATTATTCACATAATGAAAACCTATACTTTGTTTCAGGCGAGTTTCCCATTCAAATGCATGTAACAGTGAGAAACACACTGTCTTGGCGAAATAAAGCGTTTTTCAACCACTTCATATAAATCGCTGTAACTTTTGATAGAAGACTCAGACAAACATGTTTATGGCTTTATCTTATAGAACTCAATATCCCCGTGCTGGGCAAACAGGTTTTGCAGCCGTTTGAGCTAAGATTTTAAAATTATTCACATAATGAAAATCTATACTTTGTTTCAGGCGAGTTTCCCATTCAAATGCATGTAACAGTGAGAAACACACTGTCTTGGCGAAATAAAGCGTTTTTGAACAACTTCATATAAATCGCTGTAACTTTTGATAGAAGACTCAGACAAACATGTTTATGGCTTTATCTTATAGAACTCAATATCCCCGTGCTGGGCAAACAGGTTTTGCAGCCGTTTGAGCTAAGATTTTAAAATTATTCACATAATGAAAACCTATACGTTGTTTCAGGCGAGTTTCCCATTCAAATGCATGTAACAGTGAGAAACGCATTGTCTTGGCGAAATAAAGCGTTTTTGAACAACTTCATATAAATCGCTGTAACTTTTGATAGAAGACTCAGACAAACATGTTTATGGCTTTATCTTATAGAACTCAATATCCCCGTGCTGGGCAAACAGGTTTTGCAGCCGTTTGAGCTAAGATTTTAAAATTATTCACATAATGAAAACCTATACTTTGTTTCAGGCGAGTTTCCCATTCAAATGCATGTAACAGTGAGAAACACACTGTCTTGGCGAAATAAAGCGTTTTTCAACCACTTCATATAAATCGCTGTAACTTTTGATAGAAGACTCAGACAAACATGTTTATGGCTTTATCTTATAGAACTCAATATCCCCGTGCTGGGCAAACAGGTTTTGCAGCCGTTTGAGCTAAGATTTTAAAATTATTCACATAATGAAAACCTATACGTTGTTTCAGGCGAGTTTCCCATTCAAATGCATGTAACAGTGAGAAACGCATTGTCTTGGCGAAATAAAGCGTTTTTGAACAACTTCATATAAATCGCTGTAACTTTTGATAGAAGACTCAGACAAACATGTTTATGGCTTTATCTTATAGAACTCAATATCCCCGTGCTGGGCAAACAGGTTTTGCAGCCGTTTGAGCTAAGATTTTAAAATTATTCACATAATGAAAATCTATACTTTGTTTCAGGCGAGTTTCCCATTCAAATGCATGTAACAGTGAGAAACACACTGTCTTGGCGAAATAAAGCGTTTTTCAACCACTTCATATAAATCGCTGTAACTTTTGATAGAAGACTCAGACAAACATGTTTATGGCTTTATCTTATAGAACTCAATATCCCCGTGCTGGGCAAACAGGTTTTGCAGCCGTTTGAGCTAAGATTTTAAAATTATTCACATAATGAAAACCTATACTTTGTTTCAGGCGAGTTTCCCATTCAAATGCATGTAACAGTGAGAAACACACTGTCTTGGCGAAATAAAGCGTTTTTCAACCACTTCATATAAATCGCTGTAACTTTTGATAGAAGACTCAGACAAACATGTTTATGGCTTTATCTTATAGAACTCAATATCCCCGTGCTGGGCAAACAGGTTTTGCAGCCGTTTGAGCTAAGATTTTAAAATTATTCACATAATGAAAACCTATACTTTGTTTCAGGCGAGTTTCCCATTCAAATGCATGTAACAGTGAGAAACGCATTGTCTTGGCGAAATAAAGCGTTTTTGAACAACTTCATATAAATCGCTGTAACTTTTGATAGAAGACTCAGACAAACATGTTTATGGCTTTATATTATAGAACTCAATATCCCCGTGCTGGGCAAACAGGTTTTGCAGCCGTTTGAGCTAAGATTTTAAAATTATTCACATAATGAAAACCTATACTTTGTTTCAGGCGAGTTTCCCATTCAAATGCATGTAACAGTGAGAAACACACTGTCTTGGCGAAATAAAGCGTTTTTCAACCACTTCATATAAATCGCTGTAACTTTTGATAGAAGACTCAGACAAACATGTTTATGGCTTTATCTTATAGAACTC
The DNA here is from genome assembly GCF_057382275.1 of Copadichromis virginalis. Classification (NCBI taxonomy): domain Eukaryota; kingdom Metazoa; phylum Chordata; class Actinopteri; order Cichliformes; family Cichlidae; genus Copadichromis; species Copadichromis virginalis. The sequence continues at coordinate 8,094,856 of NC_140627.1, forward strand.
AATATCCCCGTGCTGGGCAAACAGGTTTTGCAGCCGTTTGAGCTAAGATTTTAAAATTATTCACATAATGAAAACCTATACTTTGTTTCAGGCGAGTTTCCCATTCAAATGCATGTAACAGTGAGAAACGCATTGTCTTGGCGAAATAAAGCGTTTTTGAACAACTTCATATAAATCGCTGTAACTTTTGATAGAAGACTCAGACAAACATGTTTATGGCTTTATCTTATAGAACTCAATATCCCCGTGCTGGGCAAACAGGTTTTGCAGCCGTTTGAGCTAAGATTTTAAAATTATTCACATAATGAAAACCTATACTTTGTTTCAGGCGAGTTTCCCATTCAAATGCATGTAACAGTGAGAAACGCATTGTCTTGGCGAAATAAAGCGTTTTTGAACAACTTCATATAAATCGCTGTAACTTTTGATAGAAGACTCAGACAAACATGTTTATGGCTTTATCTTATAGAACTCAATATCCCCGTGCTGGGCAAACAGGTTTTGCAGCCGTTTGAGCTAAGATTTTAAAATTATTCACATAATGAAAACCTATACTTTGTTTCAGGCGAGTTTCCCATTCAAATGCATGTAACAGTGAGAAACGCATTGTCTTGGCGAAATAAAGCGTTTTTGAACAACTTCATATAAATCGCTGTAACTTTTGATAGAAGACTCAGACAAACATGTTTATGGCTTTATCTTATAGAACTCAATATCCCCGTGCTGGGCAAACAGGTTTTGCAGCCGTTTGAGCTAAGATTTTAAAATTATTCACATAATGAAAACCTATACTTTGTTTCAGGCGAGTTTCCCATTCAAATGCATGTAACAGTGAGAAACGCATTGTCTTGGCGAAATAAAGCGTTTTTGAACAACTTCATATAAATCGCTGTAACTTTTGATAGAAGACTCAGACAAACATGTTTATGGCTTTATCTTATAGAACTCAATATCCCCGTGCTGGGCAAACAGGTTTTGCAGCCGTTTGAGCTAAGATTTTAAAATTATTCACATAATGAAAACCTATACTTTGTTTCAGGCGAGTTTCCCATTCAAATGCATGTAACAGTGAGAAACACACTGTCTTGGCGAAATAAAGCGTTTTTCAACCACTTCATATAAATCGCTGTAACTTTTGATAGAAGACTCAGACAAACATGTTTATGGCTTTATCTTATAGAACTCAATATCCCCGTGCTGGGCAAACAGGTTTTGCAGCCGTTTGAGCTAAGATTTTAAAATTATTCACATAATGAAAACCTATACTTTGTTTCAGGCGAGTTTCCCATTCAAATGCATGTAACAGTGAGAAACGCATTGTCTTGGCGAAATAAAGCGTTTTTGAACAACTTCATATAAATCGCTGTAACTTTTGATAGAAGACTCAGATAAACATGTTTATGGCTTTATATTATAGAACTCAATATCCCCGTGCTGGGCAAACAGGTTTTGCAGCCGTTTGAGCTAAGATTTTAAAATTATTCACATAATGAAAACCTATACTTTGTTTCAGGCGAGTTTCCCATTCAAATGCATGTAACAGTGAGAAACGCATTGTCTTGGCGAAATAAAGCGTTTTTCAACCACTTCATATAAATCGCTGTAACTTTTGATAGAAGACTCAGACAAACATGTTTATGGCTTTATCTTATAGAACTCAATATCCCCGTGCTGGGCAAACAGGTTTTGCAGCCGTTTGAGCTAAGATTTTAAAATTATTCACATAATGAAAACCTATACTTTGTTTCAGGCGAGTTTCCCATTCAAATGCATGTAACAGTGAGAAACGCATTGTCTTGGCGAAATAAAGCGTTTTTGAACAACTTCATATAAATCGCTGTAACTTTTGATAGAAGACTCAGACAAACATGTTTATGGCTTTATATTATAGAACTCAATATCCCCGTGCTGGGCAAACAGGTTTTGCAGCCGTTTGAGCTAAGATTTTAAAATTATTCACATAATGAAAACCTATACTTTGTTTCAGGCGAGTTTCCCATTCAAATGCATGTAACAGTGAGAAACGCATTGTCTTGGCGAAATAAAGCGTTTTTGAACAACTTCATATAAATCGCTGTAACTTTTGATAGAAGACTCAGACAAACATGTTTATGGCTTTATCTTATAGAACTCAATATCCCCGTGCTGGGCAAACAGGTTTTGCAGCCGTTTGAGCTAAGATTTTAAAATTATTCACATAATGAAAACCTATACTTTGTTTCAGGCGAGTTTCCCATTCAAATGCATGTAACAGTGAGAAACACACTGTCTTGGCGAAATAAAGCGTTTTTCAACCACTTCATATAAATCGCTGTAACTTTTGATAGAAGACTCAGACAAACATGTTTATGGCTTTATCTTATAGAACTCAATATCCCCGTGCTGGGCAAACAGGTTTTGCAGCCGTTTGAGCTAAGATTTTAAAATTATTCACATAATGAAAACCTATACTTTGTTTCAGGCGAGTTTCCCATTCAAATGCATGTAACAGTGAGAAACACACTGTCTTGGCGAAATAAAGCGTTTTTCAACCACTTCATATAAATCGCTGTAACTTTTGATAGAAGACTCAGACAAACATGTTTATGGCTTTATCTTATAGAACTCAATATCCCCGTGCTGGGCAAACAGGTTTTGCAGCCGTTTGAGCTAAGATTTTAAAATTATTCACATAATGAAAACCTATACTTTGTTTCAGGCGAGTTTCCCATTCAAATGCATGTAACAGTGAGAAACACACTGTCTTGGCGAAATAAAGCGTTTTTCAACCACTTCATATAAATCGCTGTAACTTTTGATAGAAGACTCAGACAAACATGTTTATGGCTTTATATTATAGAACTCAATATCCCCGTGCTGGGCAAACAGGTTTTGCAGCCGTTTGAGCTAAGATTTTAAAATTATTCACATAATGAAAACCTATACTTTGTTTCAGGCGAGTTTCCCATTCAAATGCATGTAACAGTGAGAAACGCATTGTCTTGGCGAAATAAAGCGTTTTTCAACCACTTCATATAAATCGCTGTAACTTTTGATAGAAGACTCAGACAAACATGTTTATGGCTTTATCTTATAGAACTCAATATCCCCGTGCTGGGCAAACAGGTTTTGCAGCCGTTTGAGCTAAGATTTTAAAATTATTCACATAATGAAAACCTATACTTTGTTTCAGGCGAGTTTCCCATTCAAATGCATGTAACAGTGAGAAACGCATTGTCTTGGCGAAATAAAGCGTTTTTGAACAACTTCATATAAATCGCTGTAACTTTTGATAGAAGACTCAGACAAACATGTTTATGGCTTTATCTTATAGAACTCAATATCCCCGTGCTGGGCAAACAGGTTTTGCAGCCGTTTGAGCTAAGATTTTAAAATTATTCACATAATGAAAACCTATACTTTGTTTCAGGCGAGTTTCCCATTCAAATGCATGTAACAGTGAGAAACGCATTGTCTTGGCGAAATAAAGCGTTTTTGAACAACTTCATATAAATCGCTGTAACTTTTGATAGAAGACTCAGACAAACATGTTTATGGCTTTATCTTATAGAACTCAATATCCCCGTGCTGGGCAAACAGGTTTTGCAGCCGTTTGAGCTAAGATTTTAAAATTATTCACATAATGAAAACCTATACTTTGTTTCAGGCGAGTTTCCCATTCAAATGCATGTAACAGTGAGAAACACACTGTCTTGGCGAAATAAAGCGTTTTTCAACCACTTCATATAAATCGCTGTAACTTTTGATAGAAGACTCAGACAAACATGTTTATGGCTTTATCTTATAGAACTCAATATCCCCATGCTGGGCAAACAGGTTTTGCAGCCGTTTGAGCTAAGATTTTAAAATTATTCACATAATGAAAACCTATACTTTGTTTCAGGCGAGTTTCCCATTCAAATGCATGTAACAGTGAGAAACGCATTGTCTTGGCGAAATAAAGCGTTTTTGAACAACTTCATATAAATCGCTGTAACTTTTGATAGAAGACTCAGACAAACATGTTTATGGCTTTATATTATAGAACTCAATATCCCCGTGCTGGGCAAACAGGTTTTGCAGCCGTTTGAGCTAAGATTTTAAAATTATTCACATAATGAAAACCTATACTTTGTTTCAGGCGAGTTTCCCATTCAAATGCATGTAACAGTGAGAAACACACTGTCTTGGCGAAATAAAGCGTTTTTCAACCACTTCATATAAATCGCTGTAACTTTTGATAGAAGACTCAGACAAACATGTTTATGGCTTTATCTTATAGAACTCAATATCCCCGTGCTGGGCAAACAGGTTTTGCAGCCGTTTGAGCTAAGATTTTAAAATTATTCACATAATGAAAACCTATACTTTGTTTCAGGCGAGTTTCCCATTCAAATGCATGTAACAGTGAGAAACACACTGTCTTGGCGAAATAAAGCGTTTTTCAACCACTTCATATAAATCACTGTAACTTTTGATAGAAGACTCAGACAAACATGTTTATGGCTTTATCTTATAGAACTCAATATCCCCGTGCTGGGCAAACAGGTTTTGCAGCCGTTTGAGCTAAGATTTTAAAATTATTCACATAATGAAAACCTATACTTTGTTTCAGGCGAGTTTCCCATTCAAATGCATGTAACAGTGAGAAACACACTGTCTTGGCGAAATAAAGCGTTTTTCAACCACTTCATATAAATCGCTGTAACTTTTGATAGAAGACTCAGACAAACATGTTTATGGCTTTATATTATAGAACTCAATATCCCCGTGCTGGGCAAACAGGTTTTGCAGCCGTTTGAGCTAAGATTTTAAAATTATTCACATAATGAAAACCTATACTTTGTTTCAGGCGAGTTTCCCATTCAAATGCATGTAACAGTGAGAAACGCATTGTCTTGGCGAAATAAAGCGTTTTTCAACCACTTCATATAAATCGCTGTAACTTTTGATAGAAGACTCAGACAAACATGTTTATGGCTTTATCTTATAGAACTCAATATCCCCGTGCTGGGCAAACAGGTTTTGCAGCCGTTTGAGCTAAGATTTTAAAATTATTCACATAATGAAAACCTATACTTTGTTTCAGGCGAGTTTCCCATTCAAATGCATGTAACAGTGAGAAACGCATTGTCTTGGCGAAATAAAGCGTTTTTGAACAACTTCATATAAATCGCTGTAACTTTTGATAGAAGACTCAGACAAACATGTTTATGGCTTTATATTATAGAACTCAATATCCCCGTGCTGGGCAAACAGGTTTTGCAGCCGTTTGAGCTAAGATTTTAAAATTATTCACATAATGAAAACCTATACTTTGTTTCAGGCGAGTTTCCCATTCAAATGCATGTAACAGTGAGAAACACACTGTCTTGGCGAAATAAAGCGTTTTTCAACCACTTCATATAAATCGCTGTAACTTTTGATAGAAGACTCAGACAAACATGTTTATGGCTTTATCTTATAGAACTCAATATCCCCGTGCTGGGCAAACAGGTTTTGCAGCCGTTTGAGCTAAGATTTTAAAATTATTCACATAATGAAAACCTATACTTTGTTTCAGGCGAGTTTCCCATTCAAATGCATGTAACAGTGAGAAACGCATTGTCTTGGCGAAATAAAGCGTTTTTGAACAACTTCATATAAATCGCTGTAACTTTTGATAGAAGACTCAGACAAACATGTTTATGGCTTTATCTTATAGAACTCAATATCCCCGTGCTGGGCAAACAGGTTTTGCAGCCGTTTGAGCTAAGATTTTAAAATTATTCACATAATGAAAACCTATACTTTGTTTCAGGCGAGTTTCCCATTCAAATGCATGTAACAGTGAGAAACACACTGTCTTGGCGAAATAAAGCGTTTTTCAACCACTTCATATAAATCGCTGTAACTTTTGATAGAAGACTCAGACAAACATGTTTATGGCTTTATCTTATAGAACTCAATATCCCCGTGCTGGGCAAACAGGTTTTGCAGCCGTTTGAGCTAAGATTTTAAAATTATTCACATAATGAAAACCTATACGTTGTTTCAGGCGAGTTTCCCATTCAAATGCATGTAACAGTGAGAAACGCATTGTCTTGGCGAAATAAAGCGTTTTTGAACAACTTCATATAAATCGCTGTAACTTTTGATAGAAGACTCAGACAAACATGTTTATGGCTTTATCTTATAGAACTCAATATCCCCGTGCTGGGCAAACAGGTTTTGCAGCCGTTTGAGCTAAGATTTTAAAATTATTCACATAATGAAAACCTATACGTTGTTTCAGGCGAGTTTCCCATTCAAATGCATGTAACAGTGAGAAACGCATTGTCTTGGCGAAATAAAGCGTTTTTGAACAACTTCATATAAATCGCTGTAACTTTTGATAGAAGACTCAGACAAACATGTTTATGGCTTTATCTTATAGAACTCAATATCCCCGTGCTGGGCAAACAGGTTTTGCAGCCGTTTGAGCTAAGATTTTAAAATTATTCACATAATGAAAATCTATACTTTGTTTCAGGCGAGTTTCCCATTCAAATGCATGTAACAGTGAGAAACACACTGTCTTGGCGAAATAAAGCGTTTTTGAACAACTTCATATAAATCGCTGTAACTTTTGATAGAAGACTCAGACAAACATGTTTATGGCTTTATCTTATAGAACTCAATATCCCCGTGCTGGGCAAACAGGTTTTGCAGCCGTTTGAGCTAAGATTTTAAAATTATTCACATAATGAAAACCTATACGTTGTTTCAGGCGAGTTTCCCATTCAAATGCATGTAACAGTGAGAAACGCATTGTCTTGGCGAAATAAAGCGTTTTTGAACAACTTCATATAAATCGCTGTAACTTTTGATAGAAGACTCAGACAAACATGTTTATGGCTTTATCTTATAGAACTCAATATCCCCGTGCTGGGCAAACAGGTTTTGCAGCCGTTTGAGCTAAGATTTTAAAATTATTCACATAATGAAAATCTATACTTTGTTTCAGGCGAGTTTCCCATTCAAATGCATGTAACAGTGAGAAACGCATTGTCTTGGCGAAATAAAGCGTTTTTGAACAACTTCATATAAATCGCTGTAACTTTTGATAGAAGACTCAGACAAACATGTTTATGGCTTTATCTTATAGAACTCAATATCCCCGTGCTGGGCAAACAGGTTTTGCAGCCGTTTGAGCTAAGATTTTAAAATTATTCACATAATGAAAATCTATACTTTGTTTCAGGCGAGTTTCCCATTCAAATGCATGTAACAGTGAGAAACGCATTGTCTTGGCGAAATAAAGCGTTTTTGAACAACTTCATATAAATCGCTGTAACTTTTGATAGAAGACTCAGACAAACATGTTTATGGCTTTATCTTATAGAACTCAATATCCCCTTGCTGGGCAAACAGGTTTTGCAGCCGTTTGAGCTAAGATTTTAAAATTATTCACATAATGAAAACCTATACGTTGTTTCAGGCGAGTTTCCCATTCAAATGCATGTAACAGTGAGAAACGCATTGTCTTGGCGAAATAAAGCGTTTTTGAACAACTTCATATAAATCGCTGTAACTTTTGATAGAAGACTCAGACAAACATGTTTATGGCTTTATCTTATAGAACTCAATATCCCCGTGCTGGGCAAACAGGTTTTGCAGCCGTTTGAGCTAAGATTTTAAAATTATTCACATAATGAAAACCTATACTTTGTTTCAGGCGAGTTTCCCATTCAAATGCATGTAACAGTGAGAAACACACTGTCTTGGCGAAATAAAGCGTTTTTCAACCACTTCATATAAATCGCTGTAACTTTTGATAGAAGACTCAGACAAACATGTTTATGGCTTTATCTTATAGAACTCAATATCCCCGTGCTGGGCAAACAGGTTTTGCAGCCGTTTGAGCTAAGATTTTAAAATTATTCACATAATGAAAATCTATACTTTGTTTCAGGCGAGTTTCCCATTCAAATGCATGTAACAGTGAGAAACACACTGTCTTGGCGAAATAAAGCGTTTTTGAACAACTTCATATAAATCGCTGTAACTTTTGATAGAAGACTCAGACAAACATGTTTATGGCTTTATCTTATAGAACTCAATATCCCCGTGCTGGGCAAACAGGTTTTGCAGCCGTTTGAGCTAAGATTTTAAAATTATTCACATAATGAAAACCTATACTTTGTTTCAGGCGAGTTTCCCATTCAAATGCATGTAACAGTGAGAAACACACTGTCTTGGCGAAATAAAGCGTTTTTCAACCACTTCATATAAATCGCTGTAACTTTTGATAGAAGACTCAGACAAACATGTTTATGGCTTTATCTTATAGAACTCAATATCCCCGTGCTGGGCAAACAGGTTTTGCAGCCGTTTGAGCTAAGATTTTAAAATTATTCACATAATGAAAACCTATACGTTGTTTCAGGCGAGTTTCCCATTCAAATGCATGTAACAGTGAGAAACGCATTGTCTTGGCGAAATAAAGCGTTTTTGAACAACTTCATATAAATCGCTGTAACTTTTGATAGAAGACTCAGACAAACATGTTTATGGCTTTATCTTATAGAACTCAATATCCCCGTGCTGGGCAAACAGGTTTTGCAGCCGTTTGAGCTAAGATTTTAAAATTATTCACATAATGAAAATCTATACTTTGTTTCAGGCGAGTTTCCCATTCAAATGCATGTAACAGTGAGAAACGCATTGTCTTGGCGAAATAAAGCGTTTTTGAACAACTTCATATAAATCGCTGTAACTTTTGATAGAAGACTCAGACAAACATGTTTATGGCTTTATCTTATAGAACTCAATATCCCCGTGCTGGGCAAACAGGTTTTGCAGCCGTTTGAGCTAAGATTTTAAAATTATTCACATAATGAAAATCTATACTTTGTTTCAGGCGAGTTTCCCATTCAAATGCATGTAACAGTGAGAAACGCATTGTCTTGGCGAAATAAAGCGTTTTTGAACAACTTCATATAAATCGCTGTAACTTTTGATAGAAGACTCAGACAAACATGTTTATGGCTTTATCTTATAGAACTCAATATCCCCGTGCTGGGCAAACAGGTTTTGCAGCCGTTTGAGCTAAGATTTTAAAATTATTCACATAATGAAAATCTATACTTTGTTTCAGGCGAGTTTCCCATTCAAATGCATGTAACAGTGAGAAACGCATTGTCTTGGCGAAATAAAGCGTTTTTGAACAACTTCATATAAATCGCTGTAACTTTTGATAGAAGACTCAGACAAACATGTTTATGGCTTTATCTTATAGAACTCAATATCCCCTTGCTGGGCAAACAGGTTTTGCAGCCGTTTGAGCTAAGATTTTAAAATTATTCACATAATGAAAACCTATACGTTGTTTCAGGCGAGTTTCCCATTCAAATGCATGTAACAGTGAGAAACGCATTGTCTTGGCGAAATAAAGCGTTTTTGAACAACTTCATATAAATCGCTGTAACTTTTGATAGAAGACTCAGACAAACATGTTTATGGCTTTATCTTATAGAACTCAATATCCCCGTGCTGGGCAAACAGGTTTTGCAGCCGTTTGAGCTAAGATTTTAAAATTATTCACATAATGAAAACCTATACTTTGTTTCAGGCGAGTTTCCCATTCAAATGCATGTAACAGTGAGAAACACACTGTCTTGGCGAAATAAAGCGTTTTTCAACCACTTCATATAAATCGCTGTAACTTTTGATAGAAGACTCAGACAAACATGTTTATGGCTTTATCTTATAGAACTCAATATCCCCGTGCTGGGCAAACAGGTTTTGCAGCCGTTTGAGCTAAGATTTTAAAATTATTCACATAATGAAAATCTATACTTTGTTTCAGGCGAGTTTCCCATTCAAATGCATGTAACAGTGAGAAACACACTGTCTTGGCGAAATAAAGCGTTTTTGAACAACTTCATATAAATCGCTGTAACTTTTGATAGAAGACTCAGACAAACATGTTTATGGCTTTATCTTATAGAACTCAATATCCCCGTGCTGGGCAAACAGGTTTTGCAGCCGTTTGAGCTAAGATTTTAAAATTATTCACATAATGAAAACCTATACGTTGTTTCAGGCGAGTTTCCCATTCAAATGCATGTAACAGTGAGAAACGCATTGTCTTGGCGAAATAAAGCGTTTTTGAACAACTTCATATAAATCGCTGTAACTTTTGATAGAAGACTCAGACAAACATGTTTATGGCTTTATCTTATAGAACTCAATATCCCCGTGCTGGGCAAACAGGTTTTGCAGCCGTTTGAGCTAAGATTTTAAAATTATTCACATAATGAAAACCTATACTTTGTTTCAGGCGAGTTTCCCATTCAAATGCATGTAACAGTGAGAAACACACTGTCTTGGCGAAATAAAGCGTTTTTCAACCACTTCATATAAATCGCTGTAACTTTTGATAGAAGACTCAGACAAACATGTTTATGGCTTTATCTTATAGAACTCAATATCCCCGTGCTGGGCAAACAGGTTTTGCAGCCGTTTGAGCTAAGATTTTAAAATTATTCACATAATGAAAACCTATACGTTGTTTCAGGCGAGTTTCCCATTCAAATGCATGTAACAGTGAGAAACGCATTGTCTTGGCGAAATAAAGCGTTTTTGAACAACTTCATATAAATCGCTGTAACTTTTGATAGAAGACTCAGACAAACATGTTTATGGCTTTATCTTATAGAACTCAATATCCCCGTGCTGGGCAAACAGGTTTTGCAGCCGTTTGAGCTAAGATTTTAAAATTATTCACATAATGAAAACCTATACGTTGTTTCAGGCGAGTTTCCCATTCAAATGCATGTAACAGTGAGAAACGCATTGTCTTGGCGAAATAAAGCGTTTTTGAACAACTTCATATAAATCGCTGTAACTTTTGATAGAAGACTCAGACAAACATGTTTATGGCTTTATCTTATAGAACTCAATATCCCCGTGCTGGGCAAACAGGTTTTGCAGCCGTTTGAGCTAAGATTTTAAAATTATTCACATAATGAAAATCTATACTTTGTTTCAGGCGAGTTTCCCATTCAAATGCATGTAACAGTGAGAAACACACTGTCTTGGCGAAATAAAGCGTTTTTGAACAACTTCATATAAATCGCTGTAACTTTTGATAGAAGACTCAGACAAACATGTTTATGGCTTTATCTTATAGAACTCAATATCCCCGTGCTGGGCAAACAGGTTTTGCAGCCGTTTGAGCTAAGATTTTAAAATTATTCACATAATGAAAACCTATACGTTGTTTCAGGCGAGTTTCCCATTCAAATGCATGTAACAGTGAGAAACGCATTGTCTTGGCGAAATAAAGCGTTTTTGAACAACTTCATATAAATCGCTGTAACTTTTGATAGAAGACTCAGACAAACATGTTTATGGCTTTATCTTATAGAACTCAATATCCCCGTGCTGGGCAAACAGGTTTTGCAGCCGTTTGAGCTAAGATTTTAAAATTATTCACATAATGAAAATCTATACTTTGTTTCAGGCGAGTTTCCCATTCAAATGCATGTAACAGTGAGAAACGCATTGTCTTGGCGAAATAAAGCGTTTTTGAACAACTTCATATAAATCGCTGTAACTTTTGATAGAAGACTCAGACAAACATGTTTATGGCTTTATCTTATAGAACTCAATATCCCCGTGCTGGGCAAACAGGTTTTGCAGCCGTTTGAGCTAAGATTTTAAAATTATTCACATAATGAAAATCTATACTTTGTTTCAGGCGAGTTTCCCATTCAAATGCATGTAACAGTGAGAAACGCATTGTCTTGGCGAAATAAAGCGTTTTTGAACAACTTCATATAAATCGCTGTAACTTTTGATAGAAGACTCAGACAAACATGTTTATGGCTTTATCTTATAGAACTCAATATCCCCGTGCTGGGCAAACAGGTTTTGCAGCCGTTTGAGCTAAGATTTTAAAATTATTCACATAATGAAAACCTATACGTTGTTTCAGGCGAGTTTCCCATTCAAATGCATGTAACAGTGAGAAACGCATTGTCTTGGCGAAATAAAGCGTTTTTGAACAACTTCATATAAATCGCTGTAACTTTTGATAGAAGACTCAGACAAACATGTTTATGGCTTTATCTTATAGAACTCAATATCCCCGTGCTGGGCAAACAGGTTTTGCAGCCGTTTGAGCTAAGATTTTAAAATTATTCACATAATGAAAACCTATACTTTGTTTCAGGCGAGTTTCCCATTCAAATGCATGTAACAGTGAGAAACACACTGTCTTGGCGAAATAAAGCGTTTTTCAACCACTTCATATAAATCGCTGTAACTTTTGATAGAAGACTCAGACAAACATGTTTATGGCTTTATCTTATAGAACTCAATATCCCCGTGCTGGGCAAACAGGTTTTGCAGCCGTTTGAGCTAAGATTTTAAAATTATTCACATAATGAAAATCTATACTTTGTTTCAGGCGAGTTTCCCATTCAAATGCATGTAACAGTGAGAAACACACTGTCTTGGCGAAATAAAGCGTTTTTGAACAACTTCATATAAATCGCTGTAACTTTTGATAGAAGACTCAGACAAACATGTTTATGGCTTTATCTTATAGAACTCAATATCCCCGTGCTGGGCAAACAGGTTTTGCAGCCGTTTGAGCTAAGATTTTAAAATTATTCACATAATGAAAACCTATACGTTGTTTCAGGCGAGTTTCCCATTCAAATGCATGTAACAGTGAGAAACGCATTGTCTTGGCGAAATAAAGCGTTTTTGAACAACTTCATATAAATCGCTGTAACTTTTGATAGAAGACTCAGACAAACATGTTTATGGCTTTATCTTATAGAACTCAATATCCCCGTGCTGGGCAAACAGGTTTTGCAGCCGTTTGAGCTAAGATTTTAAAATTATTCACATAATGAAAATCTATACTTTGTTTCAGGCGAGTTTCCCATTCAAATGCATGTAACAGTGAGAAACGCATTGTCTTGGCGAAATAAAGCGTTTTTGAACAACTTCATATAAATCGCTGTAACTTTTGATAGAAGACTCAGACAAACATGTTTATGGCTTTATCTTATAGAACTCAATATCCCCGTGCTGGGCAAACAGGTTTTGCAGCCGTTTGAGCTAAGATTTTAAAATTATTCACATAATGAAAATCTATACTTTGTTTCAGGCGAGTTTCCCATTCAAATGCATGTAACAGTGAGAAACGCATTGTCTTGGCGAAATAAAGCGTTTTTGAACAACTTCATATAAATCGCTGTAACTTTTGATAGAAGACTCAGACAAACATGTTTATGGCTTTATCTTATAGAACTCAATATCCCCGTGCTGGGCAAACAGGTTTTGCAGCCGTTTGAGCTAAGATTTTAAAATTATTCACATAATGAAAACCTATACGTTGTTTCAGGCGAGTTTCCCATTCAAATGCATGTAACAGTGAGAAACGCATTGTCTTGGCGAAATAAAGCGTTTTTGAACAACTTCATATAAATCGCTGTAACTTTTGATAGAAGACTCAGACAAACATGTTTATGGCTTTATCTTATAGAACTCAATATCCCCGTGCTGGGCAAACAGGTTTTGCAGCCGTTTGAGCTAAGATTTTAAAATTATTCACATAATGAAAACCTATACGTTGTTTCAGGCGAGTTTCCCATTCAAATGCATGTAACAGTGAGAAACGCATTGTCTTGGCGAAATAAAGCGTTTTTGAACAACTTCATATAAATCGCTGTAACTTTTGATAGAAGACTCAGACAAACATGTTTATGGCTTTATCTTATAGAACTCAATATCCCCGTGCTGGGCAAACAGGTTTTGCAGCCGTTTGAGCTAAGATTTTAAAATTATTCACATAATGAAAATCTATACTTTGTTTCAGGCGAGTTTCCCATTCAAATGCATGTAACAGTGAGAAACACACTGTCTTGGCGAAATAAAGCGTTTTTCAACCACTTCATATAAATCGCTGTAACTTTTGATAGAAGACTCAGACAAACATGTTTATGGCTTTATCTTATAGAACTCAATATCCCCGTGCTGGGCAAACAGGTTTTGCAGCCGTTTGAGCTAAGATTTTAAAATTATTCACATAATGAAAACCTATACTTTGTTTCAGGCGAGTTTCCCATTCAAATGCATGTAACAGTGAGAAACGCATTGTCTTGGCGAAATAAAGCGTTTTTGAACAACTTCATATAAATCGCTGTAACTTTTGATAGAAGACTCAGACAAACATGTTTATGGCTTTATCTTATAGAACTCAATATCCCCGTGCTGGGCAAACAGGTTTTGCAGCCGTTTGAGCTAAGATTTTAAAATTATTCACATAATGAAAACCTATACGTTGTTTCAGGCGAGTTTCCCATTCAAATGCATGTAACAGTGAGAAACGCATTGTCTTGGCGAAATAAAGCGTTTTTGAACAACTTCATATAAATCGCTGTAACTTTTGATAGAAGACTCAGACAAACATGTTTATGGCTTTATCTTATAGAACTCAATATCCCCGTGCTGGGCAAACAGGTTTTGCAGCCGTTTGAGCTAAGATTTTAAAATTATTCACATAATGAAAACCTATACGTTGTTTCAGGCGAGTTTCCCATTCAAATGCATGTAACAGTGAGAAACGCATTGTCTTGGCGAAATAAAGCGTTTTTGAACAACTTCATATAAATCGCTGTAACTTTTGATAGAAGACTCAGACAAACATGTTTATGGCTTTATCTTATAGAACTCAATATCCCCGTGCTGGGCAAACAGGTTTTGCAGCCGTTTGAGCTAAGATTTTAAAATTATTCACATAATGAAAACCTATACTTTGTCTCAGGCGAGTTTCCCATTCAAATGCATGTAACAGTGAGAAACGCATTGTCTTGGCGAAATAAAGCGTTTTTGAACAACTTCATATAAATCGCTGTAACTTTTGATAGAAGACTCAGACAAACATGTTTATGGCTTTATCTTATAGAACTCAATATCCCCGTGCTGGGCAAACAGGTTTTGCAGCCGTTTGAGCTAAGATTTTAAAATTATTCACATAATGAAAACCTATACGTTGTTTCAGGCGAGTTTCCCATTCAAATGCATGTAACAGTGAGAAACGCATTGTCTTGGCGAAATAAAGCGTTTTTGAACAACTTCATATAAATCGCTGTAACTTTTGATAGAAGACTCAGACAAACATGTTTATGGCTTTATCTTATAGAACTCAATATCCCCGTGCTGGGCAAACAGGTTTTGCAGCCGTTTGAGCTAAGATTTTAAAATTATTCACATAATGAAAACCTATACGTTGTTTCAGGCGAGTTTCCCATTCAAATGCATGTAACAGTGAGAAACGCATTGTCTTGGCGAAATAAAGCGTTTTTGAACAACTTCATATAAATCGCTGTAACTTTTGATAGAAGACTCAGACAAACATGTTTATGGCTTTATCTTATAGAACTCAATATCCCCGTGCTGGGCAAACAGGTTTTGCAGCCGTTTGAGCTAAGATTTTAAAATTATTCACATAATGAAAACCTATACTTTGTTTCAGGCGAGTTTCCCATTCAAATGCATGTAACAGTGAGAAACACACTGTCTTGGCGAAATAAAGCGTTTTTCAACCACTTCATATAAATCGCTGTAACTTTTGATAGAAGACTCAGACAAACATGTTTATGGCTTTATCTTATAGAACTCAATATCCCCGTGCTGGGCAAACAGGTTTTGCAGCCGTTTGAGCTAAGATTTTAAAATTATTCACATAATGAAAACCTATACTTTGTTTCAGGCGAGTTTCCCATTCAAATGCATGTAACAGTGAGAAACACACTGTCTTGGCGAAATAAAGCGTTTTTCAACCACTTCATATAAATCGCTGTAACTTTTGATAGAAGACTCAGACAAACATGTTTATGGCTTTATCTTATAGAACTCAATATCCCCGTGCTGGGCAAACAGGTTTTGCAGCCGTTTGAGCTAAGATTTTAAAATTATTCACATAATGAAAACCTATACTTTGTTTCAGGCGAGTTTCCCATTCAAATGCATGTAACAGTGAGAAACGCATTGTCTTGGCGAAATAAAGCGTTTTTGAACAATTTCATATAAATCGCTGTAACTTTTGATAGAAGACTCAGACAAACATGTTTATGGCTTTATCTTATAGAACTCAATATCCCCGTGCTGGGCAAACAGGTTTTGCAGCCGTTTGAGCTAAGATTTTAAAATTATTCACATAATGAAAACCTATACTTTGTTTCAGGCGAGTTTCCCATTCAAATGCATGTAACAGTGAGAAACGCATTGTCTTGGCGAAATAAAGCGTTTTTGAACAACTTCATATAAATCGCTGTAACTTTTGATAGAAGACTCAGACAAACATGTTTATGGCTTTATCTTATAGAACTCAATATCCCCGTGCTGGGCAAACAGGTTTTGCAGCCGTTTGAGCTAAGATTTTAAAATTATTCACATAATGAAAACCTATACTTTGTTTCAGGCGAGTTTCCCATTCAAATGCATGTAACAGTGAGAAACACACTGTCTTGGCGAAATAAAGCGTTTTTCAACCACTTCATATAAATCGCTGTAACTTTTGATAGAAGACTCAGACAAACATGTTTATGGCTTTATCTTATAGAACTCAATATCCCCGTGCTGGGCAAACAGGTTTTGCAGCCGTTTGAGCTAAGATTTTAAAATTATTCACATAATGAAAACCTATACTTTGTTTCAGGCGAGTTTCCCATTCAAATGCATGTAACAGTGAGAAACGCATTGTCTTGGCGAAATAAAGCGTTTTTGAACAACTTCATATAAATCGCTGTAACTTTTGATAGAAGACTCAGACAAACATGTTTATGGCTTTATCTTATAGAACTCAATATCCCCGTGCTGGGCAAACAGAACAGGTTTTGCAGCCGTTTGAGCTAAGATTTTAAAATTATTCACATAATGAAAATCTATACTTTGTTTCAGGCGAGTTTCCCATTCAAATGCATGTAACAGTGAGAAACACACCGTCTTGGCGAAATAAAGCGTTTTTCAACCACTTCATATAAATCGCTGTAACTTTTGATAGAAGACTCAGACAAACATGTTTATGGCTTTATCTTATAGAACTCAATATCCCCGTGCTGGGCAAACAGGTTTTGCAGCCGTTTGAGCTAAGATTTTAAAATTATTCACATAATGAAAACCTATACGTTGTTTCAGGCGAGTTTCCCATTCAAATGCATGTAACAGTGAGAAACGCATTGTCTTGGCGAAATAAAGCGTTTTTGAACAACTTCATATAAATCGCTGTAACTTTTGATAGAAGACTCAGACAAACATGTTTATGGCTTTATCTTATAGAACTCAATATCCCCGTGCTGGGCAAACAGGTTTTGCAGCCGTTTGAGCTAAGATTTTAAAATTATTCACATAATGAAAACCTATACGTTGTTTCAGGCGAGTTTCCCATTCAAATGCATGTAACAGTGAGAAACGCATTGTCTTGGCGAAATAAAGCGTTTTTGAACAACTTCATATAAATCGCTGTAACTTTTGATAGAAGACTCAGACAAACATGTTTATGGCTTTATCTTATAGAACTCAATATCCCCGTGCTGGGCAAACAGGTTTTGCAGCCGTTTGAGCTAAGATTTTAAAATTATTCACATAATGAAAACCTATACTTTGTTTCAGGCGAGTTTCCCATTCAAATGCATGTAACAGTGAGAAACACACTGTCTTGGCGAAATAAAGCGTTTTTCAACCACTTCATATAAATCGCTGTAACTTTTGATAGAAGACTCAGACAAACATGTTTATGGCTTTATCTTATAGAACTCAATATCCCCGTGCTGGGCAAACAGGTTTTGCAGCCGTTTGAGCTAAGATTTTAAAATTATTCACATAATGAAAACCTATACTTTGTTTCAGGCGAGTTTCCCATTCAAATGCATGTAACAGTGAGAAACACACTGTCTTGGCGAAATAAAGCGTTTTTCAACCACTTCATATAAATCGCTGTAACTTTTGATAGAAGACTCAGACAAACATGTTTATGGCTTTATCTTATAGAACTCAATATCCCCGTGCTGGGCAAACAGGTTTTGCAGCCGTTTGAGCTAAGATTTTAAAATTATTCACATAATGAAAACCTATACTTTGTTTCAGGCGAGTTTCCCATTCAAATGCATGTAACAGTGAGAAACGCATTGTCTTGGCGAAATAAAGCGTTTTTGAACAATTTCATATAAATCGCTGTAACTTTTGATAGAAGACTCAGACAAACATGTTTATGGCTTTATCTTATAGAACTCAATATCCCCGTGCTGGGCAAACAGGTTTTGCAGCCGTTTGAGCTAAGATTTTAAAATTATTCACATAATGAAAACCTATACTTTGTTTCAGGCGAGTTTCCCATTCAAATGCATGTAACAGTGAGAAACGCATTGTCTTGGCGAAATAAAGCGTTTTTGAACAACTTCATATAAATCGCTGTAACTTTTGATAGAAGACTCAGACAAACATGTTTATGGCTTTATCTTATAGAACTCAATATCCCCGTGCTGGGCAAACAGGTTTTGCAGCCGTTTGAGCTAAGATTTTAAAATTATTCACATAATGAAAACCTATACTTTGTTTCAGGCGAGTTTCCCATTCAAATGCATGTAACAGTGAGAAACACACTGTCTTGGCGAAATAAAGCGTTTTTCAACCACTTCATATAAATCGCTGTAACTTTTGATAGAAGACTCAGACAAACATGTTTATGGCTTTATCTTATAGAACTCAATATCCCCGTGCTGGGCAAACAGGTTTTGCAGCCGTTTGAGCTAAGATTTTAAAATTATTCACATAATGAAAACCTATACTTTGTTTCAGGCGAGTTTCCCATTCAAATGCATGTAACAGTGAGAAACGCATTGTCTTGGCGAAATAAAGCGTTTTTGAACAACTTCATATAAATCGCTGTAACTTTTGATAGAAGACTCAGACAAACATGTTTATGGCTTTATCTTATAGAACTCAATATCCCCGTGCTGGGCAAACAGAACAGGTTTTGCAGCCGTTTGAGCTAAGATTTTAAAATTATTCACATAATGAAAATCTATACTTTGTTTCAGGCGAGTTTCCCATTCAAATGCATGTAACAGTGAGAAACACACCGTCTTGGCGAAATAAAGCGTTTTTCAACCACTTCATATAAATCGCTGTAACTTTTGATAGAAGACTCAGACAAACATGTTTATGGCTTTATCTTATAGAACTCAATATCCCCGTGCTGGGCAAACAGGTTTTGCAGCCGTTTGAGCTAAGATTTTAAAATTATTCACATAATGAAAACCTATACTTTGTTTCAGGCGAGTTTCCCATTCAAATGCATGTAACAGTGAGAAACACACTGTCTTGGCGAAATAAAGCGTTTTTCAACCACTTCATATAAATCGCTGTAACTTTTGATAGAAGACTCAGACAAACATGTTTATGGCTTTATCTTATAGAACTCAATATCCCCGTGCTGGGCAAACAGGTTTTGCAGCCGTTTGAGCTAAGATTTTAAAATTATTCACATAATGAAAACCTATACTTTGTTTCAGGCGAGTTTCCCATTCAAATGCATGTAACAGTGAGAAACGCATTGTCTTGGCGAAATAAAGCGTTTTTGAACAACTTCATATAAATCGCTGTAACTTTTGATAGAAGACTCAGACAAACATGTTTATGGCTTTATCTTATAGAACTCAATATCCCCGTGCTGGGCAAACAGAACAGGTTTTGCAGCCGTTTGAGCTAAGATTTTAAAATTATTCACATAATGAAAATCTATACTTTGTTTCAGGCGAGTTTCCCATTCAAATGCATGTAACAGTGAGAAACACACCGTCTTGGCGAAATAAAGCGTTTTTCAACCACTTCATATAAATCGCTGTAACTTTTGATAGAAGACTCAGACAAACATGTTTATGGCTTTATCTTATAGAACTCAATATCCCCGTGCTGGGCAAACAGGTTTTGCAGCCG
Organism: Copadichromis virginalis; assembly: GCF_057382275.1. Lineage (NCBI taxonomy): Eukaryota > Metazoa > Chordata > Actinopteri > Cichliformes > Cichlidae > Copadichromis > Copadichromis virginalis. The sequence goes on from NC_140627.1 coordinate 8,114,815, forward strand.
TTTGAGCTAAGATTTTAAAATTATTCACATAATGAAAACCTATACTTTGTCTCAGGCGAGTTTCCCATTCAAATGCATGTAACAGTGAGAAACGCATTGTCTTGGCGAAATAAAGCGTTTTTGAACAACTTCATATAAATCGCTGTAACTTTTGATAGAAGACTCAGACAAACATGTTTATGGCTTTATCTTATAGAACTCAATATCCCCGTGCTGGGCAAACAGGTTTTGCAGCCGTTTGAGCTAAGATTTTAAAATTATTCACATAATGAAAATCTATACTTTGTTTCAGGCGAGTTTCCCATTCAAATGCATGTAACAGTGAGAAACACACTGTCTTGGCGAAATAAAGCGTTTTTCAACCACTTCATATAAATCGCTGTAACTTTTGATAGAAGACTCAGACAAACATGTTTATGGCTTTATCTTATAGAACTCAATATCCCCGTGCTGGGCAAACAGGTTTTGCAGCCGTTTGAGCTAAGATTTTAAAATTATTCACATAATGAAAACCTATACTTTGTTTCAGGCGAGTTTCCCATTCAAATGCATGTAACAGTGAGAAACGCATTGTCTTGGCGAAATAAAGCGTTTTTGAACAACTTCATATAAATCGCTGTAACTTTTGATAGAAGACTCAGACAAACATGTTTATGGCTTTATCTTATAGAACTCAATATCCCCGTGCTGGGCAAACAGGTTTTGCAGCCGTTTGAGCTAAGATTTTAAAATTATTCACATAATGAAAACCTATACGTTGTTTCAGGCGAGTTTCCCATTCAAATGCATGTAACAGTGAGAAACGCATTGTCTTGGCGAAATAAAGCGTTTTTGAACAACTTCATATAAATCGCTGTAACTTTTGATAGAAGACTCAGACAAACATGTTTATGGCTTTATCTTATAGAACTCAATATCCCCGTGCTGGGCAAACAGGTTTTGCAGCCGTTTGAGCTAAGATTTTAAAATTATTCACATAATGAAAACCTATACTTTGTCTCAGGCGAGTTTCCCATTCAAATGCATGTAACAGTGAGAAACGCATTGTCTTGGCGAAATAAAGCGTTTTTGAACAACTTCATATAAATCGCTGTAACTTTTGATAGAAGACTCAGACAAACATGTTTATGGCTTTATCTTATAGAACTCAATATCCCCGTGCTGGGCAAACAGGTTTTGCAGCCGTTTGAGCTAAGATTTTAAAATTATTCACATAATGAAAACCTATACGTTGTTTCAGGCGAGTTTCCCATTCAAATGCATGTAACAGTGAGAAACGCATTGTCTTGGCGAAATAAAGCGTTTTTGAACAACTTCATATAAATCGCTGTAACTTTTGATAGAAGACTCAGACAAACATGTTTATGGCTTTATCTTATAGAACTCAATATCCCCGTGCTGGGCAAACAGGTTTTGCAGCCGTTTGAGCTAAGATTTTAAAATTATTCACATAATGAAAACCTATACGTTGTTTCAGGCGAGTTTCCCATTCAAATGCATGTAACAGTGAGAAACGCATTGTCTTGGCGAAATAAAGCGTTTTTGAACAACTTCATATAAATCGCTGTAACTTTTGATAGAAGACTCAGACAAACATGTTTATGGCTTTATCTTATAGAACTCAATATCCCCGTGCTGGGCAAACAGGTTTTGCAGCCGTTTGAGCTAAGATTTTAAAATTATTCACATAATGAAAACCTATACGTTGTTTCAGGCGAGTTTCCCATTCAAATGCATGTAACAGTGAGAAACGCATTGTCTTGGCGAAATAAAGCGTTTTTGAACAACTTCATATAAATCGCTGTAACTTTTGATAGAAGACTCAGACAAACATGTTTATGGCTTTATCTTATAGAACTCAATATCCCCGTGCTGGGCAAACAGGTTTTGCAGCCGTTTGAGCTAAGATTTTAAAATTATTCACATAATGAAAACCTATACTTTGTCTCAGGCGAGTTTCCCATTCAAATGCATGTAACAGTGAGAAACGCATTGTCTTGGCGAAATAAAGCGTTTTTGAACAACTTCATATAAATCGCTGTAACTTTTGATAGAAGACTCAGACAAACATGTTTATGGCTTTATCTTATAGAACTCAATATCCCCGTGCTGGGCAAACAGGTTTTGCAGCCGTTTGAGCTAAGATTTTAAAATTATTCACATAATGAAAACCTATACGTTGTTTCAGGCGAGTTTCCCATTCAAATGCATGTAACAGTGAGAAACGCATTGTCTTGGCGAAATAAAGCGTTTTTGAACAACTTCATATAAATCGCTGTAACTTTTGATAGAAGACTCAGACAAACATGTTTATGGCTTTATCTTATAGAACTCAATATCCCCGTGCTGGGCAAACAGGTTTTGCAGCCGTTTGAGCTAAGATTTTAAAATTATTCACATAATGAAAACCTATACGTTGTTTCAGGCGAGTTTCCCATTCAAATGCATGTAACAGTGAGAAACGCATTGTCTTGGCGAAATAAAGCGTTTTTGAACAACTTCATATAAATCGCTGTAACTTTTGATAGAAGACTCAGACAAACATGTTTATGGCTTTATCTTATAGAACTCAATATCCCCGTGCTGGGCAAACAGGTTTTGCAGCCGTTTGAGCTAAGATTTTAAAATTATTCACATAATGAAAACCTATACTTTGTTTCAGGCGAGTTTCCCATTCAAATGCATGTAACAGTGAGAAACACACTGTCTTGGCGAAATAAAGCGTTTTTCAACCACTTCATATAAATCGCTGTAACTTTTGATAGAAGACTCAGACAAACATGTTTATGGCTTTATCTTATAGAACTCAATATCCCCGTGCTGGGCAAACAGGTTTTGCAGCCGTTTGAGCTAAGATTTTAAAATTATTCACATAATGAAAACCTATACTTTGTTTCAGGCGAGTTTCCCATTCAAATGCATGTAACAGTGAGAAACGCATTGTCTTGGCGAAATAAAGCGTTTTTGAACAACTTCATATAAATCGCTGTAACTTTTGATAGAAGACTCAGACAAACATGTTTATGGCTTTATCTTATAGAACTCAATATCCCCGTGCTGGGCAAACAGGTTTTGCAGCCGTTTGAGCTAAGATTTTAAAATTATTCACATAATGAAAACCTATACTTTGTTTCAGGCGAGTTTCCCATTCAAATGCATGTAACAGTGAGAAACACACTGTCTTGGCGAAATAAAGCGTTTTTCAACCACTTCATATAAATCGCTGTAACTTTTGATAGAAGACTCAGACAAACATGTTTATGGCTTTATCTTATAGAACTCAATATCCCCGTGCTGGGCAAACAGGTTTTGCAGCCGTTTGAGCTAAGATTTTAAAATTATTCACATAATGAAAACCTATACTTTGTTTCAGGCGAGTTTCCCATTCAAATGCATGTAACAGTGAGAAACACACTGTCTTGGCGAAATAAAGCGTTTTTCAACCACTTCATATAAATCGCTGTAACTTTTGATAGAAGACTCAGACAAACATGTTTATGGCTTTATCTTATAGAACTCAATATCCCCGTGCTGGGCAAACAGAACAGGTTTTGCAGCCGTTTGAGCTAAGATTTTAAAATTATTCACATAATGAAAATCTATACTTTGTTTCAGGCGAGTTTCCCATTCAAATGCATGTAACAGTGAGAAACGCATTGTCTTGGCGAAATAAAGCGTTTTTCAACCACTTCATATAAATCGCTGTAACTTTTGATAGAAGACTCAGACAAACATGTTTATGGCTTTATCTTATAGAACTCAATATCCCCGTGCTGGGCAAACAGGTTTTGCAGCCGTTTGAGCTAAGATTTTAAAATTATTCACATAATGAAAACCTATACTTTGTTTCAGGCGAGTTTCCCATTCAAATGCATGTAACAGTGAGAAACACACTGTCTTGGCGAAATAAAGCGTTTTTCAACCACTTCATATAAATCGCTGTAACTTTTGATAGAAGACTCAGACAAACATGTTTATGGCTTTATCTTATAGAACTCAATATCCCCGTGCTGGGCAAACAGGTTTTGCAGCCGTTTGAGCTAAGATTTTAAAATTATTCACATAATGAAAACCTATACTTTGTTTCAGGCGAGTTTCCCATTCAAATGCATGTAACAGTGAGAAACGCATTGTCTTGGCGAAATAAAGCGTTTTTGAACAACTTCATATAAATCGCTGTAACTTTTGATAGAAGACTCAGACAAACATGTTTATGGCTTTATCTTATAGAACTCAATATCCCCGTGCTGGGCAAACAGAACAGGTTTTGCAGCCGTTTGAGCTAAGATTTTAAAATTATTCACATAATGAAAATCTATACTTTGTTTCAGGCGAGTTTCCCATTCAAATGCATGTAACAGTGAGAAACACACCGTCTTGGCGAAATAAAGCGTTTTTCAACCACTTCATATAAATCGCTGTAACTTTTGATAGAAGACTCAGACAAACATGTTTATGGCTTTATCTTATAGAACTCAATATCCCCGTGCTGGGCAAACAGGTTTTGCAGCCGTTTGAGCTAAGATTTTAAAATTATTCACATAATGAAAACCTATACTTTGTCTCAGGCGAGTTTCCCATTCAAATGCATGTAACAGTGAGAAACGCATTGTCTTGGCGAAATAAAGCGTTTTTGAACAACTTCATATAAATCGCTGTAACTTTTGATAGAAGACTCAGACAAACATGTTTATGGCTTTATCTTATAGAACTCAATATCCCCGTGCTGGGCAAACAGGTTTTGCAGCCGTTTGAGCTAAGATTTTAAAATTATTCACATAATGAAAACCTATACGTTGTTTCAGGCGAGTTTCCCATTCAAATGCATGTAACAGTGAGAAACGCATTGTCTTGGCGAAATAAAGCGTTTTTGAACAACTTCATATAAATCGCTGTAACTTTTGATAGAAGACTCAGACAAACATGTTTATGGCTTTATCTTATAGAACTCAATATCCCCGTGCTGGGCAAACAGGTTTTGCAGCCGTTTGAGCTAAGATTTTAAAATTATTCACATAATGAAAATCTATACTTTGTTTCAGGCGAGTTTCCCATTCAAATGCATGTAACAGTGAGAAACACACTGTCTTGGCGAAATAAAGCGTTTTTCAACCACTTCATATAAATCGCTGTAACTTTTGATAGAAGACTCAGACAAACATGTTTATGGCTTTATCTTATAGAACTCAATATCCCCGTGCTGGGCAAACAGGTTTTGCAGCCGTTTGAGCTAAGATTTTAAAATTATTCACATAATGAAAACCTATACGTTGTTTCAGGCGAGTTTCCCATTCAAATGCATGTAACAGTGAGAAACGCATTGTCTTGGCGAAATAAAGCGTTTTTGAACAACTTCATATAAATCGCTGTAACTTTTGATAGAAGACTCAGACAAACATGTTTATGGCTTTATCTTATAGAACTCAATATCCCCGTGCTGGGCAAACAGGTTTTGCAGCCGTTTGAGCTAAGATTTTAAAATTATTCACATAATGAAAATCTATACTTTGTTTCAGGCGAGTTTCCCATTCAAATGCATGTAACAGTGAGAAACACACTGTCTTGGCGAAATAAAGCGTTTTTCAACCACTTCATATAAATCGCTGTAACTTTTGATAGAAGACTCAGACAAACATGTTTATGGCTTTATCTTATAGAACTCAATATCCCCGTGCTGGGCAAACAGGTTTTGCAGCCGTTTGAGCTAAGATTTTAAAATTATTCACATAATGAAAACCTATACTTTGTTTCAGGCGAGTTTCCCATTCAAATGCATGTAACAGTGAGAAACGCATTGTCTTGGCGAAATAAAGCGTTTTTGAACAACTTCATATAAATCGCTGTAACTTTTGATAGAAGACTCAGACAAACATGTTTATGGCTTTATCTTATAGAACTCAATATCCCCGTGCTGGGCAAACAGGTTTTGCAGCCGTTTGAGCTAAGATTTTAAAATTATTCACATAATGAAAACCTATACTTTGTTTCAGGCGAGTTTCCCATTCAAATGCATGTAACAGTGAGAAACGCATTGTCTTGGCGAAATAAAGCGTTTTTGAACAACTTCATATAAATCGCTGTAACTTTTGATAGAAGACTCAGACAAACATGTTTATGGCTTTATCTTATAGAACTCAATATCCCCGTGCTGGGCAAACAGGTTTTGCAGCCGTTTGAGCTAAGATTTTAAAATTATTCACATAATGAAAACCTATACTTTGTTTCAGGCGAGTTTCCCATTCAAATGCATGTAACAGTGAGAAACACACTGTCTTGGCGAAATAAAGCGTTTTTCAACCACTTCATATAAATCGCTGTAACTTTTGATAGAAGACTCAGACAAACATGTTTATGGCTTTATCTTATAGAACTCAATATCCCCGTGCTGGGCAAACAGGTTTTGCAGCCGTTTGAGCTAAGATTTTAAAATTATTCACATAATGAAAACCTATACTTTGTTTCAGGCGAGTTTCCCATTCAAATGCATGTAACAGTGAGAAACGCATTGTCTTGGCGAAATAAAGCGTTTTTGAACAATTTCATATAAATCGCTGTAACTTTTGATAGAAGACTCAGACAAACATGTTTATGGCTTTATCTTATAGAACTCAATATCCCCGTGCTGGGCAAACAGGTTTTGCAGCCGTTTGAGCTAAGATTTTAAAATTATTCACATAATGAAAACCTATACTTTGTTTCAGGCGAGTTTCCCATTCAAATGCATGTAACAGTGAGAAACGCATTGTCTTGGCGAAATAAAGCGTTTTTGAACAACTTCATATAAATCGCTGTAACTTTTGATAGAAGACTCAGACAAACATGTTTATGGCTTTATCTTATAGAACTCAATATCCCCGTGCTGGGCAAACAGGTTTTGCAGCCGTTTGAGCTAAGATTTTAAAATTATTCACATAATGAAAACCTATACTTTGTTTCAGGCGAGTTTCCCATTCAAATGCATGTAACAGTGAGAAACGCATTGTCTTGGCGAAATAAAGCGTTTTTGAACAACTTCATATAAATCGCTGTAACTTTTGATAGAAGACTCAGACAAACATGTTTATGGCTTTATCTTATAGAACTCAATATCCCCGTGCTGGGCAAACAGGTTTTGCAGCCGTTTGAGCTAAGATTTTAAAATTATTCACATAATGAAAACCTATACTTTGTTTCAGGCGAGTTTCCCATTCAAATGCATGTAACAGTGAGAAACACACTGTCTTGGCGAAATAAAGCGTTTTTCAACCACTTCATATAAATCGCTGTAACTTTTGATAGAAGACTCAGACAAACATGTTTATGGCTTTATCTTATAGAACTCAATATCCCCGTGCTGGGCAAACAGAACAGGTTTTGCAGCCGTTTGAGCTAAGATTTTAAAATTATTCACATAATGAAAATCTATACTTTGTTTCAGGCGAGTTTCCCATTCAAATGCATGTAACAGTGAGAAACGCATTGTCTTGGCGAAATAAAGCGTTTTTCAACCACTTCATATAAATCGCTGTAACTTTTGATAGAAGACTCAGACAAACATGTTTATGGCTTTATCTTATAGAACTCAATATCCCCGTGCTGGGCAAACAGGTTTTGCAGCCGTTTGAGCTAAGATTTTAAAATTATTCACATAATGAAAACCTATACTTTGTTTCAGGCGAGTTTCCCATTCAAATGCATGTAACAGTGAGAAACACACTGTCTTGGCGAAATAAAGCGTTTTTCAACCACTTCATATAAATCGCTGTAACTTTTGATAGAAGACTCAGACAAACATGTTTATGGCTTTATCTTATAGAACTCAATATCCCCGTGCTGGGCAAACAGGTTTTGCAGCCGTTTGAGCTAAGATTTTAAAATTATTCACATAATGAAAACCTATACTTTGTTTCAGGCGAGTTTCCCATTCAAATGCATGTAACAGTGAGAAACGCATTGTCTTGGCGAAATAAAGCGTTTTTGAACAACTTCATATAAATCGCTGTAACTTTTGATAGAAGACTCAGACAAACATGTTTATGGCTTTATCTTATAGAACTCAATATCCCCGTGCTGGGCAAACAGAACAGGTTTTGCAGCCGTTTGAGCTAAGATTTTAAAATTATTCACATAATGAAAACCTATACGTTGTTTCAGGCGAGTTTCCCATTCAAATGCATGTAACAGTGAGAAACGCATTGTCTTGGCGAAATAAAGCGTTTTTGAACAACTTCATATAAATCGCTGTAACTTTTGATAGAAGACTCAGACAAACATGTTTATGGCTTTATCTTATAGAACTCAATATCCCCGTGCTGGGCAAACAGGTTTTGCAGCCGTTTGAGCTAAGATTTTAAAATTATTCACATAATGAAAACCTATACTTTGTTTCAGGCGAGTTTCCCATTCAAATGCATGTAACAGTGAGAAACGCATTGTCTTGGCGAAATAAAGCGTTTTTGAACAACTTCATATAAATCGCTGTAACTTTTGATAGAAGACTCAGACAAACATGTTTATGGCTTTATCTTATAGAACTCAATATCCCCGTGCTGGGCAAACAGGTTTTGCAGCCGTTTGAGCTAAGATTTTAAAATTATTCACATAATGAAAACCTATACTTTGTTTCAGGCGAGTTTCCCATTCAAATGCATGTAACAGTGAGAAACGCATTGTCTTGGCGAAATAAAGCGTTTTTGAACAACTTCATATAAATCGCTGTAACTTTTGATAGAAGACTCAGACAAACATGTTTATGGCTTTATCTTATAGAACTCAATATCCCCGTGCTGGGCAAACAGGTTTTGCAGCCGTTTGAGCTAAGATTTTAAAATTATTCACATAATGAAAACCTATACTTTGTTTCAGGCGAGTTTCCCATTCAAATGCATGTAACAGTGAGAAACACACTGTCTTGGCGAAATAAAGCGTTTTTCAACCACTTCATATAAATCGCTGTAACTTTTGATAGAAGACTCAGACAAACATGTTTATGGCTTTATCTTATAGAACTCAATATCCCCGTGCTGGGCAAACAGAACAGGTTTTGCAGCCGTTTGAGCTAAGATTTTAAAATTATTCACATAATGAAAATCTATACTTTGTTTCAGGCGAGTTTCCCATTCAAATGCATGTAACAGTGAGAAACGCATTGTCTTGGCGAAATAAAGCGTTTTTCAACCACTTCATATAAATCGCTGTAACTTTTGATAGAAGACTCAGACAAACATGTTTATGGCTTTATCTTATAGAACTCAATATCCCCGTGCTGGGCAAACAGGTTTTGCAGCCGTTTGAGCTAAGATTTTAAAATTATTCACATAATGAAAACCTATACTTTGTTTCAGGCGAGTTTCCCATTCAAATGCATGTAACAGTGAGAAACACACTGTCTTGGCGAAATAAAGCGTTTTTCAACCACTTCATATAAATCGCTGTAACTTTTGATAGAAGACTCAGACAAACATGTTTATGGCTTTATCTTATAGAACTCAATATCCCCGTGCTGGGCAAACAGGTTTTGCAGCCGTTTGAGCTAAGATTTTAAAATTATTCACATAATGAAAACCTATACTTTGTTTCAGGCGAGTTTCCCATTCAAATGCATGTAACAGTGAGAAACGCATTGTCTTGGCGAAATAAAGCGTTTTTGAACAACTTCATATAAATCGCTGTAACTTTTGATAGAAGACTCAGACAAACATGTTTATGGCTTTATCTTATAGAACTCAATATCCCCGTGCTGGGCAAACAGAACAGGTTTTGCAGCCGTTTGAGCTAAGATTTTAAAATTATTCACATAATGAAAACCTATACGTTGTTTCAGGCGAGTTTCCCATTCAAATGCATGTAACAGTGAGAAACGCATTGTCTTGGCGAAATAAAGCGTTTTTGAACAACTTCATATAAATCGCTGTAACTTTTGATAGAAGACTCAGACAAACATGTTTATGGCTTTATCTTATAGAACTCAATATCCCCGTGCTGGGCAAACAGGTTTTGCAGCCGTTTGAGCTAAGATTTTAAAATTATTCACATAATGAAAATCTATACTTTGTTTCAGGCGAGTTTCCCATTCAAATGCATGTAACAGTGAGAAACACACTGTCTTGGCGAAATAAAGCGTTTTTCAACCACTTCATATAAATCGCTGTAACTTTTGATAGAAGACTCAGACAAACATGTTTATGGCTTTATCTTATAGAACTCAATATCCCCGTGCTGGGCAAACAGGTTTTGCAGCCGTTTGAGCTAAGATTTTAAAATTATTCACATAATGAAAACCTATACTTTGTTTCAGGCGAGTTTCCCATTCAAATGCATGTAACAGTGAGAAACGCATTGTCTTGGCGAAATAAAGCGTTTTTGAACAATTTCATATAAATCGCTGTAACTTTTGATAGAAGACTCAGACAAACATGTTTATGGCTTTATCTTATAGAACTCAATATCCCCGTGCTGGGCAAACAGGTTTTGCAGCCGTTTGAGCTAAGATTTTAAAATTATTCACATAATGAAAACCTATACTTTGTTTCAGGCGAGTTTCCCATTCAAATGCATGTAACAGTGAGAAACGCATTGTCTTGGCGAAATAAAGCGTTTTTGAACAACTTCATATAAATCGCTGTAACTTTTGATAGAAGACTCAGACAAACATGTTTATGGCTTTATCTTATAGAACTCAATATCCCCGTGCTGGGCAAACAGGTTTTGCAGCCGTTTGAGCTAAGATTTTAAAATTATTCACATAATGAAAACCTATACTTTGTTTCAGGCGAGTTTCCCATTCAAATGCATGTAACAGTGAGAAACGCATTGTCTTGGCGAAATAAAGCGTTTTTGAACAACTTCATATAAATCGCTGTAACTTTTGATAGAAGACTCAGACAAACATGTTTATGGCTTTATCTTATAGAACTCAATATCCCCGTGCTGGGCAAACAGGTTTTGCAGCCGTTTGAGCTAAGATTTTAAAATTATTCACATAATGAAAACCTATACTTTGTTTCAGGCGAGTTTCCCATTCAAATGCATGTAACAGTGAGAAACGCATTGTCTTGGCGAAATAAAGCGTTTTTGAACAACTTCATATAAATCGCTGTAACTTTTGATAGAAGACTCAGACAAACATGTTTATGGCTTTATCTTATAGAACTCAATATCCCCGTGCTGGGCAAACAGGTTTTGCAGCCGTTTGAGCTAAGATTTTAAAATTATTCACATAATGAAAACCTATACGTTGTTTCAGGCGAGTTTCCCATTCAAATGCATGTAACAGTGAGAAACGCATTGTCTTGGCGAAATAAAGCGTTTTTGAACAACTTCATATAAATCGCTGTAACTTTTGATAGAAGACTCAGACAAACATGTTTATGGCTTTATCTTATAGAACTCAATATCCCCGTGCTGGGCAAACAGGTTTTGCAGCCGTTTGAGCTAAGATTTTAAAATTATTCACATAATGAAAACCTATACGTTGTTTCAGGCGAGTTTCCCATTCAAATGCATGTAACAGTGAGAAACACACTGTCTTGGCGAAATAAAGCGTTTTTCAACCACTTCATATAAATCGCTGTAACTTTTGATAGAAGACTCAGACAAACATGTTTATGGCTTTATCTTATAGAACTCAATATCCCCGTGCTGGGCAAACAGAACAGGTTTTGCAGCCGTTTGAGCTAAGATTTTAAAATTATTCACATAATGAAAACCTATACTTTGTTTCAGGCGAGTTTCCCATTCAAATGCATGTAACAGTGAGAAACACACTGTCTTGGCGAAATAAAGCGTTTTTCAACCACTTCATATAAATCGCTGTAACTTTTGATAGAAGACTCAGACAAACATGTTTATGGCTTTATCTTATAGAACTCAATATCCCCGTGCTGGGCAAACAGGTTTTGCAGCCGTTTGAGCTAAGATTTTAAAATTATTCACATAATGAAAACCTATACTTTGTTTCAGGCGAGTTTCCCATTCAAATGCATGTAACAGTGAGAAACACACTGTCTTGGCGAAATAAAGCGTTTTTCAACCACTTCATATAAATCGCTGTAACTTTTGATAGAAGACTCAGACAAACATGTTTATGGCTTTATCTTATAGAACTCAATATCCCCGTGCTGGGCAAACAGGTTTTGCAGCCGTTTGAGCTAAGATTTTAAAATTATTCACATAATGAAAACCTATACTTTGTTTCAGGCGAGTTTCCCATTCAAATGCATGTAACAGTGAGAAACGCATTGTCTTGGCGAAATAAAGCGTTTTTGAACAACTTCATATAAATCGCTGTAACTTTTGATAGAAGACTCAGACAAACATGTTTATGGCTTTATCTTATAGAACTCAATATCCCCGTGCTGGGCAAACAGAACAGGTTTTGCAGCCGTTTGAGCTAAGATTTTAAAATTATTCACATAATGAAAATCTATACTTTGTTTCAGGCGAGTTTCCCATTCAAATGCATGTAACAGTGAGAAACACACCGTCTTGGCGAAATAAAGCGTTTTTGAACAACTTCATATAAATCGCTGTAACTTTTGATAGAAGACTCAGACAAACATGTTTATGGCTTTATCTTATAGAACTCAATATCCCCGTGCTGGGCAAACAGAACAGGTTTTGCAGCCGTTTGAGCTAAGATTTTAAAATTATTCACATAATGAAAATCTATACTTTGTTTCAGGCGAGTTTCCCATTCAAATGCATGTAACAGTGAGAAACACACTGTCTTGGCGAAATAAAGCGTTTTTCAACCACTTCATATAAATCGCTGTAACTTTTGATAGAAGACTCAGACAAACATGTTTATGGCTTTATCTTATAGAACTCAATATCCCCGTGCTGGGCAAACAGGTTTTGCAGCCGTTTGAGCTAAGATTTTAAAATTATTCACATAATGAAAACCTATACTTTGTTTCAGGCGAGTTTCCCATTCAAATGCATGTAACAGTGAGAAACGCATTGTCTTGGCGAAATAAAGCGTTTTTGAACAACTTCATATAAATCGCTGTAACTTTTGATAGAAGACTCAGACAAACATGTTTATGGCTTTATCTTATAGAACTCAATATCCCCGTGCTGGGCAAACAGGTTTTGCAGCCGTTTGAGCTAAGATTTTAAAATTATTCACATAATGAAAACCTATACTTTGTTTCAGGCGAGTTTCCCATTCAAATGCATGTAACAGTGAGAAACGCATTGTCTTGGCGAAATAAAGCGTTTTTGAACAACTTCATATAAATCGCTGTAACTTTTGATAGAAGACTCAGACAAACATGTTTATGGCTTTATCTTATAGAACTCAATATCCCCGTGCTGGGCAAACAGGTTTTGCAGCCGTTTGAGCTAAGATTTTAAAATTATTCACATAATGAAAACCTATACGTTGTTTCAGGCGAGTTTCCCATTCAAATGCATGTAACAGTGAGAAACGCATTGTCTTGGCGAAATAAAGCGTTTTTGAACAACTTCATATAAATCGCTGTAACTTTTGATAGAAGACTCAGACAAACATGTTTATGGCTTTATCTTATAGAACTCAATATCCCCGTGCTGGGCAAACAGGTTTTGCAGCCGTTTGAGCTAAGATTTTAAAATTATTCACATAATGAAAACCTATACTTTGTTTCAGGCGAGTTTCCCATTCAAATGCATGTAACATTGAGAAACGCATTGTCTTGGCAAAATAAAGCGTTTTTGAACAACTTCATATAAATCGCTGTAACTTTTGATAGAAGACTCAGACAAACATGTTTATGGCTTTATCTTATAGAACTCAATATCCCCGTGCTGGGCAAACAGAACAGGTTTTGCAGCCGTTTGAGCTAAGATTTTAAAATTATTCACATAATGAAAACCTATACTTTGTTTCAGGCGAGTTTCCCATTCAAATGCATGTAACAGTGAGAAACGCATTGTCTTGGCGAAATAAAGCGTTTTTGAACAACTTCATATAAATCGCTGTAACTTTTGATAGAAGACTCAGACAAACATGTTTATGGCTTTATCTTATAGAACTCAATATCCCCGTGCTGGGCAAACAGGTTTTGCAGCCGTTTGAGCTAAGACTTTAAAATTATTCACATAATGAAAACCTATACTTTGTTTCAGGCGAGTTTCCCATTCAAATGCATGTAACAGTGAGAAACGCATTGTCTTGGCGAAATAAAGCGTTTTTGAACAACTTCATATAAATCGCTGTAACTTTTGATAGAAGACTCAGACAAACATGTTTATGGCTTTATCTTATAGAACTCAATATCCCCGTGCTGGGCAAACAGGTTTTGCAGCCGTTTGAGCTAAGATTTTAAAATTATTCACATAATGAAAACCTATACTTTGTTTCGGTCGAGTTCCCCATTCAAATGCATGTAACAGTGAGAAACGCACTGTCTTGGCGAAAGAAAGCGTTTTTGTACAACTTCATATGAATAGCTGTAACTTTTGATAGAAGACTCGGATACACATGTTTATGGCTTTATCTTATAGAACTCAAGGTTCCCGTGCTGGGCAAACAGGTTTTGCAGCTGTTTGAGCTAAGATTTCCAAGTTATTCACATAATGAAAACGTATACTTTGTTTCGGTCGAGTTCCCCATTCAAATGCATGTAACAGTGAGAAACGCACTGTCTTGGCGAAAGAAAGCGTTTTTGTACAACTTCATATAAATAGCTGTAACTTTTGATAGAAGACTCAGACAAACATGTTTATGGCTTTATCTTATAGAACTCAAGGTTCCCGTGTTGGGCAAACAGGTTTTGCAGCTGTTTGAGCTAAGATTTCCAAGTTATTCACATAATGAAAACCTATACTTTGTTTCGGTCGAGTTACCCATTCAAATGCATGTAACAGTGAGAAACGCACTGTCTTGGCGAAATAAAGCGTTTTTGTACAACTTCATATGAATAGCTGTAACTTTTGATAGAAGACTCGGATACACATGTTTATGGCTTTATCTTATAGAACTCAAGGTTCCCGTGCTGGGCAAACAGGTTTTGCAGCTGTTTGAGCTAAGATTTCCAAGTTATTCACATAATGAAAACCTATACTTTGTTTCGGTCGAGTTCCCCATTCAAATGCATGTAACAGTGAGAAACGCACTGTCTTGGCGAAAGAAAGCGTTTTTGTAAAACTTCATAGAAATAGCTGTAACTTTTGATAGAAGCCTCGGATACACATTTTTATGGCTTTATCTTATAGAACTCAAGGTTCCCGTGCTGGGCAAACAGGTTTTGCAGCTGTTTGAGCTAAGATTTCCAAGTTATTCACATAATGAAAACCTATACTTTGTTTCGGTCGAGTTCCCCATTCAAATGCATGTAACAGTGAGAAACGCACTGTCTTGGCGAAAGAAAGCGTTTTTGTACAACTTCATATAAATAGCTGTAACTTTTGATAGAAGACTCAGACAAACATGTTTATGGCCTTATATTATAGAACTCAAGGTCTCCGTGCTGGGAAAACAGGTTTTGCAGCTGTTTGAGCTAAGATTTCCAAGTTATTCACATAATGAAAACCTATACTTTGTTTCGGTCGAGTTCCCCATTCAAATGCATGTAACAGTGAGAAACGCACTGTCTTGGCGAAAGAAAGCGTTTTTGTACAACTTCATATGATTAGCTGTAACTTTTGATAGAAGACTCGGATACACATGTTTATGGCTTTATCTTATAGAACTCAAGGTTCCCGTGCTGGGCAAACAGGTTTTGCAGCTGTTTGAGCTAAGATTCCCAAGTTATTCGCATAATGAAAACCTATACTTTGTTTCGGTCGAGTTCCCCATTCAAATGCATGTAACAGTGAGAAACGCACTGTCTTGGCGAAAGAAAGCGTTTTTATACAACTTCATATGAATAGCTGTAACTTTTGATAGAAGCCTCGGATACACATGTTTATGGCTTTATCTTATAGAACTCAAGATTCCCGTGCTGGGCAAACAGGTTTTGCAGCTGTTTGAGCTAAGATTTCCAAGTTATTCACATAATGAAAACCTATACTTTGTTTCGGTCGAGTTCCCCATTCAAATGCATGTAACAGTGAGAAACGCACTGTCTTGGCGAAAGAAAGCGTTTTTGTACAACTTCATAGAAATAGCTGTAACTTTTGATAGAAGACTCGGATACACATGTTTATGGCTTTATCTTATAGAACTCAAGGTTCCCGTGCTGGGCAAACAGGTTTTGCAGCTGTTTGAGCTAAGATTTCCAAGTTATTCACATAATGAAAACCTATACTTTGTTTTGGTCGAGTTCCCCATTCAAATGCATGTAACAGTGAGAAACGCACTGTCTTGGCGAAAGAAAGCGTTTTTGTACAACTTCATATGAATAGCTGTAACTTTTGATAAAAGACTCGGATACACATGTTTATGGCTTTATCTTATAGAACTCAAGGTTCCCGTGCTGGGCAAACAGGTTTTGCAGCTGTTTGAGCTAAGATTTCCAAGTTATTCACATAATGAAAACCTATACTTTGTTTCGGTCGAGTTACCCATTCAAATGCATGTAACAGTGAGAAACGCACTGTCTTGGCGAAAGAAAGCGTTTTTGTACAACTTCATATAAATAGCTGTAACTTTTGATAGAAGACTCAGACAAACATGTTTATGGCTTTATCTTATAGAACTCAAGGTTCCCGTGTTGGGCAAACAGGTTTTGCAGCTGTTTGAGCTAAGATTTCCAAGTTATTCACATAATGAAAACCTATACTTTGTTTCGGTCGAGTTCCCCATTCAAATGCATGTAACAGTGAGAAACGCACTGTCTTGGCGAAAGAAAGCGTTTTTGTACAACTTCATATGAATAGCTGTAACTTTTGATAGAAGACTCGGATACACATGTTTATGGCTTTATCTTATAGAACTCAAGGTTCCCGTGCTGGGCAAACAGGTTTTGCAGCTGTTTGAGCTAAGATTTCCAAGTTATTCACATAATGAAAACCTATACTTTGTTTCGGTCGAGTTCCCCATTCAAATGCATGTAACAGTGAGAAACGCACTGTCTTGGCGAAAGAAAGCGTTTTTGTACAACTTCATATGAATAGCTGTAACTTTTGATAGAAGCCTCGGATACACATGTTTATGGCTTTATCTTATAGAACTCAAGATTCCCGTGCTGGGCAAACAGGTTTTGCAGCTGTTTGAGCTAAGATTTCCAAGTTATTCACATAATGAAAACCTATACTTTGTTTCGGTCGAGTTCCCCATTCAAATGCATGTAACAGTGAGAAACGCACTGTCTTGGCAAAAGAAAGCGTTTTTGTACAACTTCATAGAAATAGCTGTAACTTTTGATAGAAGACTCGGATACACATGTTTATGGCTTTATCTTATAGAACTCAAGGTTCCCGTGCTGGGAAAACAGGTTTTGCAGCTGTTTGAGCTAAGATTTCCAAGTTATTCACATAATGAAAACCTATACTTTGTTTCGGTCGAGTTCCCCATTCAAATGCATGTAACAGTGAGAAACGCACTGTCTTGGCGAAAGAAAGCGTTTTTGTACAACTTCATAGAAATAGCTGTAACTTTTGATAGAAGACTCAGACAAACATGTTTATGGTCTTATATTATAGAACTCAAGGTCTCCGTGCTGGGAAAACAGGTTTTGCAGCTGTTTGAGCTAAGATTTCCAAGTTATTCACATAATGAAAACCTATACTTTGTTTCGGTCGAGTTCCCCATTCAAATGCATGTAACAGTGAGAAACGCACTGTCTTGGCGAAAGAAAGCGTTTTTGTACAACTTCATAGAAATAGCTGTAACTTTTGATAGAAGACTCAGACAAACATGTTTATGGCCTTATATTATAGAACTCAAGGTCCCCGTGCTGGGAAAACAGGTTTTGCAGCTGTTTGAGCTAAGATTTTCAAGTTATTCACATAATGAAAACCTATACTTTGTTTCGGTCGAGTTCCCCATTCAAATGCATGTAACAGTGAGAAACGCACTGTCTTGGCGAAAGAAAGCGTTTTTGTACAACTTCATATGAATAGCTGTAACTTTTGATAGAAGACTCGGATACACATGTTTATGGCTTTATCTTATAGAACTCAAGGTCTCCGTGCTGGGCAAACAGGTTTTGCAGCTGTTTGAGCTAAGATTTCCAAGTTATTCACATAATGAAAACCTATACTTTGTTTCGGTCGAGTTACCCATTCAAATGCATGTAACAGTGAGAAACGCACTGTCTTGGCGAAAGAAAGCGTTTTTGTACAACTTCATAGAAATAGCTGTAACTTTTGATAGAAGACTCAGACAAACATGTTTATGGCCTTATATTATAGAACTCAAGGTCCCCGTGCTGGGAAAACAGGTTTTGCAGCTGTTTGAGCTAAGATTTCCAAGTTATTCACATAATGAAAACCTATACTTTGTTTCGGTCGAGTTCCCCATTCAAATGCATGTAACAGTGAGAAACGCACTGTCTTGGCGAAAGAAAGCGTTTTTGTACAACTTCATAGAAATAGCTGTAACTTTTGATAGAAGACTCAGACAAACATGTTTATGGCCTTATATTATAGAACTCAAGGTTCCCGTGCTGGGAAAACAGGTTTTGTAGCTGTTTGAGCTAAGATTTCCAAGTTATTCACATAATGAAAACCTATACTTTGTTTCGGTCGAGTTCCCCATTCAAATGCATGTAACAGTGAGAAACGCACTGTCTTGGCGAAAGAAAGCGTTTTTGTACAACTTCATAGAAATAGCTGTAACTTTTGATAGAAGACTCAGACAAACATGTTTATGGCCTTATATTATAGAACTCAAGGTCTCCGTGCTGGGAAAACAGGTTTTGCAGCTGTTTGAGCTAACATTTAAAAGTTATTCACATAATGAAAACCTATACTTTGTTTCGGTCGAGTTCCCCATTCAAATGCATGTAACAGTGAGAAACGCACTGTCTTGGCGAAAGAAAGCGTTTTTGTACAACTTCATATGAATAGCTGTAACTTTTGATAGAAGACTCGGATACACATGTTTATGGCTTTATCTTATAGAACTCAAGGTTCCCGTGCTGGGAAAACAGGTTTTGCAGCTGTTTGAGCTAAGATTTCCAAGTTATTCACATAATGAAAACCTATACTTTGTTTCGGTCGAGTTCCCCATTCAAATGCATGTAACAGTGAGAAACGCACTGTCTTGGCGAAAGAAAGCGTTTTTGTACAACTTCATATGAATAGCTGTAACTTTTGATAGAAGCCTCGGATACACATGTTTATGGCTTTATCTTATAGAACTCAAGATTCCCGTGCTGGGCAAACAGGTTTTGCAGCTGTTTGAGCTAAGATTTCCAAGTTATTCACATAATGAAAACCTATACTTTGTTTCGGTCGAGTTCCCCATTCAAATGCATGTAACAGTGAGAAACGCACTGTCTTGGCGAAAGAAAGCGTTTTTGTACAACTTCATAGAAATAGCTGTAACTTTTGATAGAAGACTCGGATACACATGTTTATGGCTTTATCTTATAGAACTCAAGGTTCCCGTGCTGGGCAAACAGGTTTTGCAGCTGTTTGAGCTAAGATTTCCAAGTTATTCACATAATGAAAACCTATACTTTGTTTCGGTCGAGTTCCCCATTCAAATGCATGTAACAGTGAGAAACGCACTGTCTTGGCGAAAGAAAGCGTTTTTGTACAACTTCATATGAATAGCTGTAACTTTTGATAGAAGACTCGGATACACATGTTTATGGCTTTATCTTATAGAACTCAAGGTTCCCGTGCTGGGCAAACAGGTTTTGCAGCTGTTTGAGCTAAGATTTCCAAGTTATTCACATAATGAAAACGTATACTTTGTTTCGGTCGAGTTCCCCATTCAAATGCATGTAACAGTGAGAAACGCACTGTCTTGGCGAAAGAAAGCGTTTTTGTACAACTTCATATAAATAGCTGTAACTTTTGATAGAAGACTCAGACAAACATGTTTATGGCTTTATCTTATAGAACTCAAGGTTCCCGTGTTGGGCAAACAGGTTTTGCAGCTGTTTGAGCTAAGATTTCCAAGTTATTCACATAATGAAAACCTATACTTTGTTTCGGTCGAGTTCCCCATTCAAATGCATGTAACAGTGAGAAACGCACTGTCTTGGCGAAAGAAAGCGTTTTTGTACAACTTCATATGAATAGCTGTAACTTTTGACAGAAGACTCGGATACACATGTTTATGGCTTTATCTTATAGAACTCAAGGTTCCCGTGCTGGGCAAACAGGTTTTGCAGCTGTTTGAGCTAAGATTTCCAAGTTATTCACATAATGAAAACCTATACTTTGTTTCGGTCGAGTTCCCCATTCAAATGCATGTAACAGTGAGAAACGCACTGTCTTGGCGAAAGAAAGCGTTTTTGTAAAACTTCATAGAAATAGCTGTAACTTTTGATAGAAGCCTCGGATACACATTTTTATGGCTTTATCTTATAGAACTCAAGGTTCCCGTGCTGGGCAAACAGGTTTTGCAGCTGTTTGAGCTAAGATTTCCAAGTTATTCACATAATGAAAACCTATACTTTGTTTCGGTCGAGTTCCCCATTCAAATGCATGTAACAGTGAGAAACGCACTGTCTTGGCGAAAGAAAGCGTTTTTGTACAACTTCATAGAAATAGCTGTAACTTTTGATAGAAGACTCAGACAAACATGTTTATGGCCTTATATTATAGAACTCAAGGTCTCCGTGCTGGGAAAACAGGTTTTGCAGCTGTTTGAGCTAAGATTTCCAAGTTATTCACATAATGAAAACCTATACTTTGTTTCGGTCGAGTTTCCCATTCAAATGCATGTAACAGTGAGAAACGCACTGTCTTGGCGAAAGAAAGCGTTTTTGAACAACTTCATATAAATCGCTGTAACTTTTGATAGAAGACTCAGACAAACATGTTTATGGCTTTATCTTATAGAACTCAATATCCCCGTGCTGGGCAAACAGGTTTTGCAGCTGTTTGAGCTAAGATTTCCAAGTTATTCACATAATGAAAACCTATACTTTGTTTCGGTCGAGTTCCCCATTCAAATGCATGTAACAGTGAGAAACGCACTGTCTTGGCGAAAGAAAGCGTTTTTGTACAACTTCATATGAATAGCTGTAACTTTTGATAGAAGACTCGGATACACATGTTTATGGCTTTATCTTATAGAACTCAAGGTTCCCGTGCTGGGCAAACAGGTTTTGCAGCTGTTTGAGCTAAGATTTCCAAGTTATTCACATAATGAAAACGTATACTTTGTTTCGGTCGAGTTCCCCATTCAAATGCATGTAACAGTGAGAAACGCACTGTCTTGGCGAAAGAAAGCGTTTTTGTACAACTTCATATAAATAGCTGTAACTTTTGATAGAAGACTCAGACAAACATGTTTATGGCTTTATCTTATAGAACTCAAGGTTCCCGTGTTGGGCAAACAGGTTTTGCAGCTGTTTGAGCTAAGATTTCCAAGTTATTCACATAATGAAAACCTATACTTTGTTTCGGTCGAGTTCCCCATTCAAATGCATGTAACAGTGAGAAATGCACTGTCTTGGCGAAAGAAAGCGTTTTTGTACAACTTCATATGAATAGCTGTAACTTTTGATAGAAGACTCGGATACACATGTTTATGGCTTTATCTTATACACTGAAAAAAAGGGACTGGCCATCTCTTGGATTTATGTAAGCATCTTGCATGCATTTAACACAATTGCCTCATGTTTTAAAGTTAAATGTAACTATATAGTGTAAAAACTACATGATATGCAGAAAGGGTGTATTAAATTGTTCATATCATGTTCAGGTGAAGTAAGTCAATAAGATAGCAACGTTAAATCTCGTGAAACCACGCGTGATTTCATCTCGCGGGCTTTGGATCGTGGTTTAAAAAAGGCATCCATCTCAGTCAAGTCGAGCAGCCAACTCTACGTTTTTGGTATGTCTTGATTTTTTTAATTCATTTTTACCATATTTCAGCCAAATGTAGTTAAACGTCTAGAGTGTCGCCATGTAACATGCTAAAAAAGAGCCGTTAGCTTATTTGCTGTTTTATCTGTTGTCAAAGAATTGGCGCTTTTTCATTTGAATTTGTCTTTGGCACAAGAGCCGTAATATCACATTAAACCTAATTACGAGGCACTCATAACATAATTTGGTTTTCTGTGTGAATAGATTTGTCAACTGACTCTTCAGTTACATTGTGTATTTACTGCACCGTGGTGTTAGTGAGATTTTGGACATTGAACAGCTTTAGCTAATATCATCAGCAGCATTATGCTAGCTTACATCCCTACCCCTCCTGCCCTCACCTGCTGTCCTTTTGTTTTTGTTTTTGTTTTTTTTGCTGCACATTGAGAGATGACCTCTATTCTGCATTTCACCAGGAGTCAGCTGATGGATTGTGGGTTCAAGGTGTTATGGTAAGAAAGTATATTCTATTTTCGTTTCTGTAACTTAATTATAATGGGTTTTTTATAATTATTAGGTGCATGCATACTCACCCTATTAATACAACTGAGAGATCCAAAATCTGCCATAGGTTTAACTTATACCTGTATGTATTGCCAGAAAGGTGATTACTGGACTCGCATTAATGCACACTTGAACTGAAATGAGGTTGTAACTTGTGGGTTGTTGGGTTGCAAATCAGAAACAAACATCTTTGGATTTTTTTTAATCCCATAAGATCTGGAAACACAGTTTTTATTCAACAAAACATTACTGATTAACCAAGCACAGTGCCTGCTGTTATTTCAAAATAATTTTATGTCATTTCAGATAAAATGCAGCATTCCAGTGCATCCCAACCATGCCTTTACAGTCAAGGTTTCTGACGGAGCTGAGTTTTTCTCTGACAGTCTGCTGAAAGTGTTTGCAAAGTGATCGGGGGAACAGGGCACAAAGCTAAAGGATGTAGCTGCCATAATGACAGTAAGAACTTTAAAATTCTTTAACTACAAAGTGTATATGTATTGCATTAGGTCAGTAAAAGATTTTTATGCTACATCCATTGAAACAGTCAACTATTACCTGTGAGTAATGATTCCACTAAAAGGATGCCATAATTTTCGTCATGCATTTACTGGCCCACTGAGAAAAAATTATCTTTTTTTAAAAATAAATGTTCTGGAAACTATATATCCATAAAGTTGATGTCAAACAGGAACTTTTGATATTGCTTTGTAGATGCTGGTGTTGCATGTTGACTGGTTTAAAAAGTCAAGAGTTTTTGTCTGGGATCATTTTCTTCTGTGCTACTGAAAAGTTCACAAATCTCTGTTTTCTTTGTTATAATAGTCAAGGATGACATTAATGCTCGGAGTCCCTCATCAAAGTGCTCCGCATCTGTGTGAAAGACAATTGCAACATCTTGGTGCAGGAGTTCATGGTGAGTGTTTTATGAGTAGATTGTGGCTTTGCAACATTTAAAAATGCATTTAGTTATCCACTTGATCCTCATTGGACTGGTTAGGACCAGTAGTCCTCTTTAATAATTTGAAGTTCACATGAGGCCTGGTAGTGAACTCGGCCACCCCCCCTTGAGGCCCCACCCTCACCCCTGTATTAGGGGTCACATCAGTGTGAAAAAACTTTAAATTTGTCATTCTAATGAACAAAGGAAAATCCCACCAATATTTATATTAGCTTTTGTTTGAAAAAATGACCAACTGACCAACAGCTAACCAAATTGTGGGGCTGAAAGTCTAAATTCTAACATCTTCTGAGTGACAAAACCTGGATTTCTGATGGGCCGGTGTCTTTCTAACAAAAACTAATGTAAAGCATTTGAAATTATTATGTTTTTCACCCTCTCTTAGAAACTCTGTTAGACCATGAATGGCAGCATGGCAGGCCACTCTTTGGCTATAGCTATTTACTATGTTGCTTGCATTGGTTTAAATTACTCTAACATTAGAACTGGTAGATTCAAAAGAGATGAGTTTAAAAAGGAATCTTAAAGAAATGTTTTGTGTTTAACCAGGACTTGACTGAGGCCACTGCACAGATTGAGAAAACCACAATGAACATCTGTCTCCAGAGGATGCGGCAGGCAATGACTTTTCTGATGTTGTTCTTCAAGATCTGGATAACGTGACCTTTGCAGTAGCCATGCTGTTTGGACCTTTTTTATTCCTTCAACATGAGTTACCCATCACAACTCTGCTACACTTTTGAGGTGATTCAATGGGTGGTAATGGAGTTGGATGCAACTCAGCTCTCAAGAAAAGCTCACAACTAAGACAAAACTGCTCCTGCAACGAAGCTCACTGTTATGCATGTGAGGTGACCAGCTCTAGGTGAGAGGACATTTAAATCTCACACTTGTTCTGCTGCATTTTTGAAGCTCAATTCCAGGAACGGATCGCAGGGTTCATTTTTATATACTCTGCAACTGCCATGAGGACGAGCCGTTTTTTTGTTGTTGTTTGTTTTTCCTTTTGCTCTGTACAAGTTCTGTTTGTCTGTTTGGCAGCATTTTTAAATTTCTCTTTGTATTTTTTCTTTCTTTTACTAGTGAAGAGATGTAGCGTGAACAGTTATACAGTCTAAATATCCCATATGGGTCGTGTGAAATGGTATTTTCAGTTTCATTCAGTTGAAGTAAAGAACGTTGAATATTTCTAAGTGTGCTGTTTTGAACCAAGATGTCACAGTATGATCAGTGCTGTAATTTTTGACAGTCACTGTATCAATGTTATTTTTGCGTCTCTTGAATAAAGGTTTTGACCTGCAAGTGCTAATTTCTTTAGTTATTGGGGTAAAATGGGTAGTGTTAATAGGAAGGTGTTTGCCAATTCAGTAACCTAATTTAATGTTAATGGAAACTAACATTACCTCAAATTGTTTAGTCATAATTGTTGTTTAACTGAATCTTGACGTTAGAGGCCTTAAATAGAATGTTTTGTATTGTTCTTTCCCAACATTTTTCAAAAGAAACAGTCCAATTTCTTTGCTGTGATTGATTCCAGAGAACACGGAAGAACTGACATTATTTAACTGTTGATTTATATAGATTCAGTAGAGGAGTAATGTCAGTTTAATTCTTTACCTACTGCAGTGAAATTAGACATGTTGTTTTGAAAGGTTACTGGTGGATGCCAGCAACCATCTTGGAAGAGAACAATACAATCTGTTATAAGGCCTCCATTTGAAAATTGTGTATTTGATACTAGAATATAATAGCAAAATGTAATTTGAAGATAACATGTAGTATTTAAGTGACCAAGTAGTATTGGGTAAAAGTTATTGAATCGTGTTGGGATAACGTGAGAAAATTGTGAAGGATTAAAATATTTCAAGAGCTCAAATTACTTCATCAAAACATGTTTAAGTCACATTTTATCAACACAAATTGCACAAGTTTATTGAACATGAATAAATTGTGTTAATTTAATTCAATTGTTTAAGTTGCTGCCAAAGCAAAACATCTGTGTGCAACAAATGTCCACCATTGAATTAAGTAAATCCAACAACATATTTTTTTCAGTGTAGAACTCAAGGTTCCCGTGCTGGGCAAACAGGTTTTGCAGCTGTTTGAGCTAAGATTTCCAAGTTATTCACATAATGAAAACCTATACTTTGTTTCGGTCGAGTTCCCCATTCAAATGCATGTAACAGTGAGAAACGCACTGTCTTGGCGAAAGAAAGCGTTTTTGTAAAACTTCATAGAAATAGCTGTAACTTTTGATAGAAGCCTCGGATACACATTTTTATGGCTTTATCTTATAGAACTCAAGGTTCCCGTGCTGGGCAAACAGGTTTTGCAGCTGTTTGAGCTAAGATTTCCAAGTTATTCACATAATGAAAACCTATACTTTGTTTCGGTCGAGTTCCCCATTCAAATGCATGTAACAGTGAGAAACGCACTGTCTTGGCGAAAGAAAGCGTTTTTGTACAACTTCATAGAAATAGCTGTAACTTTTGATAGAAGACTCAGACAAACATGTTTATGGCCTTATATTATAGAACTCAAGGTCTCCGTGCTGGGAAAACAGGTTTTGCAGCTGTTTGAGCTAAGATTTCCAAGTTATTCACATAATGAAAACCTATACTTTGTTTCGGTCGAGTTCCCCATTCAAATGCATGTAACAGTGAGAAACGCACTGTCTTGGCGAAAGAAAGCGTTTTTGAACAACTTCATATAAATCGCTGTAACTTTTGATAGAAGACTCAGACAAACATGTTTATGGCTTTATCTTATAGAACTCAATATCCCCGTGCTGGGCAAACAGGTTTTGCAGCTGTTTGAGCTAAGATTTCCAAGTTATTCACATAATGAAAACCTATACTTTGTTTCGGTCGAGTTCCCCATTCAAATGCATGTAACAGTGAGAAACGCACTGTCTTGGCGAAAGAAAGCGTTTTTGTACAACTTCATATGAATAGCTGTAACTTTTGATAGAAGCCTCGGATACACATGTTTATGGCTTTATCTTATAGAACTCAAGGTTCCCGTGCTGGGCAAACAGGTTTTGCAGCTGTTTGAGCTAAGATTTCCAAGTTATTCACATAATGAAAACCTATACTTTGTTTCGGTCGAGTTCCCCATTCAAATGCATGTAACAGTGAGAAACGCACTGTCTTGGCAAAAGAAAGCGTTTTTGTACAACTTCATAGAAATAGCTGTAACTTTTGATAGAAGACTCAGACAAACATGTTTATGGCTTTATCTTATAGAACTCAATATCCCCGTGCTGGGCAAACAGGTTTTGCAGCTGTTTGAGCTAAGATTTCCAAGTTATTCACATAATGAAAACCTATACTTTGTTTCGGTCGAGTTCCCCATTCAAATGCATGTAACAGTGAGAAACGCACTGTCTTGGCGAAAGAAAGCGTTTTTGTACAACTTCATATGAATAGCTGTAACTTTTGATAGAAGACTCGGATACACATGTTTATGGCTTTATCTTATAGAACTCAAGGTTCCCGTGCTGGGCAAACAGGTTTTGCAGCTGTTTGAGCTAAGATTTCCAAGTTATTCACATAATGAAAACGTATACTTTGTTTCGGTCGAGTTCCCCATTCAAATGCATGTAACAGTGAGAAACGCACTGTCTTGGCGAAAGAAAGCGTTTTTGTACAACTTCATATAAATAGCTGTAACTTTTGATAGAAGACTCAGACAAACATGTTTATGGCTTTATCTTATAGAACTCAAGGTTCCCGTGTTGGGCAAACAGGTTTTGCAGCTGTTTGAGCTAAGATTTCCAAGTTATTCACATAATGAAAACCTATACTTTGTTTCGGTCGAGTTCCCCATTCAAATGCATGTAACAGTGAGAAATGCACTGTCTTGGCGAAAGAAAGCGTTTTTGTACAACTTCATATGAATAGCTGTAACTTTTGATAGAAGACTCGGATACACATGTTTATGGCTTTATCTTATAGAACTCAAGGTTCCCGTGCTGGGCAAACAGGTTTTGCAGCTGTTTGAGCTAAGATTTCCAAGTTATTCACATAATGAAAACCTATACTTTGTTTCGGTCGAGTTCCCCATTCAAATGCATGTAACAGTGAGAAACGCACTGTCTTGGCGAAAGAAAGCGTTTTTGTAAAACTTCATAGAAATAGCTGTAACTTTTGATAGAAGCCTCGGATACACATTTTTATGGCTTTATCTTATAGAACTCAAGGTTCCCGTGCTGGGCAAACAGGTTTTGCAGCTGTTTGAGCTAAGATTTCCAAGTTATTCACATAATGAAAACCTATACTTTGTTTCGGTCGAGTTCCCCATTCAAATGCATGTAACAGTGAGAAACGCACTGTCTTGGCGAAAGAAAGCGTTTTTGTACAACTTCATAGAAATAGCTGTAACTTTTGATAGAAGACTCAGACAAACATGTTTATGGCCTTATATTATAGAACTCAAGGTCTCCGTGCTGGGAAAACAGGTTTTGCAGCTGTTTGAGCTAAGATTTCCAAGTTATTCACATAATGAAAACCTATACTTTGTTTCGGTCGAGTTCCCCATTCAAATGCATGTAACAGTGAGAAACGCACTGTCTTGGCGAAAGAAAGCGTTTTTGAACAACTTCATATAAATCGCTGTAACTTTTGATAGAAGACTCAGACAAACATGTTTATGGCTTTATCTTATAGAACTCAATATCCCCGTGCTGGGCAAACAGGTTTTGCAGCTGTTTGAGCTAAGATTTCCAAGTTATTCACATAATGAAAACCTATACTTTGTTTCGGTCGAGTTCCCCATTCAAATGCATGTAACAGTGAGAAACGCACTGTCTTGGCGAAAGAAAGCGTTTTTGTACAACTTCATATGAATAGCTGTAACTTTTGATAGAAGCCTCGGATACACATGTTTATGGCTTTATCTTATAGAACTCAAGGTTCCCGTGCTGGGCAAACAGGTTTTGCAGCTGTTTGAGCTAAGATTTCCAAGTTATTCACATAATGAAAACCTATACTTTGTTTCGGTCGAGTTCCCCATTCAAATGCATGTAACAGTGAGAAACGCACTGTCTTGGCAAAAGAAAGCGTTTTTGTACAACTTCATAGAAATAGCTGTAACTTTTGATAGAAGACTCAGACAAACATGTTTATGGCTTTATCTTATAGAACTCAATATCCCCGTGCTGGGCAAACAGGTTTTGCAGCTGTTTGAGCTAAGATTTCCAAGTTATTCACATAATGAAAACCTATACTTTGTTTCGGTCGAGTTCCCCATTCAAATGCATGTAACAGTGAGAAACGCACTGTCTTGGCGAAAGAAAGCGTTTTTGTACAACTTCATATAAATAGCTGTAACTTTTGATAGAAGACTCAGACAAACATGTTTATGGCTTTATCTTATAGAACTCAAGGTTCCCGTGTTGGGCAAACAGGTTTTGCAGCTGTTTGAGCTAAGATTTCCAAGTTATTCACATAATGAAAACCTATACTTTGTTTCGGTCGAGTTCCCCATTCAAATGCATGTAACAGTGAGAAATGCACTGTCTTGGCGAAAGAAAGCGTTTTTGTACAACTTCATATGAATAGCTGTAACTTTTGATAGAAGACTCGGATACACATGTTTATGGCTTTATCTTATAGAACTCAAGGTTCCCGTGCTGGGCAAACAGGTTTTGCAGCTGTTTGAGCTAAGATTTCCAAGTTATTCACATAATGAAAACCTATACTTTGTTTCGGTCGAGTTCCCCATTCAAATGCATGTAACAGTGAGAAACGCACTGTCTTGGCGAAAGAAAGCGTTTTTGTAAAACTTCATAGAAATAGCTGTAACTTTTGATAGAAGCCTCGGATACACATTTTTATGGCTTTATCTTATAGAACTCAAGGTTCCCGTGCTGGGCAAACAGGTTTTGCAGCTGTTTGAGCTAAGATTTCCAAGTTATTCACATAATGAAAACCTATACTTTGTTTCGGTCGAGTTCCCCATTCAAATGCATGTAACAGTGAGAAACGCACTGTCTTGGCGAAAGAAAGCGTTTTTGTACAACTTCATAGAAATAGCTGTAACTTTTGATAGAAGACTCAGACAAACATGTTTATGGCCTTATATTATAGAACTCAAGGTCTCCGTGCTGGGAAAACAGGTTTTGCAGCTGTTTGAGCTAAGATTTCCAAGTTATTCACATAATGAAAACCTATACTTTGTTTCGGTCGAGTTCCCCATTCAAATGCATGTAACAGTGAGAAACGCACTGTCTTGGCGAAAGAAAGCGTTTTTGAACAACTTCATATAAATCGCTGTAACTTTTGATAGAAGACTCAGACAAACATGTTTATGGCTTTATCTTATAGAACTCAATATCCCCGTGCTGGGCAAACAGGTTTTGCAGCTGTTTGAGCTAAGATTTCCAAGTTATTCACATAATGAAAACCTATACTTTGTTTCGGTCGAGTTCCCCATTCAAATGCATGTAACAGTGAGAAACGCACTGTCTTGGCGAAAGAAAGCGTTTTTGTACAACTTCATATGAATAGCTGTAACTTTTGATAGAAGCCTCGGATACACATGTTTATGGCTTTATCTTATAGAACTCAAGGTTCCCGTGCTGGGCAAACAGGTTTTGCAGCTGTTTGAGCTAAGATTTCCAAGTTATTCACATAATGAAAACCTATACTTTGTTTCGGTCGAGTTCCCCATTCAAATGCATGTAACAGTGAGAAACGCACTGTCTTGGCAAAAGAAAGCGTTTTTGTACAACTTCATAGAAATAGCTGTAACTTTTGATAGAAGACTCAGACAAACATGTTTATGGCTTTATCTTATAGAACTCAATATCCCCGTGCTGGGCAAACAGGTTTTGCAGCTGTTTGAGCTAAGATTTCCAAGTTATTCACATAATGAAAACCTATACTTTGTTTCGGTCGAGTTCCCCATTCAAATGCATGTAACAGTGAGAAACGCACTGTCTTGGCGAAAGAAAGCGTTTTTGTACAACTTCATATGAATAGCTGTAACTTTTGATAGAAGACTCGGATACACATGTTTATGGCTTTATCTTATAGAACTCAAGGTTCCCGTGCTGGGCAAACAGGTTTTGCAGCTGTTTGAGCTAAGATTTCCAAGTTATTCACATAATGAAAACGTATACTTTGTTTCGGTCGAGTTCCCCATTCAAATGCATGTAACAGTGAGAAACGCACTGTCTTGGCGAAAGAAAGCGTTTTTGTACAACTTCATATAAATAGCTGTAACTTTTGATAGAAGACTCAGACAAACATGTTTATGGCTTTATCTTATAGAACTCAAGGTTCCCGTGTTGGGCAAACAGGTTTTGCAGCTGTTTGAGCTAAGATTTCCAAGTTATTCACATAATGAAAACCTATACTTTGTTTCGGTCGAGTTCCCCATTCAAATGCATGTAACAGTGAGAAATGCACTGTCTTGGCGAAAGAAAGCGTTTTTGTACAACTTCATATGAATAGCTGTAACTTTTGATAGAAGACTCGGATACACATGTTTATGGCTTTATCTTATAGAACTCAAGGTTCCCGTGCTGGGCAAACAGGTTTTGCAGCTGTTTGAGCTAAGATTTCCAAGTTATTCACATAATGAAAACCTATACTTTGTTTCGGTCGAGTTCCCCATTCAAATGCATGTAACAGTGAGAAACGCACTGTCTTGGCGAAAGAAAGCGTTTTTGTAAAACTTCATAGAAATAGCTGTAACTTTTGATAGAAGCCTCGGATACACATTTTTATGGCTTTATCTTATAGAACTCAAGGTTCCCGTGCTGGGCAAACAGGTTTTGCAGCTGTTTGAGCTAAGATTTCCAAGTTATTCACATAATGAAAACCTATACTTTGTTTCGGTCGAGTTCCCCATTCAAATGCATGTAACAGTGAGAAACGCACTGTCTTGGCGAAAGAAAGCGTTTTTGTACAACTTCATAGAAATAGCTGTAACTTTTGATAGAAGACTCAGACAAACATGTTTATGGCCTTATATTATAGAACTCAAGGTCTCCGTGCTGGGAAAACAGGTTTTGCAGCTGTTTGAGCTAAGATTTCCAAGTTATTCACATAATGAAAACCTATACTTTGTTTCGGTCGAGTTCCCCATTCAAATGCATGTAACAGTGAGAAACGCACTGTCTTGGCGAAAGAAAGCGTTTTTGAACAACTTCATATAAATCGCTGTAACTTTTGATAGAAGACTCAGACAAACATGTTTATGGCTTTATCTTATAGAACTCAATATCCCCGTGCTGGGCAAACAGGTTTTGCAGCTGTTTGAGCTAAGATTTCCAAGTTATTCACATAATGAAAACCTATACTTTGTTTCGGTCGAGTTCCCCATTCAAATGCATGTAACAGTGAGAAACGCACTGTCTTGGCGAAAGAAAGCGTTTTTGTACAACTTCATATGAATAGCTGTAACTTTTGATAGAAGCCTCGGATACACATGTTTATGGCTTTATCTTATAGAACTCAAGGTTCCCGTGCTGGGCAAACAGGTTTTGCAGCTGTTTGAGCTAAGATTTCCAAGTTATTCACATAATGAAAACCTATACTTTGTTTCGGTCGAGTTCCCCATTCAAATGCATGTAACAGTGAGAAACGCACTGTCTTGGCAAAAGAAAGCGTTTTTGTACAACTTCATAGAAATAGCTGTAACTTTTGATAGAAGACTCGGATACACATGTTTATGGCTTTATCTTATAGAACTCAAGGTTCCCGTGCTGGGAAAACAGGTTTTGCAGCTGTTTGAGCTAAGATTTCCAAGTTATTCACATAATGAAAACCTATACTTTGTTTCGGTCGAGTTCCCCATTCAAATGCATGTAACAGTGAGAAACGCACTGTCTTGGCGAAAGAAAGCGTTTTTGTACAACTTCATAGAAATAGCTGTAACTTTTGATAGAAGACTCAGACAAACATGTTTATGGCCTTATATTATAGAACTCAAGGTCTCCGTGCTGGGAAAACAGGTTTTGCAGCTGTTTGAGCTAAGATTTCCAAGTTATTCACATAATGAAAACCTATACTTTGTTTCGGTCGAGTTCCCCATTCAAATGCATGTAACAGTGAGAAACGCACTGTCTTGGCGAAAGAAAGCGTTTTTGTACAACTTCATAGAAATAGCTGTAACTTTTGATAGAAGACTCAGACAAACATGTTTATGGCCTTATATTATAGAACTCAAGGTCCCTGTGCTGGGAAAACAGGTTTTGCAGCTGTTTGAGCTAAGATTTCCAAGTTATTCACATAATGAAAACCTATACTTTGTTTCGGTCGAGTTCCCCATTCAAATGCATGTAACAGTGAGAAACGCACTGTCTTGGCGAAAGAAAGTGTTTTTGTACAACTTCATAGAAATAGCTGTAACTTTTGATAGAAGACTCAGACAAACATGTTTATGGCCTTATATTATAGAACTCAAGGTCCCCGTGCTGGGAAAACAGGTTTTGCAGCTGTTTGAGCTAAGATTTTCAAGTTATTCACATAATGAAAACCTATACTTTGTTTCGGTCGAGTTCCCCATTCAAATGCATGTAACAGTGAGAAACGCACTGTCTTGGCGAAAGAAAGCGTTTTTGTACAACTTCATATGAATAGCTGTAACTTTTGATAGAAGACTCGGATACACATGTTTATGGCTTTATCTTATAGAACTCAAGGTCTCCGTGCTGGGCAAACAGGTTTTGCAGCTGTTTGAGCTAAGATTTCCAAGTTATTCACATAATGAAAACCTATACTTTGTTTCGGTCGAGTTACCCATTCAAATGCATGTAACAGTGAGAAACGCACTGTCTTGGCGAAAGAAAGCGTTTTTGTACAACTTCATAGAAATAGCTGTAACTTTTGATAGAAGACTCAGACAAACATGTTTATGGCCTTATATTATAGAACTCAAGGTCTCCGTGCTGGGAAAACAGGTTTTGCAGCTGTTTGAGCTAAGATTTCCAAGTTATTCACATAATGAAAACCTATACTTTGTTTCGGTCGAGTTACCCATTCAAATGCATGTAACAGTGAGAAACGCACTGTCTTGGCGAAAGAAAGCATTTTTGTACAACTTCATAGAAATAGCTGTAACTTTTGATAGAAGACTCAGACAAACATGTTTATGGCCTTATATTATAGAACTCAAGGTCCCCGTGCTGGGAAAACAGGTTTTGCAGCTGTTTGAGCTAAGATTTCCAAGTTATTCACATAATGAAAACCTATACTTTGTTTCGGTCGAGTTCCCCATTCAAATGCATGTAACAGTGAGAAACGCACTGTCTTGGCGAAAGAAAGCGTTTTTGTACAACTTCAAAGAAATGGCTGTAACTTTTGATAGAAGACTCAGACAAACATGTTTATGGCCTTATATTATAGAACTCAAGGTCCCCGTGCTGGGAAAACAGGTTTTGCAGCTGTTTGAGCTAAGATTTCCAAGTTATTCACATAATGAAAACCTATACTTTGTTTCGGTCGAGTTCCCCATTCAAATGCATGTAACAGTGAGAAACGCACTGTCTTGGCGAAAGAAAGCGTTTTTGTACAACTTCATAGAAATAGCTGTAACTTTTGATAGAAGACTCAGACAAACATGTTTATGGCCTTATATTATAGAACTCAAGGTCTCCGTGCTGGGAAAACAGGTTTTGCAGCTGTTTGAGCTAAGATTTCCAAGTTATTCACATAATGAAAACATATACTTTGTTTCGGTCGAGTTCCCCATTCAAATGCATGTAACAGTGAGAAACGCACTGTCTTGGCGAAAGAAAGCGTTTTTGTACAACTTCATAGAAATAGCTGTAACTTTTGATAGAAGACTCAGACAAACATGTTTATGGCCTTATATTATAGAACTCAAGGTCTCCGTGCTGGGAAAACAGGTTTTGCAGCTGTTTGAGCTAAGATTTCCAAGTTCTTCACATAATGAAAACATATACTTTGTTTCGGTCGAGTTCCCCATTCAAATGCATGTAACAGTGAGAAACGCACTGTCTTGGCGAAAGAAAGCGTTTTTGTACAACTTCATATGAATAGCTGTAACTTTTGATAGGAGACTCGGATACACATGTTTATGGCTTTATCTTATAGAACTCAAGGTTCCCGTGCTGGGAAAACAGGTTTTGCAGCTGTTTGAGCTAAGATTTCCAAGTTATTCACATAATGAAAACCTATACTTTGTTTCGGTCGAGTTCCCCATTCAAATGCATGTAACAGTGAGAAACGCACTGTCTTGGCGAAAGAAAGCGTTTTTGTACAACTTCATAGAAATAGCTGTAACTTTTGATAGAAGACTCAGACAAACATGTTTATGGCCTTATATTATAGAACTCAAGGTCCCCGTGCTGGGAAAACAGGTTTTGCAGCTGTTTGAGCTAAGATTTCCAAGTTATTCACATAATGAAAACCTATACTTTGTTTCGGTCGAGTTCCCCATTCAAATGCATGTAACAGTGAGAAACGCACTGTCTTGGCGAAAGAAAGCGTTTTTGTACAACTTCATATGAATAGCTGTAACTTTTGATAGAAGCCTCGGATACACATGTTTATGGCTTTATCTTATAGAACTCAAGATTCCCGTGCTGGGCAAACAGGTTTTGCAGCTGTTTGAGCTAAGATTTCCAAGTTATTCACATAATGAAAACCTATACTTTGTTTCGGTCGAGTTCCCCATTCAAATGCATGTAACAGTGAGAAACGCACTGTCTTGGCAAAAGAAAGCGTTTTTGTACAACTTCATAGAAATAGCTGTAACTTTTGATAGAAGACTCGGATACACATGTTTATGGCTTTATCTTATAGAACTCAAGGTTCCCGTGCTGGGAAAACAGGTTTTGCAGCTGTTTGAGCTAAGATTTCCAAGTTATTCACATAATGAAAACCTATACTTTGTTTCGGTCGAGTTCCCCATTCAAATGCATGTAACAGTGAGAAACGCACTGTCTTGGCGAAAGAAAGCGTTTTTGTACAACTTCATAGAAATAGCTGTAACTTTTGATAGAAGACTCAGACAAACATGTTTATGGCCTTATATTATAGAACTCAAGGTCTCCGTGCTGGGAAAACAGGTTTTGCAGCTGTTTGAGCTAAGATTTCCAAGTTCTTCACATAATGAAAACATATACTTTGTTTCGGTCGAGTTCCCCATTCAAATGCATGTAACAGTGAGAAACGCACTGTCTTGGCGAAAGAAAGCGTTTTTGTACAACTTCATATGAATAGCTGTAACTTTTGATAGGAGACTCGGATACACATGTTTATGGCTTTATCTTATAGAACTCAAGGTTCCCGTGCTGGGAAAACAGGTTTTGCAGCTGTTTGAGCTAAGATTTCCAAGTTATTCACATAATGAAAACCTATACTTTGTTTCGGTCGAGTTCCCCATTCAAATGCATGTAACAGTGAGAAACGCACTGTCTTGGCGAAAGAAAGCGTTTTTGTACAACTTCATAGAAATAGCTGTAACTTTTGATAGAAGACTCAGACAAACATGTTTATGGCCTTATATTATAGAACTCAAGGTCTCCGTGCTGGGAAAACAGGTTTTGCAGCTGTTTGAGCTAAGATTTCCAAGTTATTCACATAATGAAAACCTATACTTTGTTTCGGTCGAGTTACCCATTCAAATGCATGTAACAGTGAGAAACGCACTGTCTTGGCGAAAGAAAGCGTTTTTGTACAACTTCATAGAAATAGCTGTAACTTTTGATAGAAGACTCAGACAAACATGTTTATGGCCTTATATTATAGAACTCAAGGTCCCCGTGCTGGGAAAACAGGTTTTGCAGCTGTTTGAGCTAAGATTTCCAAGTTATTCACATAATGAAAACCTATACTTTGTTTCGGTCGAGTTACCCATTCAAATGCATGTAACAGTGAGAAACGCACTGTCTTGGCGAAAGAAAGCGTTTTTGTACAACTTCATATGAATAGCTGTAACTTTTGATAGGAGACTCGGATACACATGTTTATGGCTTTATCTTATAGAACTCAAGGTTCCCGTGCTGGGAAAACAGGTTTTGCAGCTGTTTGAGCTAAGATTTCCAAGTTATTCACATAATGAAAACCTATACTTTGTTTCGGTCGAGTTACCCATTCAAATGCATGTAACAGTGAGAAACGCACTGTCTTGGCGAAAGAAAGCGTTTTTGTACAACTTCATAGAAATAGCTGTAACTTTTGATAGAAGACTCAGACAAACATGTTTATGGCCTTATATTATAGAACTCAAGGTCCCCGTGCTGGGAAAACAGGTTTTGCAGCTGTTTGAGCTAAGATTTCCAAGTTATTCACATAATGAAAACCTATACTTTGTTTCGGTCGAGTTCCCCATTCAAATGCATGTAACAGTGAGAAACGCACTGTCTTGGCGAAAGAAAGCGTTTTTGTACAACTTCATATGAATAGCTGTAACTTTTGATAGAAGCCTCGGATACACATGTTTATGGCTTTATATTATAGAACTCAAGATTCCCGTGCTGGGCAAACAGGTTTTGCAGCTGTTTGAGCTAAGATTTCCAAGTTATTCACATAATGAAAACCTATACTTTGTTTCGGTCGAGTTCCCCATTCAAATGCATGTAACAGTGAGAAACGCACTGTCTTGGCAAAAGAAAGCGTTTTTGTACAACTTCATAGAAATAGCTGTAACTTTTGATAGAAGACTCGGATACACATGTTTATGGCTTTATCTTATACAACTCAAGGTTCCCGTGCTGGGAAAACAGGTTTTGCAGCTGTTTGAGCTAAGATTTCCAAGTTATTCACATAATGAAAACCTATACTTTGTTTCGGTCGAGTTCCCCATTCAAATGCATGTAACAGTGAGAAACGCACTGTCTTGGCGAAAGAAAGCGTTTTTGTACAACTTCATAGAAATAGCTGTAACTTTTGATAGAAGACTCAGACAAACATGTTTATGGCCTTATATTATAGAACTCAAGGTCTCCGTGCTGGGAAAACAGGTTTTGCAGCTGTTTGAGCTAAGATTTCCAAGTTATTCACATAATGAAAACATATACTTTGTTTCGGTCGAGTTCCCCATTCAAATGCATGTAACAGTGAGAAACGCACTGTCTTGGCGAAAGAAAGCGTTTTTGTACAACTTCATAGAAATAGCTGTAACTTTTGATAGAAGACTCAGACAAACATGTTTATGGCCTTATATTATAGAACTCAAGGTCCCTGTGCTGGGAAAACAGGTTTTGCAGCTGTTTGAGCTAAGATTTCCAAGTTATTCACATAATGAAAACCTATACTTTGTTTCGGTCGAGTTCCCCATTCAAATGCATGTAACAGTGAGAAACGCACTGTCTTGGCGAAAGAAAGTGTTTTTGTACAATTTCATAGAAATAGCTGTAACTTTTGATAGAAGACTCAGACAAACATGTTTATGGCCTTATATTATAGAACTCAAGGTCTCCGTGCTGGGAAAACAGGTTTTGCAGCTGTTTGAGCTAAGATTTTCAAGTTATTCACATAATGAAAACCTATACTTTGTTTCGGTCGAGTTCCCCATTCAAATGCATGTAACAGTGAGAAACGCACTGTCTTGGCGAAAGAAAGCGTTTTTGTACAACTTCATATGAATAGCTGTAACTTTTGATAGAAGACTCGGATACACATGTTTATGGCTTTATCTTATAGAACTCAAGGTCTCCGTGCTGGGCAAACAGGTTTTGCAGCTGTTTGAGCTAAGATTTCCAAGTTATTCACATAATGAAAACCTATAC
The DNA here is from genome assembly GCF_057382275.1 of Copadichromis virginalis. NCBI lineage: Eukaryota > Metazoa > Chordata > Actinopteri > Cichliformes > Cichlidae > Copadichromis > Copadichromis virginalis. Next base: position 8,152,884 of record NC_140627.1, read on the forward strand.
TTTGTTTCGGTCGAGTTACCCATTCAAATGCATGTAACAGTGAGAAACGCACTGTCTTGGCGAAAGAAAGCGTTTTTGTACAACTTCATATGAATAGCTGTAACTTTTGATAGAAGCCTCGGATACACATGTTTATGGCTTTATATTATAGAACTCAAGATTCCCGTGCTGGGCAAACAGGTTTTGCAGCTGTTTGAGCTAAGATTTCCAAGTTATTCACATAATGAAAACCTATACTTTGTTTCGGTCGAGTTCCCCATTCAAATGCATGTAACAGTGAGAAACGCACTGTCTTGGCAAAAGAAAGCGTTTTTGTACAACTTCATAGAAATAGCTGTAACTTTTGATAGAAGACTCGGATACACATGTTTATGGCTTTATCTTATAGAACTCAAGGTTCCCGTGCTGGGAAAACAGGTTTTGCAGCTGTTTGAGCTAAGATTTCCAAGTTATTCACATAATGAAAACCTATACTTTGTTTCGGTCGAGTTCCCCATTCAAATGCATGTAACAGTGAGAAACGCACTGTCTTGGCGAAAGAAAGCGTTTTTGTACAACTTCATAGAAATAGCTGTAACTTTTGATAGAAGACTCAGACAAACATGTTTATGGCCTTATATTATAGAACTCAAGGTCTCCGTGCTGGGAAAACAGGTTTTGCAGCTGTTTGAGCTAAGATTTCCAAGTTATTCACATAATGAAAACCTATACTTTGTTTCGGTCGAGTTCCCCATTCAAATGCATGTAACAGTGAGAAACGCACTGTCTTGGCGAAAGAAAGCGTTTTTGTACAACTTCATAGAAATAGCTGTAACTTTTGATAGAAGACTCAGACAAACATGTTTATGGCCTTATATTATAGAACTCAAGGTCCCTGTGCTGGGAAAACAGGTTTTGCAGCTGTTTGAGCTAAGATTTCCAAGTTATTCACATAATGAAAACCTATACTTTGTTTCGGTCGAGTTCCCCATTCAAATGCATGTAACAGTGAGAAACGCACTGTCTTGGCGAAAGAAAGTGTTTTTGTACAATTTCATAGAAATAGCTGTAACTTTTGATAGAAGACTCAGACAAACATGTTTATGGCCTTATATTATAGAACTCAAGGTCTCCGTGCTGGGAAAACAGGTTTTGCAGCTGTTTGAGCTAAGATTTTCAAGTTATTCACATAATGAAAACCTATACTTTGTTTCGGTCGAGTTCCCCATTCAAATGCATGTAACAGTGAGAAACGCACTGTCTTGGCGAAAGAAAGCGTTTTTGTACAACTTCATATGAATAGCTGTAACTTTTGATAGAAGACTCGGATACACATGTTTATGGCTTTATCTTATAGAACTCAAGGTCTCCGTGCTGGGCAAACAGGTTTTGCAGCTGTTTGAGCTAAGATTTCCAAGTTATTCACATAATGAAAACCTATACTTTGTTTCGGTCGAGTTACCCATTCAAATGCATGTAACAGTGAGAAACGCACTGTCTTGGCGAAAGAAAGCGTTTTTGTACAACTTCATAGAAATAGCTGTAACTTTTGATAGAAGACTCAGACAAACATGTTTATGGCCTTATATTATAGAACTCAAGGTCTCCGTGCTGGGAAAACAGGTTTTGCAGCTGTTTGAGCTAAGATTTCCAAGTTATTCACATAATGAAAACCTATACTTTGTTTCGGTCGAGTTACCCATTCAAATGCATGTAACAGTGAGAAACGCACTGTCTTGGCGAAAGAAAGCGTTTTTGTACAACTTCAAAGAAATGGCTGTAACTTTTGATAGAAGACTCAGACAAACATGTTTATGGCCTTATATTATAGAACTCAAGGTCCCCGTGCTGGGAAAACAGGTTTTGCAGCTGTTTGAGCTAAGATTTCCAAGTTATTCACATAATGAAAACCTATACTTTGTTTCGGTCGAGTTCCCCATTCAAATGCATGTAACAGTGAGAAATGCACTGTCTTGGCGAAAGAAAGCGTTTTTGTACAACTTCATAGAAATAGCTGTAACTTTTGATAGAAGACTCAGACAAACATGTTTATGGCCTTATATTATAGAACTCAAGGTCTCCGTGCTGGGAAAACAGGTTTTGCAGCTGTTTGAGCTAAGATTTCCAAGTTATTCACATAATGAAAACCTATACTTTGTTTCGGTCGAGTTCCCCATTCAAATGCATGTAACAGTGAGAAACGCACTGTCTTGGCGAAAGAAAGCGTTTTTGTACAACTTCATAGAAATAGCTGTAACTTTTGATAGAAGACTCAGACAAACATGTTTATGGCCTTATATTATAGAACTCAAGGTCCCCGTGCTGGGAAAACAGGTTTTGCAGCTGTTTGAGCTAAGATTTCCAAGTTATTCACATAATGAAAACCTATACTTTGTTTCGGTCGAGTTCCCCATTCAAATGCATGTAACAGTGAGAAACGCACTGTCTTGGCGAAAGAAAGCGTTTTTGTACAACTTCATAGAAATAGCTGTAACTTTTGATAGAAGACTCAGACAAACATGTTTATGGCCTTATATTATAGAACTCAAGGTCCCCGTGCTGGGAAAACAGGTTTTGCAGCTGTTTGAGCTAAGATTTCCAAGTTATTCACATAATGAAAACCTATACTTTGTTTCGGTCGAGTTCCCCATTCAAATGCATGTAACAGTGAGAAATGCACTGTCTTGGCGAAAGAAAGCGTTTTTGTACAACTTCATAGAAATAGCTGTAACTTTTGATAGAAGACTCAGACAAACATGTTTATGGCCTTATATTATAGAACTCAAGGTCTCCGTGCTGGGAAAACAGGTTTTGCAGCTGTTTGAGCTAAGATTTCCAAGTTATTCACATAATGAAAACCTATACTTTGTTTCGGTCGAGTTCCCCATTCAAATGCATGTAACAGTGAGAAACGCACTGTCTTGGCGAAAGAAAGCGTTTTTGTACAACTTCATAGAAATAGCTGTAACTTTTGATAGAAGACTCAGACAAACATGTTTATGGCCTTATATTATAGAACTCAAGGTTCCCGTGTTGGGAAAACAGGTTTTGTAGCTGTTTGAGCTAAGATTTCCAAGTTATTCACATAATGAAAACCTATACTTTGTTTCGGTCGAGTTCCCCATTCAAATGCATGTAACAGTGAGAAACGCGCTGTCTTGGTGAAAGAAAGCGTTTTTGTACAACTTCATAGAAATAGCTGTAACTTTTGATAGAAGACTCAGACAAACATGTTTATGGCCTTATATTATAGAACTCAAGGTCTCCGTGCTGGGAAAACAGGTTTTGCAGCTGTTTGAGCTAAGATTTCCAAGTTATTCACATAATGAAAACCTATACTTTGTTTCGGTCGAGTTCCCCATTCAAATGCATGTAACAGTGAGAAACGCACTGTCTTGGCGAAAGAAAGCGTTTTTGTACAACTTCAAAGAAATGGCTGTAACTTTTGATAGAAGACTCAGACAAACATGTTTATGGCCTTATATTATAGAACTCAAGGTCCCCGTGCTGGGAAAACAGGTTTTGCAGCTGTTTGAGCTAAGATTTCCAAGTTATTCACATAATGAAAACCTATACTTTGTTTCGGTCGAGTTCCCCATTCAAATGCATGTAACAGTGAGAAACGCACTGTCTTGGCGAAAGAAAGCGTTTTTGTACAACTTCATAGAAATAGCTGTAACTTTTGATAGAAGACTCAGACAAACATGTTTATGGCCTTATATTATAGAACTCAAGGTCTCCGTGCTGGGAAAACAGGTTTTGCAGCTGTTTGAGCTAAGATTTCCAAGTTATTCACATAATGAAAACATATACTTTGTTTCGGTCGAGTTCCCCATTCAAATGCATGTAACAGTGAGAAACGCATTGTCTTGGCGAAAGAAAGCGTTTTTGTACAACTTCATAGAAATAGCTGTAACTTTTGATAGAAGACTCGGATACACATGTTTATGGCTTTATCTTATAGAACTCAAGGTTCCCGTGCTGGGAAAACAGGTTTTGCAGCTGTTTGAGCTAAGATTTCCAAGTTATTCACATAATGAAAACCTATACTTTGTTTCGGTCGAGTTCCCCATTCAAATGCATGTAACAGTGAGAAACGCACTGTCTTGGCGAAAGAAAGCGTTTTTGTACAACTTCATAGAAATAGCTGTAACTTTTGATAGAAGACTCAGACAAACATGTTTATGGCCTTATATTATAGAACTCAAGGTCCCCGTGCTGGGAAAACAGGTTTTGCAGCTGTTTGAGCTAAGATTTCCAAGTTATTCACATAATGAAAACCTATACTTTGTTTCGGTCGAGTTCCCCATTCAAATGCATGTAACAGTGAGAAACGCACTGTCTTGGCGAAAGAAAGCGTTTTTGTACAACTTCATAGAAATAGCTGTAACTTTTGATAGAAGACTCAGACAAACATGTTTATGGCCTTATATTATAGAACTCAAGGTCTCCGTGCTGGGAAAACAGGTTTTGCAGCTGTTTGAGCTAAGATTTCCAAGTTATTCACATAATGAAAACCTATACTTTGTTTCGGTCGAGTTCCCCATTCAAATGCATGTAACAGTGAGAAACGCACTGTCTTGGCGAAAGAAAGCGTTTTTGTACAACTTCAAAGAAATGGCTGTAACTTTTGATAGAAGACTCAGACAAACATGTTTATGGCCTTATATTATAGAACTCAAGGTCCCCGTGCTGGGAAAACAGGTTTTGCAGCTGTTTGAGCTAAGATTTCCAAGTTATTCACATAATGAAAACCTATACTTTGTTTCGGTCGAGTTCCCCATTCAAATGCATGTAACAGTGAGAAACGCACTGTCTTGGCGAAAGAAAGCGTTTTTGTACAACTTCATATGAATAGCTGTAACTTTTGATAGAAGACTCGGACAAACATGTTTATGGCTTTATCTTATAGAACTCAAGGTTCCCGTGCTGGGAAAACAGGTTTTGCAGCTGTTTGAGCTAAGATTTCCAAGTTATTCACATAATGAAAACCTATACTTTGTTTCGGTCGAGTTCCCCATTCAAATGCATGTAACAGTGAGAAACGCACTGTCTTGGCGAAAGAAAGCGTTTTTGTACAACTTCATAGAAATAGCTGTAACTTTTGATAGAAGACTCGGATACACATGTTTATGGCTTTATCTTATAGAACTCAAGGTTCCCGTGCTGGGAAAACAGGTTTTGCAGCTGTTTGAGCTAAGATTTCCAAGTTATTCACATAATGAAAACCTATACTTTGTTTCGGTTGAGTTCCCCATTCAAATGCATGTAACAGTGAGAAACGCACTGTCTTGGCGAAAGAAAGCGTTTTTGTACAACTTCATAGAAATAGCTGTAACTTTTGATAGAAGACTCAGACAAACATGTTTATGGCCTTATATTATAGAACTCAAGGTCCCCGTGCTGGGAAAACAGGTTTTGCAGCTGTTTGAGCTAAGATTTCCAAGTTATTCACATAATGAAAACCTATACTTTGTTTCGGTCGAGTTCCCCATTCAAATGCATGTAACAGTGAGAAACGCACTGTCTTGGCGAAAGAAAGCGTTTTTGTACAACTTCATAGAAATAGCTGTAACTTTTGATAGAAGACTCAGACAAACATGTTTATGGCCTTATATTATAGAACTCAAGGTCTCCGTGCTGGGAAAACAGGTTTTGCAGCTGTTTGAGCTAAGATTTCCAAGTTCTTCACATAATGAAAACATATACTTTGTTTCGGTCGAGTTCCCCATTCAAATGCATGTAACAGTGAGAAACGCACTGTCTTGGCGAAAGAAAGCGTTTTTGTACAACTTCATATGAATAGCTGTAACTTTTGATAGGAGACTCGGATACACATGTTTATGGCTTTATCTTATAGAACTCAAGGTTCCCGTGCTGGGAAAACAGGTTTTGCAGCTGTTTGAGCTAAGATTTCCAAGTTATTCACATAATGAAAACCTATACTTTGTTTCGGTCGAGTTCCCCATTCAAATGCATGTAACAGTGAGAAACGCACTGTCTTGGCGAAAGAAAGCGTTTTTGTACAACTTCATAGAAATAGCTGTAACTTTTGATAGAAGACTTTATGGCTTTATCTTATAGAACTCAAGGTTCCCGTGCTGGGCAAACCGGTTTTGCAGCTGTTTGAGCTAAGATTTCCAAGTTATTCACATAATGAAAACCTATACTTTGTTTCGGTCGAGTTCCCCATTCAAATGCATGTAACAGTGAGAAACGCACTGTCTTGGCGAAAGAAAGCGTTTTTGTACAACTTCATAGAAATAGCTGTAACTTTTGATAGAAGACTCAGACAAACATGTTTATGGCCTTATATTATAGAACTCAAGGTCCCCGTGCTGGGAAAACAGGTTTTGCAGCTGTTTGAGCTAAGATTTCCAAGTTATTCACATAATGAAAACATATACTTTGTTTCGGTCGAGTTCCCCATTCAAATGCATGTAACAGTGAGAAACGCACTGTCTTGGCGAAAGAAAGCGTTTTTGTACAACTTCATATGAATAGCTGTAACTTTTGATAGAAGACTCGGATACACATGTTTATGGCTTTATCTTATAGAACTCAAGGTCCCCGTGCTGGGAAAACAGGTTTTGCAGCTGTTTGAGCTAAGATTTCCAAGTTATTCACATAATGAAAACCTATACTTTGTTTCGGTCGAGTTCCCCATTCAAATGCATGTAACAGTGAGAAACGCACTGTCTTGGCGAAAGAAAGCGTTTTTGTACAACTTCATAGAAATAGCTGTAACTTTTGATAGAAGACTCAGACAAACATGTTTATGGCCTTATATTATAGAACTCAAGGTCCCCGTGCTGGGAAAACAGGTTTTGCAGCTGTTTGAGCTAAGATTTCCAAGTTATTCACATAATGAAAACCTATACTTTGTTTCGGTCGAGTTCCCCATTCAAATGCATGTAACAGTGAGAAACGCACTGTCTTGGCGAAAGAAAGCGTTTTTGTACAACTTCATAGAAATGGCTGTAACTTTTGATAGAAGACTCAGACAAACATGTTTATGGCCTTATATTATAGAACTCAAGGTCCCCGTGCTGGGAAAACAGGTTTTGCAGCTGTTTGAGCTAAGATTTCCAAGTTATTCACATAATGAAAACCTATACTTTGTTTCGGTCGAGTTCCCCATTCAAATGCATGTAACAGTGAGAAACGCACTGTCTTGGCGAAAGAAAGCGTTTTTGTACAACTTCATAGAAATAGCTGTAACTTTTGATAGAAGACTCAGACAAACATGTTTATGGCCTTATATTATAGAACTCAAGGTCTCCGTGCTGGGAAAACAGGTTTTGCAGCTGTTTGAGCTAAGATTTCCAAGTTATTCACATAATGAAAACATATACTTTGTTTCGGTCGAGTTCCCCATTCAAATGCATGTAACAGTGAGAAACGCACTGTCTTGGCGAAAGAAAGCGTTTTTGTACAACTTCATATGAATAGCTGTAACTTTTGATAGGAGACTCGGATACACATGTTTATGGCTTTATCTTATAGAACTCAAGGTTCCCGTGCTGGGAAAACAGGTTTTGCAGCTGTTTGAGCTAAGATTTCCAAGTTATTCACATAATGAAAACCTATACTTTGTTTCGGTCGAGTTCCCCATTCAAATGCATGTAACAGTGAGAAACGCACTGTCTTGGCGAAAGAAAGCGTTTTTGTACAACTTCATAGAAATAGCTGTAACTTTTGATAGAAGACTCGGATACACATGTTTATGGCTTTATCTTATTGAACTCAAGGTTCCCGTGCTGGGAAATCAGGTTTTGCAGCTGTTTGAGCTAAGATTTCCAAGTTATTCACATAATGAAAACCTATACTTTGTTTCGGTCGAGTTCCCCATTCAAATGCATGTAACAGTGAGAAACGCACTGTCTTGGCGAAAGAAAGCGTTTTTGTACAACTTCATAGAAATAGCTGTAACTTTTGATAGAAGACTCAGACAAACATGTTTATGGCCTTATATTATAGAACTCAAGGTCCCCGTGCTGGGAAAACAGGTTTTGCAGCTGTTTGAGCTAAGATTTCCAAGTTATTCACATAATGAAAACCTATACTTTTTTCGGTCGAGTTCCCCATTCAAATGCATGTAACAGTGAGAAACGCACTGTCTTGGCGAAAGAAAGCGTTTTTGTACAACTTCATATGAATAGCTGTAACTTTTGATAGAAGACTCGGATACACATGTTTATGGCTTTATCTTATAGAACTCAAGGTTCCCGTGCTGGGAAAACAGGTTTTGCAGCTGTTTGAGCTAAGATTTCCAAGTTATTCACATAATGAAAACCTATACTTTGTTTCGGTCGAGTTCCCCATTCAAATGCATGTAACAGTGAGAAACGCACTGTCTTGGCGAAAGAAAGCGTTTTTGTACAACTTCATAGAAATAGCTGTAACTTTTGATAGAAGACTCAGACAAACATGTTTATGGCCTTATATTATAGAACTCAAGGTTCCCGTGTTGGGAAAACAGGTTTTGTAGCTGTTTGAGCTAAGATTTCCAAGTTATTCACATAATGAAAACCTATACTTTGTTTCGGTCGAGTTCCCCATTCAAATGCATGTAACAGTGAGAAACGCACTGTCTTGGCGAAAGAAAGCGTTTTTGTACAACTTCATAGAAATAGCTGTAACTTTTGATAGAAGACTCAGACAAACATGTTTATGGCCTTATATTATAGAACTCAAGGTCTCCGTGCTGGGAAAACAGGTTTTGCAGCTGTTTGAGCTAAGATTTCCAAGTTATTCACATAATGAAAACCTATACTTTGTTTCGGTCGAGTTCCCCATTCAAATGCATGTAACAGTGAGAAACGCACTGTCTTGGCGAAAGAAAGCGTTTTTGTACAACTTCATATGAATAGCTGTAACTTTTGATAGAAGACTCGGATACACGTGTTTATGGCTTTATCTTATAGAACTCAAGGTTCCCGTGCTGGGAAAAAAGGTTTTGCAGCTGTTTGAGCTAAGATTTCCAAGTTATTCACATAATGAAAACCTATACTTTGTTTCGGTCGAGTTCCCCATTCAAATGCATGTAACAGTGAGAAACGCACTGTCTTGGCGAAAGAAAGCGTTTTTGTACAACTTCATAGAAATAGCTGTAACTTTTGATAGAAGACTCAGACAAACATGTTTATGGCCTTATATTATAGAACCCAAGGTCCCCGTGCTGGGAAAACAGGTTTTGCAGCTGTTTGAGCTAAGATTTCCAAGTTATTCACATAATGAAAACCTATACTTTGTTTCGGTCGAGTTCCCCATTCAAATGCATGTAACAGTGAGAAACGCACTGTCTTGGCGAAAGAAAGCGTTTTTGTACAACTTCATATGAATAGCTGTAACTTTTGATAGAAGACTCGGATACACATGTTTATGGCTTTATCTTATAGAACTCAAGGTTCCCGTGCTGGGAAAACAGGTTTTGCAGCTGTTTGAGCTAAGATTTCCAAGTTATTCACATAATGAAAACCTATACTTTGTTTCGGTCGAGTTCCCCATTCAAATGCATGTAACAGTGAGAAACGCACTGTCTTGGCGAAAGAAAGCGTTTTTGTACAACTTCATAGAAATAGCTGTAACTTTTGATAGAAGACTCAGACAAACATGTTTATGGCCTTATATTATAGAACTCAAGGTTCCCGTGTTGGGAAAACAGGTTTTGTAGCTGTTTGAGCTAAGATTTCCAAGTTATTCACATAATGAAAACCTATACTTTGTTTCGGTCGAGTTCCCCATTCAAATGCATGTAACAGTGAGAAACGCACTGTCTTGGCGAAAGAAAGCGTTTTTGTACAACTTCATAGAAATAGCTGTAACTTTTGATAGAAGACTCAGACAAACATGTTTATGGCCTTATATTATAGAACTCAAGGTCTCCGTGCTGGGAAAACAGGTTTTGCAGCTGTTTGAGCTAAGATTTCCAAGTTATTCACATAATGAAAACCTATACTTTGTTTCGGTCGAGTTCCCCATTCAAATGCATGTAACAGTGAGAAACGCACTGTCTTGGCGAAAGAAAGCGTTTTTGTACAACTTCATATGAATAGCTGTAACTTTTGATAGAAGACTCGGATACACATGTTTATGGCTTTATCTTATAGAACTCAAGGTTCCCGTGCTGGGAAAAAAGGTTTTGCAGCTGTTTGAGCTAAGATTTCCAAGTTATTCACATAATGAAAACCTATACTTTGTTTCGGTCGAGTTCCCCATTCAAATGCATGTAACAGTGAGAAACGCACTGTCTTGGCGAAAGAAAGCGTTTTTGTACAACTTCATAGAAATAGCTGTAACTTTTGATAGAAGACTCAGACAAACATGTTTATGGCCTTATATTATAGAACTCAAGGTTCCCGTGTTGGGAAAACAGGTTTTGTAGCTGTTTGAGCTAAGATTTCCAAGTTATTCACATAATGAAAACCTATACTTTGTTTCGGTCGAGTTCCCCATTCAAATGCATGTAACAGTGAGAAACGCACTGTCTTGGCGAAAGAAAGCGTTTTTGTACAACTTCATAGAAATAGCTGTAACTTTTGATAGAAGACTCAGACAAACATGTTTATGGCCTTATATTATAGAACTCAAGGTCTCCGTGCTGGGAAAACAGGTTTTGCAGCTGTTTGAGCTAAGATTTCCAAGTTATTCACATAATGAAAACCTATACTTTGTTTCGGTCGAGTTCCCCATTCAAATGCATGTAACAGTGAGAAACGCACTGTCTTGGCGAAAGAAAGCGTTTTTGTACAACTTCATAGAAATAGCTGTAACTTTTGATAGAAGACTCGGATACACATGTTTATGGCTTTATCTTATAGAACTCAAGGTTCCCGTGCTGGGAAAACAGGTTTTGCAGCTGTTTGAGCTAAGATTTCCAAGTTATTCACATAATGAAAACCTATACTTTGTTTCGGTCGAGTTCCCCATTCAAATGCATGTAACAGTGAGAAACGCACTGTCTTGGCGAAAGAAAGCGTTTTTGTACAACTTCATAGAAATAGCTGTAACTTTTGATAGAAGACTCAGACAAACATGTTTATGGCCTTATATTATAGAACTCAAGGTCTCCGTGCTGGGAAAACAGGTTTTGCAGCTGTTTGAGCTAAGATTTCCAAGTTATTCACATAATGAAAACCTATACTTTGTTTCGGTCGAGTTCCCCATTCAAATGCATGTAACAGTGAGAAACGCACTGTCTTGGCGAAAGAAAGCGTTTTTGTACAACTTCATAGAAATAGCTGTAACTTTTGATAGAAGACTCAGACAAACATGTTTATGGCCTTATATTATAGAACTCAAGGTCTCCGTGCTGGGCAAACAGGTTTTGCAGCTGTTTGAGCTAAGATTTCCAAGTTATTCTGATAATGAAAACCTATACTTTGTTTCGGTCGAGTTCCCCATTCAAATGCATGTAACAGTGAGAAACGCACTGTCTTGGCGAAAGAAAGCGTTTTTGTACAACTTCATAGAAATAGCTGTAACTTTTGATAGAAGACTCAGACAAACATGTTTATGGCCTTATATTATAGAACTCAAGGTCCCCGTGCTGGGAAAACAGGTTTTGCAGCTGTTTGAGCTAAGATTTCCAAGTTATTCACATAATGAAAACCTATACTTTGTTTCGGTCGAGTTCCCCATTCAAATGCATGTAACAGTGAGAAACGCACTGTCTTGGCGAAAGAAAGCGTTTTTGTACAACTTCATAGAAATAGCTGTAACTTTTGATAGAAGACTCAGACAAACATGTTTATGGCCTTATATTATAGAACTCAAGGTCTCCGTGCTGGGAAAACAGGTTTTGCAGCTGTTTGAGCTAAGATTTCCAAGTTATTCACATAATGAAAACCTATACTTTGTTTCGGTCGAGTTCCCCATTCAAATGCATGTAACAGTGAGAAACGCACTGTCTTGGCGAAAGAAAGCGTTTTTGTACAACTTCATAGAAATAACTGTAACTTTTGATAGAAGACTCAGACAAACATGTTTATGGCCTTATATTATAGAACTCAAGGTTCCCATGTTGGGAAAACAGGTTTTGTAGCTGTTTGAGCTAAGATTTCCAAGTTATTCACATAATGAAAACCTATACTTTGTTTCGGTCGAGTTCCCCATTCAAATGCATGTAACAGTGAGAAACGCACTGTCTTGGCGAAAGAAAGCGTTTTTGTACAACTTCATAGAAATAGCTGTAACTTTTGATAGAAGACTCAGACAAACATGTTTATGGCCTTATATTATAGAACTCAAGGTCCCCGTGCTGGGAAAACAGGTTTTGCAGCTGTTTGAGCTAAGATTTCCAAGTTATTCACATAATGAAAACCTATACTTTGTTTCGGTCGAGTTCCCCATTCAAATGCATGTAACAGTGAGAAACGCACTGTCTTGGCGAAAGAAAGCGTTTTTGTACAACTTCATAGAAATAGCTGTAACTTTTGATAGAAGACTCAGACAAACATGTTTATGGCCTTATATTATAGAACTCAAGGTCTCCGTGCTGGGAAAACAGGTTTTGCAGCTGTTTGAGCTAACATTTAAAAGTTATTCACATAATGAAAACCTATACTTTGTTTCGGTCGAGTTCCCCATTCAAATGCATGTAACAGTGAGAAACGCACTGTCTTGGCGAAAGAAAGCGTTTTTGTACAACTTCATATGAATAGCTGTAACTTTTGATAGAAGACTCGGATACACATGTTTATGGCTTTATCTTATAGAACTCAAGGTTCCCGTGCTGGGAAAACAGGTTTTGCAGCTGTTTGAGCTAAGATTTCCAAGTTATTCACATAATGAAAACCTATACTTTGTTTCGGTCGAGTTCCCCATTCAAATGCATGTAACAGTGAGAAACGCACTGTCTTGGCGAAAGAAAGCGTTTTTGTACAACTTCATATAAATAGCTGTAACTTTTGATAGAAGACTCGGATACACATGTTTATGGCTTTATCTTATAGAACTCAAGGTTCCCGTGCTGGGAAAACAGGTTTTGCAGCTGTTTGAGCTAAGATTTCCAAGTTATTCACATAATGAAAACCTATACTTTGTTTCGGTCGAGTTCCCCATTCAAATGCATGTAACAGTGAGAAACGCACTGTCTTGGCGAAAGAAAGCGTTTTTGTACAACTTCATAGAAATAGCTGTAACTTTTGATAGAAGACTCGGATACACATGTTTATGGCTTTATCTTATAGAACTCAAGGTTCCCGTGCTGGGAAAACAGGTTTTGCAGCTGTTTGAGCTAAGATTTCCAAGTTATTCACATAATGAAAACCTATACTTTGTTTCGGTCGAGTTCCCCATTCAAATGCATGTAACAGTGAGAAACGCACTGTCTTGGCGAAAGAAAGCGTTTTTGTACAACTTCATAGAAATAGCTGTAACTTTTGATAGAAGACTCAGACAAACATGTTTATGGCCTTATATTATAGAACTCAAGGTCTCCGTGCTGGGAAAACAGGTTTTGCAGCTGTTTGAGCTAAGATTTCCAAGTTATTCACATAATGAAAACCTATACTTTGTTTCGGTCGAGTTCCCCATTCAAATGCATGTAACAGTGAGAAACGCACTGTCTTGGCGAAAGAAAGCGTTTTTGTACAACTTCATAGAAATAGCTGTAACTTTTGATAGAAGACTCAGACAAACATGTTTATGGCCTTATATTATAGAACTCAAGGTCCCCGTGCTGGGAAAACAGGTTTTGCAGCTGTTTGAGCTAAGATTTCCAAGTTATTCACATAATGAAAACCTATACTTTGTTTCGGTCGAGTTCCCCATTCAAATGCATGTAACAGTGAGAAACGCACTGTCTTGGCGAAAGAAAGCGTTTTTGTACAACTTCATAGAAATAGCTGTAACTTTTGATAGAAGACTCAGACAAACATGTTTATGGCCTTATATTATAGAACTCAAGGTCCCCGTGCTGGGAAAACAGGTTTTGCAGCTGTTTGAGCTAAGATTTCCAAGTTATTCACATAATGAAAACCTATACTTTGTTTCGGTCGAGTTCCCCATTCAAATGCATGTAACAGTGAGAAATGCACTGTCTTGGCGAAAGAAAGCGTTTTTGTACAACTTCATAGAAATAGCTGTAACTTTTGATAGAAGACTCAGACAAACATGTTTATGGCCTTATATTATAGAACTCAAGGTCTCCGTGCTGGGAAAACAGGTTTTGCAGCTGTTTGAGCTAAGATTTCCAAGTTATTCACATAATGAAAACCTATACTTTGTTTCGGTCGAGTTCCCCATTCAAATGCATGTAACAGTGAGAAACGCACTGTCTTGGCGAAAGAAAGCGTTTTTGTACAACTTCATAGAAATAGCTGTAACTTTTGATAGAAGACTCAGACAAACATGTTTATGGCCTTATATTATAGAACTCAAGGTTCCCGTGTTGGGAAAACAGGTTTTGTAGCTGTTTGAGCTAAGATTTCCAAGTTATTCACATAATGAAAACCTATACTTTGTTTCGGTCGAGTTCCCCATTCAAATGCATGTAACAGTGAGAAACGCGCTGTCTTGGTGAAAGAAAGCGTTTTTGTACAACTTCATAGAAATAGCTGTAACTTTTGATAGAAGACTCAGACAAACATGTTTATGGCCTTATATTATAGAACTCAAGGTCTCCGTGCTGGGAAAACAGGTTTTGCAGCTGTTTGAGCTAAGATTTCCAAGTTATTCACATAATGAAAACCTATACTTTGTTTCGGTCGAGTTCCCCATTCAAATGCATGTAACAGTGAGAAACGCACTGTCTTGGCGAAAGAAAGCGTTTTTGTACAACTTCAAAGAAATGGCTGTAACTTTTGATAGAAGACTCAGACAAACATGTTTATGGCCTTATATTATAGAACTCAAGGTCCCCGTGCTGGGAAAACAGGTTTTGCAGCTGTTTGAGCTAAGATTTCCAAGTTATTCACATAATGAAAACCTATACTTTGTTTCGGTCGAGTTCCCCATTCAAATGCATGTAACAGTGAGAAACGCACTGTCTTGGCGAAAGAAAGCGTTTTTGTACAACTTCATAGAAATAGCTGTAACTTTTGATAGAAGACTCAGACAAACATGTTTATGGCCTTATATTATAGAACTCAAGGTCTCCGTGCTGGGAAAACAGGTTTTGCAGCTGTTTGAGCTAAGATTTCCAAGTTATTCACATAATGAAAACATATACTTTGTTTCGGTCGAGTTCCCCATTCAAATGCATGTAACAGTGAGAAACGCATTGTCTTGGCGAAAGAAAGCGTTTTTGTACAACTTCATAGAAATAGCTGTAACTTTTGATAGAAGACTCGGATACACATGTTTATGGCTTTATCTTATAGAACTCAAGGTTCCCGTGCTGGGAAAACAGGTTTTGCAGCTGTTTGAGCTAAGATTTCCAAGTTATTCACATAATGAAAACCTATACTTTGTTTCGGTCGAGTTCCCCATTCAAATGCATGTAACAGTGAGAAACGCACTGTCTTGGCGAAAGAAAGCGTTTTTGTACAACTTCATAGAAATAGCTGTAACTTTTGATAGAAGACTCAGACAAACATGTTTATGGCCTTATATTATAGAACTCAAGGTCCCCGTGCTGGGAAAACAGGTTTTGCAGCTGTTTGAGCTAAGATTTCCAAGTTATTCACATAATGAAAACCTATACTTTGTTTCGGTCGAGTTCCCCATTCAAATGCATGTAACAGTGAGAAACGCACTGTCTTGGCGAAAGAAAGCGTTTTTGTACAACTTCATAGAAATAGCTGTAACTTTTGATAGAAGACTCAGACAAACATGTTTATGGCCTTATATTATAGAACTCAAGGTCTCCGTGCTGGGAAAACAGGTTTTGCAGCTGTTTGAGCTAAGATTTCCAAGTTATTCACATAATGAAAACCTATACTTTGTTTCGGTCGAGTTCCCCATTCAAATGCATGTAACAGTGAGAAACGCACTGTCTTGGCGAAAGAAAGCGTTTTTGTACAACTTCAAAGAAATGGCTGTAACTTTTGATAGAAG
Organism: Copadichromis virginalis; assembly: GCF_057382275.1. NCBI lineage: Eukaryota > Metazoa > Chordata > Actinopteri > Cichliformes > Cichlidae > Copadichromis > Copadichromis virginalis. The sequence continues at coordinate 8,168,865 of NC_140627.1, forward strand.
ACTCAGACAAACATGTTTATGGCCTTATATTATAGAACTCAAGGTCCCCGTGCTGGGAAAACAGGTTTTGCAGCTGTTTGAGCTAAGATTTCCAAGTTATTCACATAATGAAAACCTATACTTTGTTTCGGTCGAGTTCCCCATTCAAATGCATGTAACAGTGAGAAACGCACTGTCTTGGCGAAAGAAAGCGTTTTTGTACAACTTCATATGAATAGCTGTAACTTTTGATAGAAGACTCGGACAAACATGTTTATGGCTTTATCTTATAGAACTCAAGGTTCCCGTGCTGGGAAAACAGGTTTTGCAGCTGTTTGAGCTAAGATTTCCAAGTTATTCACATAATGAAAACCTATACTTTGTTTCGGTCGAGTTCCCCATTCAAATGCATGTAACAGTGAGAAACGCACTGTCTTGGCGAAAGAAAGCGTTTTTGTACAACTTCATAGAAATAGCTGTAACTTTTGATAGAAGACTCGGATACACATGTTTATGGCTTTATCTTATAGAACTCAAGGTTCCCGTGCTGGGAAAACAGGTTTTGCAGCTGTTTGAGCTAAGATTTCCAAGTTATTCACATAATGAAAACCTATACTTTGTTTCGGTTGAGTTCCCCATTCAAATGCATGTAACAGTGAGAAACGCACTGTCTTGGCGAAAGAAAGCGTTTTTGTACAACTTCATAGAAATAGCTGTAACTTTTGATAGAAGACTCAGACAAACATGTTTATGGCCTTATATTATAGAACTCAAGGTCCCCGTGCTGGGAAAACAGGTTTTGCAGCTGTTTGAGCTAAGATTTCCAAGTTATTCACATAATGAAAACCTATACTTTGTTTCGGTCGAGTTCCCCATTCAAATGCATGTAACAGTGAGAAACGCACTGTCTTGGCGAAAGAAAGCGTTTTTGTACAACTTCATAGAAATAGCTGTAACTTTTGATAGAAGACTCAGACAAACATGTTTATGGCCTTATATTATAGAACTCAAGGTCTCCGTGCTGGGAAAACAGGTTTTGCAGCTGTTTGAGCTAAGATTTCCAAGTTCTTCACATAATGAAAACATATACTTTGTTTCGGTCGAGTTCCCCATTCAAATGCATGTAACAGTGAGAAACGCACTGTCTTGGCGAAAGAAAGCGTTTTTGTACAACTTCATATGAATAGCTGTAACTTTTGATAGGAGACTCGGATACACATGTTTATGGCTTTATCTTATAGAACTCAAGGTTCCCGTGCTGGGAAAACAGGTTTTGCAGCTGTTTGAGCTAAGATTTCCAAGTTATTCACATAATGAAAACCTATACTTTGTTTCGGTCGAGTTCCCCATTCAAATGCATGTAACAGTGAGAAACGCACTGTCTTGGCGAAAGAAAGCGTTTTTGTACAACTTCATAGAAATAGCTGTAACTTTTGATAGAAGACTTTATGGCTTTATCTTATAGAACTCAAGGTTCCCGTGCTGGGCAAACCGGTTTTGCAGCTGTTTGAGCTAAGATTTCCAAGTTATTCACATAATGAAAACCTATACTTTGTTTCGGTCGAGTTCCCCATTCAAATGCATGTAACAGTGAGAAACGCACTGTCTTGGCGAAAGAAAGCGTTTTTGTACAACTTCATAGAAATAGCTGTAACTTTTGATAGAAGACTCAGACAAACATGTTTATGGCCTTATATTATAGAACTCAAGGTCCCCGTGCTGGGAAAACAGGTTTTGCAGCTGTTTGAGCTAAGATTTCCAAGTTATTCACATAATGAAAACATATACTTTGTTTCGGTCGAGTTCCCCATTCAAATGCATGTAACAGTGAGAAACGCACTGTCTTGGCGAAAGAAAGCGTTTTTGTACAACTTCATATGAATAGCTGTAACTTTTGATAGAAGACTCGGATACACATGTTTATGGCTTTATCTTATAGAACTCAAGGTCCCCGTGCTGGGAAAACAGGTTTTGCAGCTGTTTGAGCTAAGATTTCCAAGTTATTCACATAATGAAAACCTATACTTTGTTTCGGTCGAGTTCCCCATTCAAATGCATGTAACAGTGAGAAACGCACTGTCTTGGCGAAAGAAAGCGTTTTTGTACAACTTCATAGAAATAGCTGTAACTTTTGATAGAAGACTCAGACAAACATGTTTATGGCCTTATATTATAGAACTCAAGGTCCCCGTGCTGGGAAAACAGGTTTTGCAGCTGTTTGAGCTAAGATTTCCAAGTTATTCACATAATGAAAACCTATACTTTGTTTCGGTCGAGTTCCCCATTCAAATGCATGTAACAGTGAGAAACGCACTGTCTTGGCGAAAGAAAGCGTTTTTGTACAACTTCATAGAAATGGCTGTAACTTTTGATAGAAGACTCAGACAAACATGTTTATGGCCTTATATTATAGAACTCAAGGTCCCCGTGCTGGGAAAACAGGTTTTGCAGCTGTTTGAGCTAAGATTTCCAAGTTATTCACATAATGAAAACCTATACTTTGTTTCGGTCGAGTTCCCCATTCAAATGCATGTAACAGTGAGAAACGCACTGTCTTGGCGAAAGAAAGCGTTTTTGTACAACTTCATAGAAATAGCTGTAACTTTTGATAGAAGACTCAGACAAACATGTTTATGGCCTTATATTATAGAACTCAAGGTCTCCGTGCTGGGAAAACAGGTTTTGCAGCTGTTTGAGCTAAGATTTCCAAGTTATTCACATAATGAAAACATATACTTTGTTTCGGTCGAGTTCCCCATTCAAATGCATGTAACAGTGAGAAACGCACTGTCTTGGCGAAAGAAAGCGTTTTTGTACAACTTCATATGAATAGCTGTAACTTTTGATAGGAGACTCGGATACACATGTTTATGGCTTTATCTTATAGAACTCAAGGTTCCCGTGCTGGGAAAACAGGTTTTGCAGCTGTTTGAGCTAAGATTTCCAAGTTATTCACATAATGAAAACCTATACTTTGTTTCGGTCGAGTTCCCCATTCAAATGCATGTAACAGTGAGAAACGCACTGTCTTGGCGAAAGAAAGCGTTTTTGTACAACTTCATAGAAATAGCTGTAACTTTTGATAGAAGACTCGGATACACATGTTTATGGCTTTATCTTATTGAACTCAAGGTTCCCGTGCTGGGAAATCAGGTTTTGCAGCTGTTTGAGCTAAGATTTCCAAGTTATTCACATAATGAAAACCTATACTTTGTTTCGGTCGAGTTCCCCATTCAAATGCATGTAACAGTGAGAAACGCACTGTCTTGGCGAAAGAAAGCGTTTTTGTACAACTTCATAGAAATAGCTGTAACTTTTGATAGAAGACTCAGACAAACATGTTTATGGCCTTATATTATAGAACTCAAGGTCCCCGTGCTGGGAAAACAGGTTTTGCAGCTGTTTGAGCTAAGATTTCCAAGTTATTCACATAATGAAAACCTATACTTTGTTTCGGTCGAGTTCCCCATTCAAATGCATGTAACAGTGAGAAACGCACTGTCTTGGCGAAAGAAAGCGTTTTTGTACAACTTCATATGAATAGCTGTAACTTTTGATAGAAGACTCGGATACACATGTTTATGGCTTTATCTTATAGAACTCAAGGTTCCCGTGCTGGGAAAACAGGTTTTGCAGCTGTTTGAGCTAAGATTTCCAAGTTATTCACATAATGAAAACCTATACTTTGTTTCGGTCGAGTTCCCCATTCAAATGCATGTAACAGTGAGAAACGCACTGTCTTGGCGAAAGAAAGCGTTTTTGTACAACTTCATAGAAATAGCTGTAACTTTTGATAGAAGACTCAGACAAACATGTTTATGGCCTTATATTATAGAACTCAAGGTTCCCGTGTTGGGAAAACAGGTTTTGTAGCTGTTTGAGCTAAGATTTCCAAGTTATTCACATAATGAAAACCTATACTTTGTTTCGGTCGAGTTCCCCATTCAAATGCATGTAACAGTGAGAAACGCACTGTCTTGGCGAAAGAAAGCGTTTTTGTACAACTTCATAGAAATAGCTGTAACTTTTGATAGAAGACTCAGACAAACATGTTTATGGCCTTATATTATAGAACTCAAGGTCTCCGTGCTGGGAAAACAGGTTTTGCAGCTGTTTGAGCTAAGATTTCCAAGTTATTCACATAATGAAAACCTATACTTTGTTTCGGTCGAGTTCCCCATTCAAATGCATGTAACAGTGAGAAACGCACTGTCTTGGCGAAAGAAAGCGTTTTTGTACAACTTCATATGAATAGCTGTAACTTTTGATAGAAGACTCGGATACACATGTTTATGGCTTTATCTTATAGAACTCAAGGTTCCCGTGCTGGGAAAAAAGGTTTTGCAGCTGTTTGAGCTAAGATTTCCAAGTTATTCACATAATGAAAACCTATACTTTGTTTCGGTCGAGTTCCCCATTCAAATGCATGTAACAGTGAGAAACGCACTGTCTTGGCGAAAGAAAGCGTTTTTGTACAACTTCATAGAAATAGCTGTAACTTTTGATAGAAGACTCAGACAAACATGTTTATGGCCTTATATTATAGAACCCAAGGTCCCCGTGCTGGGAAAACAGGTTTTGCAGCTGTTTGAGCTAAGATTTCCAAGTTATTCACATAATGAAAACCTATACTTTGTTTCGGTCGAGTTCCCCATTCAAATGCATGTAACAGTGAGAAACGCACTGTCTTGGCGAAAGAAAGCGTTTTTGTACAACTTCATATGAATAGCTGTAACTTTTGATAGAAGACTCGGATACACATGTTTATGGCTTTATCTTATAGAACTCAAGGTTCCCGTGCTGGGAAAACAGGTTTTGCAGCTGTTTGAGCTAAGATTTCCAAGTTATTCACATAATGAAAACCTATACTTTGTTTCGGTCGAGTTCCCCATTCAAATGCATGTAACAGTGAGAAACGCACTGTCTTGGCGAAAGAAAGCGTTTTTGTACAACTTCATAGAAATAGCTGTAACTTTTGATAGAAGACTCAGACAAACATGTTTATGGCCTTATATTATAGAACTCAAGGTTCCCGTGTTGGGAAAACAGGTTTTGTAGCTGTTTGAGCTAAGATTTCCAAGTTATTCACATAATGAAAACCTATACTTTGTTTCGGTCGAGTTCCCCATTCAAATGCATGTAACAGTGAGAAACGCACTGTCTTGGCGAAAGAAAGCGTTTTTGTACAACTTCATAGAAATAGCTGTAACTTTTGATAGAAGACTCAGACAAACATGTTTATGGCCTTATATTATAGAACTCAAGGTCTCCGTGCTGGGAAAACAGGTTTTGCAGCTGTTTGAGCTAAGATTTCCAAGTTATTCACATAATGAAAACCTATACTTTGTTTCGGTCGAGTTCCCCATTCAAATGCATGTAACAGTGAGAAACGCACTGTCTTGGCGAAAGAAAGCGTTTTTGTACAACTTCATATGAATAGCTGTAACTTTTGATAGAAGACTCGGATACACATGTTTATGGCTTTATCTTATAGAACTCAAGGTTCCCGTGCTGGGAAAAAAGGTTTTGCAGCTGTTTGAGCTAAGATTTCCAAGTTATTCACATAATGAAAACCTATACTTTGTTTCGGTCGAGTTCCCCATTCAAATGCATGTAACAGTGAGAAACGCACTGTCTTGGCGAAAGAAAGCGTTTTTGTACAACTTCATAGAAATAGCTGTAACTTTTGATAGAAGACTCAGACAAACATGTTTATGGCCTTATATTATAGAACTCAAGGTTCCCGTGTTGGGAAAACAGGTTTTGTAGCTGTTTGAGCTAAGATTTCCAAGTTATTCACATAATGAAAACCTATACTTTGTTTCGGTCGAGTTCCCCATTCAAATGCATGTAACAGTGAGAAACGCACTGTCTTGGCGAAAGAAAGCGTTTTTGTACAACTTCATAGAAATAGCTGTAACTTTTGATAGAAGACTCAGACAAACATGTTTATGGCCTTATATTATAGAACTCAAGGTCTCCGTGCTGGGAAAACAGGTTTTGCAGCTGTTTGAGCTAAGATTTCCAAGTTATTCACATAATGAAAACCTATACTTTGTTTCGGTCGAGTTCCCCATTCAAATGCATGTAACAGTGAGAAACGCACTGTCTTGGCGAAAGAAAGCGTTTTTGTACAACTTCATAGAAATAGCTGTAACTTTTGATAGAAGACTCGGATACACATGTTTATGGCTTTATCTTATAGAACTCAAGGTTCCCGTGCTGGGAAAACAGGTTTTGCAGCTGTTTGAGCTAAGATTTCCAAGTTATTCACATAATGAAAACCTATACTTTGTTTCGGTCGAGTTCCCCATTCAAATGCATGTAACAGTGAGAAACGCACTGTCTTGGCGAAAGAAAGCGTTTTTGTACAACTTCATAGAAATAGCTGTAACTTTTGATAGAAGACTCAGACAAACATGTTTATGGCCTTATATTATAGAACTCAAGGTCTCCGTGCTGGGAAAACAGGTTTTGCAGCTGTTTGAGCTAAGATTTCCAAGTTATTCACATAATGAAAACCTATACTTTGTTTCGGTCGAGTTCCCCATTCAAATGCATGTAACAGTGAGAAACGCACTGTCTTGGCGAAAGAAAGCGTTTTTGTACAACTTCATAGAAATAGCTGTAACTTTTGATAGAAGACTCAGACAAACATGTTTATGGCCTTATATTATAGAACTCAAGGTCTCCGTGCTGGGCAAACAGGTTTTGCAGCTGTTTGAGCTAAGATTTCCAAGTTATTCTGATAATGAAAACCTATACTTTGTTTCGGTCGAGTTCCCCATTCAAATGCATGTAACAGTGAGAAACGCACTGTCTTGGCGAAAGAAAGCGTTTTTGTACAACTTCATAGAAATAGCTGTAACTTTTGATAGAAGACTCAGACAAACATGTTTATGGCCTTATATTATAGAACTCAAGGTCCCCGTGCTGGGAAAACAGGTTTTGCAGCTGTTTGAGCTAAGATTTCCAAGTTATTCACATAATGAAAACCTATACTTTGTTTCGGTCGAGTTCCCCATTCAAATGCATGTAACAGTGAGAAACGCACTGTCTTGGCGAAAGAAAGCGTTTTTGTACAACTTCATAGAAATAGCTGTAACTTTTGATAGAAGACTCAGACAAACATGTTTATGGCCTTATATTATAGAACTCAAGGTCTCCGTGCTGGGAAAACAGGTTTTGCAGCTGTTTGAGCTAAGATTTCCAAGTTATTCACATAATGAAAACCTATACTTTGTTTCGGTCGAGTTCCCCATTCAAATGCATGTAACAGTGAGAAACGCACTGTCTTGGCGAAAGAAAGCGTTTTTGTACAACTTCATAGAAATAGCTGTAACTTTTGATAGAAGACTCAGACAAACATGTTTATGGCCTTATATTATAGAACTCAAGGTTCCCATGTTGGGAAAACAGGTTTTGTAGCTGTTTGAGCTAAGATTTCCAAGTTATTCACATAATGAAAACCTATACTTTGTTTCGGTCGAGTTCCCCATTCAAATGCATGTAACAGTGAGAAACGCACTGTCTTGGCGAAAGAAAGCGTTTTTGTACAACTTCATAGAAATAGCTGTAACTTTTGATAGAAGACTCAGACAAACATGTTTATGGCCTTATATTATAGAACTCAAGGTCCCCGTGCTGGGAAAACAGGTTTTGCAGCTGTTTGAGCTAAGATTTCCAAGTTATTCACATAATGAAAACCTATACTTTGTTTCGGTCGAGTTCCCCATTCAAATGCATGTAACAGTGAGAAACGCACTGTCTTGGCGAAAGAAAGCGTTTTTGTACAACTTCATAGAAATAGCTGTAACTTTTGATAGAAGACTCAGACAAACATGTTTATGGCCTTATATTATAGAACTCAAGGTCTCCGTGCTGGGAAAACAGGTTTTGCAGCTGTTTGAGCTAACATTTAAAAGTTATTCACATAATGAAAACCTATACTTTGTTTCGGTCGAGTTCCCCATTCAAATGCATGTAACAGTGAGAAACGCACTGTCTTGGCGAAAGAAAGCGTTTTTGTACAACTTCATATGAATAGCTGTAACTTTTGATAGAAGACTCGGATACACATGTTTATGGCTTTATCTTATAGAACTCAAGGTTCCCGTGCTGGGAAAACAGGTTTTGCAGCTGTTTGAGCTAAGATTTCCAAGTTATTCACATAATGAAAACCTATACTTTGTTTCGGTCGAGTTCCCCATTCAAATGCATGTAACAGTGAGAAACGCACTGTCTTGGCGAAAGAAAGCGTTTTTGTACAACTTCATATAAATAGCTGTAACTTTTGATAGAAGACTCGGATACACATGTTTATGGCTTTATCTTATAGAACTCAAGGTTCCCGTGCTGGGAAAACAGGTTTTGCAGCTGTTTGAGCTAAGATTTCCAAGTTATTCACATAATGAAAACCTATACTTTGTTTCGGTCGAGTTCCCCATTCAAATGCATGTAACAGTGAGAAACGCACTGTCTTGGCGAAAGAAAGCGTTTTTGTACAACTTCATAGAAATAGCTGTAACTTTTGATAGAAGACTCGGATACACATGTTTATGGCTTTATCTTATAGAACTCAAGGTTCCCGTGCTGGGAAAACAGGTTTTGCAGCTGTTTGAGCTAAGATTTCCAAGTTATTCACATAATGAAAACCTATACTTTGTTTCGGTCGAGTTCCCCATTCAAATGCATGTAACAGTGAGAAACGCACTGTCTTGGCGAAAGAAAGCGTTTTTGTACAACTTCATAGAAATAGCTGTAACTTTTGATAGAAGACTCAGACAAACATGTTTATGGCCTTATATTATAGAACTCAAGGTCTCCGTGCTGGGAAAACAGGTTTTGCAGCTGTTTGAGCTAAGATTTCCAAGTTATTCACATAATGAAAACCTATACTTTGTTTCGGTCGAGTTCCCCATTCAAATGCATGTAACAGTGAGAAACGCACTGTCTTGGCGAAAGAAAGCGTTTTTGTACAACTTCATAGAAATAGCTGTAACTTTTGATAGAAGACTCAGACAAACATGTTTATGGCCTTATATTATAGAACTCAAGGTTCCCATGTTGGGAAAACAGGTTTTGTAGCTGTTTGAGCTAAGATTTCCAAGTTATTCACATAATGAAAACCTATACTTTGTTTCGGTCGAGTTCCCCATTCAAATGCATGTAACAGTGAGAAACGCACTGTCTTGGCGAAAGAAAGCGTTTTTGTACAACTTCATAGAAATAGCTGTAACTTTTGATAGAAGACTCAGACAAACATGTTTATGGCCTTATATTATAGAACTCAAGGTCTCCGTGCTGGGAAAACAGGTTTTGCAGCTGTTTGAGCTAAGATTTCCAAGTTATTCACATAATGAAAACCTATACTAGTCTCTCTCTTCACTTGCATACACAAAATTAGTATCTGCAGTAAAGATTTTTTCATACATTGTATACATTCTACCACAAGCAAAGCTGCCTCCATTTTTATAGTTTTTTTCCAACAATATCTTTATTATTTTTTACATTTTAATGACTTACAAACAGTCCAACATTCTAAATACTACATGAACATACACTCCTCTCAGACAGCAAAAAGAAAACAAAAAAGTCATCAGATTTATCACTCCGTTAAAGGCCTAAATTTATCATTATCCCAAAACAAATGTCATTGCCCTCAGTCCTCGTCCTCCTCAGATAATACAAATCCTTCTACAAAATTCACAAATGGTCTCCACACCTTCTCAAAAACATCCAATTTCCTTTTCAGTATACATGTTATCCGCTCCAATGGCAAAGCCACCATCATTTGTTTTATCCACTGTGTGATACTCGGTTCCCTTGTTCTTTTCCATTTTAGTGCGATTAATCTTTTTGCTTGTAACAAACCCATATCAATAAACATTCTGTCACTTTTTGTGTACCTCATGTTTTCTGGGTACAATCCCAGAATAAGGAAGCCAGGATCCAAAACAACCTCTTTGGATAATATTTGTTTCATAGTTTGTGTTACTGCAACCCAAAAAGAGCCTATCTTCCTGCAATCCCAAATACAATGCCAAAAGTTACCTTTATCTTCATTACATTTATTACAAGTGTCTGGAATATTAGAGTTGTACTTATTCAATTTTTCCGGAGTAACATATATTCGCATTAACCATTTGTATTGCAACAACCTTAGTCTAGAATTAATAGTTTGTTTATGAGCTTTTGCACAAACCAATGCCCATTGTTCCACGGATATGTCCTTCTTTAAATCATTTTTCCAGGCATTCAACCTTCCCAAAGAATTGTCAGATGTTTTGGACCTAATCAATTTATATATTTCTGATATTGCCCCTTTTTTTGAACTGCTTTTGCTAATTATGTCTTCCAATTCTGATTTTGGTGGTTTGGTGGAGGTATTATTTTGATTCGCTCTAATGTAACTTCTAATTTGGAGATATTTGAAAAATTGCTTTCTATCTATATTATATTTATGTCTAAGCATATCAAAGGACATCATATCTTGAGAATCTGTTGCATACAAATCTTGGATTTTTTGGAGTCCTTTAATTGACCATTGTCTAAAAACTTCATCCTCTCTTCCTGGTCTGAAATCCTGGTTTCCCCACATTGGTGTAAACTGTGACAATACAACAGGTTCCTTCATATATCTTTTTACATCATACAACACTTTGACCATGTTCTTTACCATTGGATTTTTCGCCTTTTTAATCAAGTTTATTGCTGTGTCTGAGAAAAAATATAAAGGTAAAGGTGGATGCAAATTAATACTTTCCATCTCTGACCATTGCGGGGCATTATTTAAGTCAAAATAGTATCTTATAGACCTGATTTGACATGCCCAGTAATACCACTCAATATTTGGACACATGACACCACCCTCGTTATATGGTAGATGCAACAATGATAATCTTATCCTTGGTCTCCCATTTTTCCATAGAAAACCGAGAACAAGCTTTTTGATCCTGCTAAACCAATCAACTGGAGGCGGCAGGGGAATGTTCTGATACGCATAAAGCACCTTTGGCAGTATACTCATTTTGTATATATTAATCCGACCAATTAAAGAAATTGGTAGAGACATGCATCTGTCCACTATCTCTGTTATTTCTTTAGAAAGTCTTTCATAGTTATTTTCCACGATCTCACTTAATTTGGGCGAAATCATTATTCCTAAGTACATAAAGTCCTTTACTGTCTTAAAATGAGATGTTACTATGGGTGGGTTTTTCCTTTCTTCTTCATTTAGTAATAAAATTGATGATTTAGATTTGTTAATGACATACCCTGATATTTGACCAAACTCCCCTATCAATCTAAGCAGAGCAGGTATAGCTTCTGTTATTTTAGAGAGATATACTATTACATCGTCTGCGTACAACGAAATCCTATGTTCTACTTCATTTACCATAATTCCTGTCAATAATAAACTCGAACGTACAGCTATGGCAAAGGGTTCCATAGCTAATATAAACAGCAGTGGGCTTATCGGTGAGCCTTGTGGACATCCCCGTTTCACCCTTATTGGTTTAGAGATATTTTTGTTTGTCAAGATTTCAGCAGTTGGATTTGAGTGTAATAATTGTATCCATCTTCGAAACACATCTCCATAACCAAATCTAGTCAGAACATCAAAAAGATAAGGCCACTCGACCCTATCGAATGCTTTTTCAGCATCCAGTGAGAGAAAGGCCCTCTCTGAAGAATTGTTTAGTCCGACTATAATATTAAAGACTCTTCTCACATTATGTAGACCTTGGCGCCCCAATATAAAACCGTTTTGATCTCTGTGAATTACTGAGGGGAGAGTATCTTGAAGACGTGTTGCTAATATTTTACCCAACACCTTAAAATCAGAATTAAGTAAGCTTATCGGCCTCAAATTTTCACATTTATTACTCGGTTTTCCTGGTTTATGTAACAAAATGATTAGTGATCCTGTTACTGATTTAGGAAGACTTCCTTTGCTTAATGATTCCTGATACATTTCCAATAGTGGTTTCATTAATTTACTTTTAAATTTTTTATAAAAATCAATTGGGAATCCATCTGGTCCAGCTTTTTTACCTGATCTCATATTGTTAATTGCCCTGCTTATTTCCTCTTCGGTGATTTCTGCATCTAATTGTTGTTTTACGTCGTCAGCGATAGTAGGAATATTTATTTTATCCAGAAACGCATTTCTGGAGTTTTGATCTGATCTATCCTGGGATTCATAAAGTTTTTCATAATAGTTTCTAAATTCCTTGTTTATTTCAATCGGATCCATTATCATTTCCCCTTTGCTGTTTATAATCGACGTTATATTTTTCTGCACTTCCAATTGTTTAATTTGCCATGCCAATATTTTTCCAGGTTTCTCTCCTTGTTCATAAAAAGACTGATTTAATCTCAAAATGTTCGAAGCTGCTCTATCTGCCGATTCTTTATTATATTGTGCTTTTAGAATTAGCAAGTCTTTCTCTATTAATGGGTCTCTACTTTTGAACACTAGTTCCTCCAGTTTTTTAATTTCCTTTTCCATGTGCTGTCTTGTTTTGCATTTTTCTTTAGATTTCGATGAAGTATATGCTATCATAACTCCCCTTAAACATGCCTTAAATGCCTCCCACCTAATGCTAGCTGATGTCTGTGAGCTATTTATAGTAAAATACTCATCTATTTCTTTTCCTACAAAAGTGAGGAATCCTTCATCATTCAGCCATTTCTGGTGTAAGCACCATCTATGTTCAATTGTTAAGTTATTATGTGTATATATGATATTGCAGGGAGCATGATCCGATATTAATATACTGTCATATGAACATGTCTTTATGTTTGATAGGAGGCTCGCTGATACTAAGAAATAGTCTATTCTGGAATACGTATTAAACGTTTTTGAATGGCAAGAAAAAAGTATATCATCAGGTTTTAACTGTCTCCAGATGTCTATCAAATGCAGTTCCTTCATGAAGTTAAGAATTGTCTTTCGGCTTTTGTTATGGGCCTGATCAGTCCCAGTCTGTCTATCCTTACTGGGATCCAGAACACAGTTCCAATCTCCTCCTATGATGCATTTTCCGTGGAGTGATGAAATTGTGAGAAAAAGATTAGTAAAAAATGTATCATCATCTGTATTTGGTCCATATACATTAATTAAGTTAATGGTTTCCTGTACAAGTAATCCCTGGATGATCAAATATCTACCAAATTTGTCTTTAATTACATTTTTGACCTGAAAAGGTACTGATTTATGTATTAATGTGATTACTCCCCGAGCATTGGATCTAAATGGTGCTGCATACAACGAACCCTGCCACCTCCTGCCAACCTTAATATGTTCCTCCTCCAGCGAGTGCGTCTCCTGAAGAAAAATTATTTTTGCTTCCAGATCTTTCATTTTGTTCATTACTTGCTTAATCTTTTTATTACTTTTTAGGCCTCTACAATTCCAAGAGGTACATTTAACTGCCAATTTCCGAGCCAACACGCCTCACATGCATTGCTAAATACTTGAATTTTTATAGTTTTTATTAATATTTTTTAATAATTTATTTGTAATAATGTATTCTGTTCTGGGAGTGTTTTTTTATGTATGTGTATTATATCATACATACACATTAAAAGGAATCTCTGTCCAAAAAATGCACTCAGTTTATTTCTTACTCACTATGAGCATCATTCAATTGTACAACCAAAGTTTTTATCTGACGTAAAATGTATAGAAATCATACATATACCAACAAGACAGTGTACATCACTGTCACAACAGCGTTTGTTTTCATTCAAAGTCTTTATGGCTTTAATACCTGGTGGGCTGGTCTCTAGTCAAAATGCCCGATTTTCTGTCCCAGTCCAGCCCTGCAGGTTAATACTGCCAGTGTTACCATGCCAGCTGACTGTATTTCATCATCAGCCAGTGTTGTTCTTTATCAATATTACCAAATTTTACCATAAGGCACCATAGAAAGTATTTACTTGCTTTCAGGTTTTATTCAAATGTTAGTCTTTTCAGTTGTTTCCCCACTTTTTTCCTGTTTCAAAATCAAACACCAGTTTGTGAGAAGATTATCTTCTTTTTCTTTTAGGCAGATAAAGTTTTACATTGGAATTGGCTAATTTGTCAATTGTTTGTTACAGATGTTCGTATTTTAATATTCAAAAATGTTTTTGCCCAAAACATATGTGCACTACATGTCAGTAAAAATACTATGCAAATATTGATGTCCTTGAATGCTGAGTAAACACTGACAAAGCACTGATTGTATCTCTTGTACTTTATCAACGCAGTATCTAAAAACTTTGCACCGTAGTGGTTAAAATCTCATTCTAATAAGAGTTAAAAGCGCATTCGGTTATTAGGTTTATAGGATTATTGAATTATGGTTAACGGTTGGTAGAATTTTTTTAAAAACATTATCTATATATTATCTATTATCTATTATCTATATATATATTCAGAATCAGAATCAGAATCAGAATACTTTATTGATCCCTGGGGGAAATTATTTTTTGTTACAGTGCTCCATTTTAAACCAACATTAAGACAAGACAGACAATACGCTAACTAAGAATAGTACAATATATACATATATATACATACATACATACATAAGTCACTTATAAATAAATATTTGGAAAAGAAACATGTGTAGTTGTAGCAGCAAACAGTGTGTTAAGTGGATGCGTTGTACAGGGAGATGGCCACAGGCAGGAATGATTTCCTGTGTCGTTCAGTGGTGCTTTTCGGTAATCTCAGTCTCTCACTGAACGAGCTCCTGTGACTGACCAACATGTCATGGAGTGGGTGGGAGGTGTTATCCAACATTGTCTTTATCTTGGACAGCATCCGCCTCTCCGACACCACCTTGAGGGAGTCCAGCTCCATCCCCACAACATTGCTGGCCTTACGGATCAGTTTATTAAGTCTGTTGGCATCTGCGACCCTCAGCCTGCTCCCCCAGCATGCAACAGCATAGAGGATCGCACTGGCCACCACAGACTCATAGAAAATCCTCAGCATTTTCTGGCAGATGTTGAAGGACCTCAGTCGCCTCAAAAAATAGAGACGACTCTGGCCCTTCCTGTAAAGTGCTGTGGTGTTTTTAGCCCAGTCCAGTTTATTGTCAATGTGTACTCCAAGGTATTTATAGTCCTCCACAATGTCAACACTGACCCCCTGGATTGAAACAGGGGTCAAGTGTTTCCTGGTCTTCCTGAAGTCCACGATCAGTTCCTTGGTCTTTGCCACGTTGAGCTGCAGATGATTCTGCTCACACCACGTGACAAAGGAGTCGACCACAGCCCGGTACTCTGTCTCATCATCCCTGCTGATGCATCCAACCACCGCAGAGTCATCAGAAAACTTCTGAAGATGGCAGGTCTCTGTGCAGTGGCTGAAGTCTGTGGTGTAGAGGGTGAAGAGGAAGGGGGAGAGGACAGTCCCCTGTGGTGCCCCTGTGTTGCTAATCACCTTGTCAGACACACACTGTGGGAGACGTACATATTGTGGTCTTCCTGTCAGGTAATCAACAATCCAGGACACCAGAGAAGCATCCACCTGCATCGCTGCTAACTTATCACCCAGGAGGGTCGGCCTGATGGTGTTGAAAGCACTGGAAAAGTCAAAAAACATGACCCTCACAGTGCTCGCCGGCTGGTCCAGATGGGTGTAGACACGATTGAGCAGGTAGATGATGGCGTCCTCTGTTCCGAGACGAGGCTGATAAGCGAACTGAAGGGGATCCAGATGTGGTCTTACTATGGGTCGCAGCTGGTCCAGGATGAGCCTTTCCAGGGTCTTCATGATGTGGGAGGTCAGTGCCACGGGCCTGTAATCCTGGGGGCCACTGGGACGAGGCGTCTTTGGTACAGGGACGAGGCATGATGTCTTCCACATCACCGGGACCCTCTGCAGACTCAGACTCAGCATAAACAGTTTATGAAAGACTCCACACAGCTGGGGGGCACAGGCCTTGAGGACAAGGGGACTCACTCCGTCTGGTCCAGCAGACTTGCCTGAGTGAAGTCTCCTCATTTGCATCTCAACCTGGTATTGAGTGAAGGTGATGGGTGGGGGAGGGGTGTCAGGAATCTCACAGGAGGCAACATGTGAAGAGAGAGGCTGGCACAGTGGTGTGGCTCTGGATTCCAGGCTGACTGCAGGTGAGGTTGTGGGGGTGGGAGCAGACACTGTGGTGTCGAATCTATTGAAAAACAGATTCAACTCGTCGGCTCTATTCTCACCTCCCTCAGCTCCCCTGCTGTTGGTTGGCCTGAATCCAGTGATGGTCTTCGTGCCCCTCCACACCTCTCTCATGCTGTTCTGCTGGAGTTTCCACTCCAGCTTCCTCCTGTAATTGTCCTTAGCCTCTCTGATCTTATCCTTTAGTAACACCTGGACCTTCCTCACCTCCTCTTTGTTGCCCCCTCTGAAAGCCCTCTTCTTGTTGTTGAGGAGGGCTTTGATGTCCTTAGTCACCCACGGCTTGTTATTTGGGTAACAATGAACAGTCTGAGCTGGAACAATGGAGTCGGTGCAGAAAGTTATGTAGTCTGTGATACACTCAGTAAGCCCATTGATGTCCTCGGCGTGAGGCTCACAGAGTGTTTCCCAGTCGGTCACCTCGAAACAGCCCTGTAGTTCCGCTATTGCCTCCTCTGACCACCTCCTAACAGTCCTGGTGGTCACAGGTTCCCTCCTCACAATTGGCACATAGCGGGGGGTGAGGTGAATCAGGTTATGATCTGACCTACCAAGTGGGGGGAGGGAGGAGGAGCTGTATGCATCCTTGACGTTAGCATACAGTAAGTCTAAGGTTTTCTCTCCCCTGGTGGGACAGTCCACATATTGTTTGAATGTTGGTAGTGTATTGTCCAGTGATACATGGTTGAAGTCACCCGAGATCACAATAAAGGCACTCGGGTGCTGAGTCTGTAGCCGAGCTATGGCAGAGTGGATAGTGTCACATGCAGCTGTGGGGTTAGCAGAGGGGGGAACATAAACAGCCACCAAGATGACGTGAGAGAATTCCCTGGGTAAATAATACGGCCTGAGTCCAACAGCACACAGTTCAGTGTCCGGGCAACAAATCCTTTCTTTGATTGTTATGTTGGCAGGGTTACACCACCGGTTGTTAACTAAAACAGCAAGCCCACCTCCTTTACGCTTACCGCTAGCGATGCTGTCCCTGTCCGCCCGAACAGTGTGGAAGCCTTCCACGGAAGCATTCTCATCGGGAATGACCTGGTGCAGCCATGATTCGGTGAAACACATCAGGCTACACTCTCGGTATTCCCTCTGACTCCGTACCAGTGCTGAGAGCTCGTCGATTTTACTTGCCAACGATCGCACATTTCCCATCACGATAGACGGCAGACACGGTTTAAACCTCCTCCTCGCTTCGAGCCTCCGCTGTCTCACCGTCACCTTTTTTCTTCTCTTCTGTCCTTGACCTCTGCATCCCCGATGTGTTTTCCTCCAAATTTCAGCTGGTACTTCTGCGGGCACTTCTGCGGGCCTGGCCAGCGAGCCGGCCGGCATCAGGGCGATCAGCTGATCTCTGGAGTAAACAGTCCGTGCGTGTAGGAGATGTGCCGCGGTCCCGTTCCATGATAAAAGTAACAGTTCCACGGCCACCAGAAGAACAAAAACTCTCTCAATCCACATGATTGAGTAAGAGATAGAAAACGGAGGAAAATACAAGTCAGAAAAAAAAAAGAATACGTAAGAAAAAAGAGCTAAACTAAGAGAAAAGCAGGAGCGACTATAACAGGCAGCACACTGGCACAGCACATGCGAGTGAAATTCTTGGGCTCGCACACAAGAATTTCACTCGCATGTGCTGTGCCAGTGTGCCTGCACATGTGATGTGACAATAAAAAGTGATTTGATTTGATTTGATTATCTACCAATTACATCTGCCACCCTTCTCCAAATCTGTGCCCCTACCTGGCCCCCCCAACAAAAAATTTCTAGACACACCACTGCTTGAAGGCAAGCTATAACTTTCTTTTTGTAGCTGCTTGTGGGGTCTCGCTTTAAGGCTTCGTAGGTATTGTTGTCACTGAGGAGAGTAGTGATCTTTCTATGGTAATCTGTAGTGTTTAGGACCACGGTGCATTTTCCCTTATCAGCTGGTAAAACAGTGATGTTGTGGTCTTTGTTCAGGGAAGCGACGGCCTTCTTTTCTTGTATTGTGAGGTGGACGGAGGGACTTTGGCACTGGAGAGGGTGGCTGAGACTTTCATCCTGATTTGCTCTGCTTCTGTCTGTGATAATTTATTAATCCGTATGGCGGATTCTGTGGCTGTGATGAGGTCCACTATGGACAACTGTTGTGGAGAAATGGCAAAATTGAGTCCTTTGGCTAATACTCTCTTTTCAGGTTCAGTGAGATTCCGGTCTGAAAAGTTCTTTACCCATTTCTCCTGACTGTCTTCAGAAAGAGGAGTGAAAGAAGCCATCTATGTCCACTGTGAGCGACCATCTTTGAACAGAGGCAGTGGTTTACGACACCAACTGTCTGTCATCTATAATCCCGTTTTGAGTTCCCTCCCCAGACGCCTTAACATCCACTCACATTCTGGGCCATCTGACCTCAGGAATTCACATGATAAGGTGGGGCCAGGTTTTACAATGAGCTCACCTGAAACCCTGGCTGATTGGGACCCACACCCAGTTTCACAGCTTGGCTCAGGCAATTAGAGGATCATCAGGGGGTCCTTTTGTCCCTCTGTGGGGGGATACTCCCACTAGATTTAAATCTGGGGCACCCCACCATTTGACCTTAGAACTGAAGAAGCTTCTCGGATGAGAGGTGAAACGTCTTCAAGCAACTTAAACTTAGTCCAGACGCTTTTCTTTGCAAGCTCCTTTGACTAACATTTACGATATTACCCTATTTAGTCATCTTAGAATCTCTTTTTCAGTTTGCTGAAAAGATCTTGCGAAAAGAGTCAATAGACTGTCTACAAAAAAGGAAATTGTGACTGTACGGGAAATTGTGACTGTACGGACAGAAGTGACGGACAAGGTAAGCGACTCATGTTGTAACTGACGTTAGACTCCGGAGATTTTGGCGGAAAATTAAAGCGAATGGTAGTTTAGAATTGACCAAATTCCTTTAAGCTTCAGCATTACCAAATACACTTATCAATTGTCTTATAACTAACAACATTTGTCTAAATCATCTCCAACACCCTGGAGAACAACGGGGAGAGCTTAGAGGCTCTCCAAGATTACATCGATCAGTGCTTCCAGGATCTCGTAATGAAGAAGGCTCAGAGTGCATCTTCCCCAGCCAAATCTGAGACGCCGTTGTCGAAAAGATGTCGCCCGGCAGATTTCCCCGGCACAACATCGCCAGCCGACAAAGATATTGCCGACATACTGGAGTCAATCGGCAAACGATTGTCCAGTTTCGATGCAAGGCTGTCCTTGGTGGAGATTCTTCACTGGGAATTTAAATCCTTGCGAGTAGTGATGGCCCGCTTGAAGCTGAAGCTCCGGTGCATGTGTCAAAAAAATCAACACACTGCTTCAGAAGCACTGTGTCGAAGCTTGATTCGTTTGGCCAGAGTCACGTGATCAGTGACGTCTGAAGCTTCATTTAGAACCTAACTGCTTCGGTATCTGATTCAATGGTTTATAAGGAAGCGAATCATTCGCGGGATTTGTGGAGTGTTTTGATGGTGACAGATAGCGAACCACTGATCATTCCACTGAGAGATTTGGAGCCAGCCAGGAATAGAGGAGGTTCTGTTGTGTGGGAGAATTTTGAGTTGATTTTTGTCAATCAGGTGGGTTTTCCAGCTTTGTGTTCTGGTCGTTTGCTTTTGTTTTGTGCGTGTTTATTATATCTGAAAACGGGAAAAAGGTAAAATGTCAAAAATCTGCTTCCATAATATAAATATCATTAAATAACTTTAGAAAAACTTCCACTTGATTCTTTACATGTAATGTTGTAAAAATATATATTTTATTGTTTAATTAATCTGAAAATGTTTGTCTGCCAAATGTGCAGCAATTGAATTTATTTATTCTCTTTAGCTGATAGTTTGTGGGGCCCAGGTAGACTGTATAACTGCATCTCTACCAGTTTCTCTGCACTCCAGCCTCCTCTGTGCCATGTGAAGGGATTTTCGTTAAGGCAGGAGAAATTATGTCCACGAAAAGGAACAGGTTCAGCCATCGCACACTAGAACAAATTCTCTTTTTAAATAAAAATGGAAAAGGGTTACCTTAAATGCATCACGTTTTTAATTTGCAAGTTCATAAGCATTTTCCTTTTCCATTTCACAATCAATTCTACCCCGAGGTCAAAAATATGTCTGGGAAAATTTCCCTAATATAATATTATTCATAAATACACCCGTCTAGCAATTAATTGCATACGTGCATGGAGGCAAGACCTCACAGCAGAAGCATACTCCATAATGTGTTGTACATTATTATATGTATATATTATATGTAACGTGGTATTTTTCAATTATTGTATTTACCAACATCAAGAAGTCACAAGCAAAGAAAGACCACACCATGGTGCATATTTAAACAAGGAGAGTTTACTGGTCAAAACTATTTATTAAACAAATAAAACACATTTTTTAATCACCAAAAAATACACGTTCAAAGCAACACAACAGCGGCCCAATATCAGACAGAATTCCACTCTGTAGAGTGGGCAATCATAATGAAGCAGTTGGTTTTATTTTGTGGATTCAAGCTGCTCTTCATATTTTTGGCCAGCAGATGTCATCAGAGAGGACTGTGTTGAAAAGCTTCGAGTAATGAACCGTTTTTCAATACAAGCTTCAGTGCTTCAGAAAGCTTCATTTGGCCATCACTACTTGCGAGAATCCCTGGTGTTCAGCCAGCAGCAGGTGGAAACGCTCGCTGCTGAAAATGCCATGCTAAGGGAGTCTGTGAAATGTCTCACAGACAATGTTACCCAGCTAAATGGAGAAAATGAAAAAATAAAAGAGACAGTTATTGATCTACAAGCTCGTAGCATGCGTGATAATCTTGTATTTTCTGGTATTCCGGAAGCCGCTGGAGAAGATGCGGAGACTACGGTGAAAAGCTTCATCAAAACCCACCTGAAGCTGCTGGAAGACACGGTGGAGAACATCGCCTTTGAGTGCATTGCATCGGCCCCAGGCGGGCTGCGACCGGGAGACCACGTCCTATCGTGGCCAAATTCGGCCACTTCAAACAAAAGGAACAGGTGAAAAGTCGCGGCAGGGAATTAAAAGGAACGGACTTCAGCGTAAACAACCAGTTCCCAAAAGAGAGCCTGGAACGACGCAGGGTCCTCTTCCAGTGGATGTCTAGAAAATTTTTGTTGGGGGGGCCACGTAGGGGCATAGATTTGGAGAAGGGTGGCAGATGTAATTGGCAGATAATGTTAAAAAAAATTCTACCAACCGTTAACCATAATTCAATAATTATTGAATTGTGGGAGATGAACACTGTACGCAGACAGCATCAATCTCTAACTGGTGGAGGATTACTCAAGCTCTTATAGCCTCTAGTGGGGCCACTAGAGGCTATAAGAGTCGTAAAAACCTAAACATTCGCACTCTTTCTAACGCCTAGCGAGCCTGACTTATGGCCTTGGCTGCTCCCTATTTTGTCTGCCTTCCACAACGGTGGGAGTGAGGCTCCTGTGGAATGTGCTCTCTGTCTCCTCTACTATCAGAAAAGCAAGGTTCTGAACTCAGCAGTATAATGTATGATAAAACAATATCATTCATTCACACTAAATCAGCAGTCTAATGTAATACAAATCAGTTTAATACCTGTAATAATTATCACCTTCTTCTAATTCAGGAGAATAATACAAACTAAAACTACATAATAGTTTCACAATCATTAATCAGGGGTATAACATGGCATAAGATAATATTATAATCCCACACTGCCTGTTAGGTTTTGTATTGTTGATTGTCATTTATGCTTAGAAATATTTAACCATATATGCTTAGAGGTGTATAATCATTTGTAGACTGAAAGAATGTCTCATCCTAGGAGGTCTGTAACAACTCTGTGTAGCATGAAGAGGGGAGTGTGTTCACTCCTCTACAGAGTGTTCTGGCATAGATCACACACCTCCTAGGAGAGGTCGTATCTTCTCTTGCTGATATATGGTTTAGCAAACACACGTATATTTCTTTAAGTATAAGAGCCTTTTGTTTAGATGGAGCCCTAGACTCCTGGCACCAGCTTTGGGGAGTCTTCACAGGGTCACATCTTGACCACACACACACACACACACACACAGGCAAAGTACTCTTTGTGTGTATGTAGACGTCATATGTTAATGAACCTATGCATATTCATGTAACCTCAATAAAAGAGCAGTGTTACGGGAGAACGGACGAGAGCAACTGGGGTCAAGCGAAGGAACGGCGTTTGTCCGGTTCTCTCCCGTGCACGAGAAACATGAAGAACTTTGCCTACTCGTGTCTTGCTTTGCTGTGTAATTATATTGTCCTCAACGTTCCAGCGGATAGGTTCAAGCTACAAACCTATCACTGCCTATTAAAAAAAAGAAGATAATCTTCTCACAAACTGGTGTTTGATTTTGAAACAGGAAAAAAGGGGGGAAACAAATGAAAAGACTAACATTTGAATGAAACCTGAAAGCAAGTAAATACTTTATATGCTGCCTTATGGTAACCTTTGGTAATATTGATGTATAAAGAACAACACTGGCTGATGATGAATTACAGTCAGCTGGCATGGTAACACTGCCAGTATTAACCTGCAGGGCTGGACTGGGACAAAGAAAATCGGGCATTTTGACTAGAGACCGGCCCACCAGTGTAAATGACCTTTAAATTTGGAGAATATTTATTACGTTTGTTTGAAAGGCACTTCGGTTTTATTTTGAAATCCATGCTTTTATTTTGAAACAGGAAACTGGCACAAAACCGTTTTAAAGGGCTGTTAGTAACGTTTCTTTTAGGATATAGTAAATAGTGTGCCTTAAAGTGAAAAATATGTACATTTACTTTGCCAATTAGTACCTGGCTGACAGTGGCACAAGGTTTGTTAATGTTTCCTTTAACGGAATAAGTTACATGCGATCAAAATGTCATTTAATAGAGTTTATGTTGTTAACCTTGACCTTGACCTTTATGTGTAGTTGTAAGTTAGTGAGGTGATATAATGAATTGAGTGATGTAAATTTGATGTATATGCATATGTGAGCAGGAGAAATTTGTTTCCTTTGATGTTATGGTATTAATATTGCTGGTTTTGTTTTGCTCCTAGCTCTTACAGTGTCTTCACTGAATGTTTCAATAAAAACATTTCCAATAAAACCTCTGTGAAGCATCAGTATAAGAGACCATCATTCAGCCAGGGATGCTACAACCAGGTATTAAAGCCATAAAGCCTTTGAATGAAAACAAACGCTGTTGTGACAGTGGTCAAAGGAGCTTGCAAAGAAAAGCGTCTGGACTTCTTTAAGTTGCTTGAAGACATTTCACCTCTCATCCGAGAAGCTTCTTCAGTTCGGATGAGAGGTGAAACGTCTTCAAGCAACTTAAAGAAGTCCAGACGCTTTTCTTTGCAAGCTCCTTTGACTACGATGACCTGGATGACTGAGAACCTTCACAGACATGTTGTGACAGTGATGTACACTTGATGTCTTTTTGGTATATGTATGATTTCTATACATTTTACGTCAGATAAAAACTTTGTTCACAAGATTTAGATAATTATTTAATAAAAGCGAGACATTTTATATGAGAATAAGAAAGAAAAGTATTTCTTTGTGCCCCCCTTTCCCTGTTAATGCCATGCGTGCCCCCCTGGCTAAACTTTGCTAGACCCGCCCCTGCACAGTTACCAGCTGTCAGCTACATAGAAAAGGATCCTGGTGTTATTTGTCTCTCAGAAACAGTTCATAACTTCCCTTCAACTCATTCATGTTACCTAAAAGGTAAACCTGTTTCTTCATCACCTGTTCAGCTCTGATGACTCAGTAAGGACATCTGCTGGTTTCATCTTCATGTTTCCCTCTCACCACATATCCAAACCGACATCATGACCAGCAGCTTTACAGCTGTGGCTCCAGCAAACATCAGCTGATACTAGAAATTAATATTAAATAAACTCTAACAACAGCTGATCAAGCTTAAACATGCTTCTGTTTTTTAGCGCAACATCCGCTGGTTTCCTCTTTCTGGCGCAAAGTGGGCGACAAACAAACAAGAGAGACGATCAGCTGATCATTGATCAATGTCATGATTGAAGAAGAAACAGGAGAGGGAGGGGGGAGAGAATGACAGAAGAAGAGGCAGCTCAGAGATCACGTGACCTGTCGGCAGGAATGCCAGCGTAGTTTTTAGCTCTGCACACATTGTCACTGTTTATCACTATCCTGTCATATAAATTAGTTATCTCGACGCCGATCCCACTATGGACACCTCTTCAACCAGAGACTCACGGAAAAGGGAGATTGCTCAGTCTCCCTTAAAGAAAAAGTTTAAAGATTCCTCCGTCACTAAGGAAGACCTCGACGAGGCTATTGCTAACGGTGTGAAGCTAGCACTTCAGGAACAACAAAAGTCCCTCGATTCAGTGGTTGCCTCGGCAGTCAGGGAAGCTATGGACTCTATCTTGATTCCTGCTCTGCGCGACTTACGCACAGACCTTCAAAAGACCAATGAAGTGGTAAATAATGTTAGCGGGGAAATCGAGAGGGTAGCTGCGATGGCTAAACGCACTCAAGACCGAGTGGACTCAGTGCAAGCCGCCGCGCGTGAGGACAGACGATCGGTTATAGATCTGAAGAAACAACTCGACCTTCTCACGACAAAGCTTACAGATCTGGAGGACAGGGGTCGCAGGAATAACATCAGGCTTGTTGGCTTACCTGAAATGCTGGAGGGCTCGGATACAGTTGGCTACATTAAGGCTAATCTCCCCAAGTGGATTCCGTCGTTGGAGGGGCGTGACATCGACATCGAACGAGCGCATCGGGTGTACGACGGCCGCGATACTAATACCAAGAAGCCTCGCACCCTAATCTTCAGATTATTACGGTGGCAGGACAGATCGGCAATTCTCAAAGGGGCACGCAAAGCATATCCAGTGAAGCATGCCACCAACACCACTCTTCTTTTCTTCCCTGACTTCAGTCCGACTACAACAGCAAAGAGGAAGAGTTTCTCTCTTGTCATGAAGAAGGCTACGGCTATGGGCCTGGAACCATTCCTCATTTACCCCGCCGTGATGAAGATAGAGCACGGTGGTAAGAAGATGGCATTCGAATCCCCTCAACTGGCAGAAGATTTCATTAACTCCCTGCCGCGAAAGCTGAATCCTGCAACGTCGCAGTGTGTTGATGGGGCCCCCGCTTTTCCTCCCGATCTAAACAGCGCGGCCAACGACGCTGGCAATCAGCATGCAGGAGAAGGCAACTTAGTGGACATGAATGACTGAACGCCGGTTAGTTGACCTGTTTTAGTTGCAGCAGGCCTCAACTAGGTTGACGGCAGGATCACTTTCATGGGTTAAGGTTGGTTACATTTAATTTAGCGACTTGCTTCGCCCCTACCGGGGGTACTTTTTATTTATTTATTTATTTTTGTATTTTATCTTATCTTATTTTGTGTATGTATGCATGTGTATGTATGTATATGTGTATGTGTTTATATATGTATATGCATGTGTATGTGTATGTGCATGTATGTATATATTTATATATATGTATTTTTTTTTTTTTTTTTAATTATTTATTTTACTTTTCTTTGAGCTTATCATGGTCACATATTTGCTGGCTGTTGTTACTGTACGTATATAAGGTACATTTGTATTATTTTATTTTGTTTTTGTTGCAAATATTCATATTTTATATTCTTTTTTTTCTTTTTTTTCTTCTCGCTAAATAAGATAATTTCACTCAGTCGGGAGGGTGTGGGATATACTTACCCACTTAATTTCCGTTGACTATGTGTGCACGTCTGACCCTCAAGTTTTTTGTGTTGGAGTGGAAGGACCGGTTACGAATCAATCAGAAGTTTGTGTTTTAGCAGACCTATGGAGGGAGCTCTGTGCGGTCTGCACCAGTTTTTGTATATAGTTTTTTCCTCCCCTGTCCCCTCCTTTGCAGACATATCTCTATGCAAAGTTATAATTCCAGTAGCATTAGTGAAACATTGCAGTACCTGGCAGGGGTATGGTGGCCTTGTATTTTACTACACACTGACGTTCCTCTCTTGCTATCTTCACATTGGGACCATTCTTGGACACTTGCTACCATTGATTATTCTGTCACTTAACGTTAATGGTCTTAACTCCGCTATTAAGCGGACACGTGTCCTTGAGTACCTATACCGTAAAAACGCTGACATTGCTTTAATCCAAGAAACACATCTGAAACAAGGTGATGTGGCACGTTTTCAAAACAAACACTACAAACTACTAGCTTCGTCCTCTGCCCCAAATAAAACCAAGGGTGTCTGTATCTTGCTGAAGAGAAAATTCGACCTTACTACCAGGTATAGCACGAGTGATGAAAACGGCCGGCTGGCACTTGTAACTGGCAGTATCTTAAACCATAAACTGGTATTCATATCTGTATACTGTCCAAATGAGCCAGACAGGGACTTTTTTACTTATATTGCCAATACACTATTAGAATACAATGATTATTCCATAGTGTTGGGTGGAGACTTCAATGCTGTCGTCAACCCAGTTTTAGATAAATCTCATCCAGATGCAGTAGCTAATCTCTCATCTTCTCTGTTGAATACACTTATAAAAGATCTTAATCTCATCGACCTTTGGCGGATGCAGAATTTCGACATTAGGGATTATACATTCTTTTCTAATAGACATAAGACATTCTCTAGGATAGACTACGTTTTTGTTAGTCCTTCCTTAGTTTCAGGTGATACATCTATTTCTATTCAGCCAATCTTGATATCGGATCATTCAGCTTTGTTATGCTCTGTCGATCTGCCCAATTTAAAGAATAGGGCCCCCAGGTGGCGCTTTAATACGTCCCTATTAACAAACTCTACCTTTCTCAGCCTGCTTAAGCTCCAGCTGAAGGATTTTTTGGATATCAACGCTAATGAGGATATCAACCCACAAGTCTTATGGGAGACTACAAAATGTTTCATTCGTGGCTTTTCCATCTCATTCTCCTCCATGTTGGCAAAAACAAAACGTGCTCAGGTGTCCAATCTAGAAAATCAGGTGGAATCTTTACAGAATCTGCAAAAACTAAGCCGGTCAGACGATCAGTCTACACTCCTAGCTTCACTAAAAGAAGAATATGATGCAATAACCTTGTCCAAAGCAGAGTTCATCTTGCATAGAACTAGACAGAAGTACTATTAACACCACTTTCTCGTCATTTTTTGTAAATCTGTATAAATCAGATATCAATTTTAAGGATACTATCTGTAATAGCTTTCTCGAGAATCTGGATCTACCTCATATTCCACAAGCAGATCAGGATGAGCTAGAGGCCCCATTAACTCTAGATGAGCTGCATAGAGCGCTGAAAGACCTTAACAAAGGTAAATCACCTGGACTGGATGGCCTTCCGCCAGAACTATTTCTAGAACTTTGGGATACAATAGGCTCGCTCATGCTCGGCTCATTTAATTTTGCAATCCGGAACGGGTCTTTCCATAGAGACCAGAAAACAGCACTTATTACCCTTCTCTTAAAAAAGGGAAAGGACCCTCTTGAGTGCTCTAGTTTCAGACCGATATCTCTGCTCACAACTGATCTTAAAGTATTTGCAAAAGCTCTCGCATTGCGCCTGGAAAGAGTTATCCATGTTTTGGTCAATGCAGACCAGACAGGATTTATCCGAGGGCGGCTTGCATCTGATAACATAAGACGGCTGTTGCACATCATAGATGCTGCTAACAGCTATCAAAATCCATGTGCAGTATTTTCACTTGATGCAGAAAAAGCCTTTGATAGGCTAGAGTGGGACTATATGTGGATGGTATTAAAACACTTTGGGTTTAAGCAGAAATTTGTTGCTATGATTCAAACACTATATCACTCACCTCTTGCTAGTGTCTTAACAGGGGACCTGGTCTCTCCCCCTTTCACGCTGCAGCGTGGAACGAGGCAGGGTTGCCCTCTCTCTCCTCTCCTGTTCTGCCTCTCTCTAGAGCCCTTAGCACAAGCCATTAGACAGTCCACGATTTCTCCCATAAGAATTGGTGGTCATAATCATATCATATCTCTATATGCGGATGATATTATTCTGTTTTTGGACAACTATGAGACGTCCATCCATCCATTGATTAAAAACTTTGACCATTTCAGCTCTCTATCTGGCTACAAAATAAACTGGTCGAAATCTGCTTTGATGCCTTTGAACGATAAAGCTACGAAAGTTTCCTTACCCGGTTGTGTTCAGATCAAAAGCACCTTTACTTATCTGGGCATTTCAATTCATAATAGTATTCCAAAGATAATCAAGGAGAATTTTACTACTATGCTAAATAAGATCAAATCCGACTTTCAAAGATGGGACAATTTAAAAACTTCACTTCAGGGTAGAATCAACACAGTAAAGATGAACATACTGCCACGGCTTAATTTCCTTTTTTTTATGTTGCCACTCTCTCCTCCTCTAACTTATTTTAAAGACATACACTCTGCGGTGTCTAAATTTATTTGGAATGGCAAAAGGCCTAGGATACGTTTGTCAACATTGCAGCGGCCCAAATTGTTGGGCCGCCTGGCAGTACCAAACTTTGAGTTTTATTACTGGTCATTCCAAATCAGGGCGCTTAGTACGTGGGTCAACCCAGAGACTACTACTGCGTGGAAAATGATCGAATCCGCCAAGGCAGCACCGCATAGACTACAAGATCTTCTGTTTGCTAATGTTCCCGCCAATACGTGTCACGGGTAATGGGGGAAATACAGACTCAGTCGCGGAGCTCTGGATGCGAAGCAAACAGTGCGTTTATTTACAGTGCTCAAAAACAGTCACAAAGCGAAGTACAAAAATCCAACGGTGATCATCTCCAAATTCCCAGTGGTGTGCAGGTGAGTCTCCCAAGTGATTATCTGAGTGTGTTTCTCCTCCGAGGGCTTAATCCAGCGGACTCCTTCTCTCCAACCTTCTGCTCCGTATCACTTCCTCCTATAAACAAGTGACAACAGCTACAGGTGAGAAGGGTAGCCGGCTAAGGCTATGTTAAAAGTAAGAAAACACTCTTTACTACCGAGCCTCCAGTACAATCCAGCGTCGACTGCCATCCGGACACATAGTTAAGTACCTCAGTCCACAACGAGGATGATCAGTGACAGCTGGATGGCAAATTAGGTGCAGGTGTGTCAGCCACTGGGTGGAGGAGGAGAGAGAGAGAAGCACACACATACACACACAGACAGGTCGCTCCGGGAAGGACCGTCCGACCATGACAATACGCTCTACAACAACAACGAATTTGGACCTATTATTGCCAACTCTATACAGGTATGGAGGAAGATAGAACGGCGGCTGGGTGCTCCAGTTAAATTTTGTAAAAGCTCACCACTCTGGCATAATTTAAAGTTACTATGTGGCAGCTGACCATTTGTTCAACCCTCTTGGTTCTCACTCGGGATAAACCTTTTTGATGATCTATTCAACGCCCAAGGCCTTTGCTCATTTCAGGACTTAAGGACACGTTTCTCTCTTCCTGCATCTTCTTACTTTGTATATCTGCAGCTCAGATCAGCTTTAAAAGCATATGGTGTCCCCTGGGACTCTCCTCTTCCCTCTCATCCCATGTTGGACTGGATCCTGCCTAAATCTGGCAGACCCTCTGTTTCCAAAATCTACAACAAATTAGCTGAACATGGTATGAAGTCCCTGCCCATTGAATCTATTTGGGTCAGGGAACTGGGAGAACTACAGGTTAATATAGACTGGGATACAGTGTGGTCTAATCTGAGTTTGACTTCTAAGAACCTGGCGCATCAATTAATTCATTTCAAAACCATACACAGAACATACATTACGCCCTATAGGAGGTTCCAGATGAAACTACAGGCTACGTATTACTGTCACATCTGCAATGATTCATCACCTGGCACGTTTTTGCACATGTTTTGGGACTGTCCTGTGGTATCCGATTTTTGGGTCTTTGTGAACTCTGTGTTATCTGAGGTACTGGAAGTTTTTTATGTTCCCAATCCTGGTCTTTGTCTCCTTAATGATACCTCTGAAATCTCCTTAAAACAAATGGAATGCAAAATGTTGTTCGCTGGATTTACATCCGCAAAGAAGACTATTATAAAGCAATGGTTCTGTCCTGACATTTGTATGGAATCATTCTGGAGACGATGTCTTATCCGTGTTATTGGTTTTGAACATACCACAGCAAAATTAAATAAAGCTCGACCCACGACTGTTGACGCTTGGAAAATCTTCTCATCCAGAGTTATCTCCTGGAAGAGGCAATAATTGGTTTTAACTTTGTGTTTTTGTGTCTTTTCTTTGCTGTCCCTATGCCTTGTTTGCTAATGTTTGCTTTGCTACTGCAGTTTACAGTTGTGCTGTATATGTCTGTACCCCCCCCCCCCCCCCCCAACCCCGTTTTAAATCAATAAAATGTTGATCACAAAAAAGAAGAAGAGGCAGCTGTGCAGCATAACGACAGAATAACTCCAGCTTTTTGTCTTTTTTTCATTATAGGTAAATTACAGGACAAACTGCATCTCTTCTCAGCTCAATACTAAACGTGTAATATTTTCTCTGAATGAGGGACCATTCCATTTTTTAAGGAGCCGTTGGCAACTCTACTAACCTTATGAATAAAATAAAATTCACTATCAGTAACATCATAGCACCCACCCAGCTGTGTAGAAACTCCGTCATACTAGCTAGCACGCAGTACGAGTAAAATGCTATTTTAACATTGTAAAAAAAATAAATAAATAAAAATTCCAGATTCAGTGTGAGATGTGTTTGCGGTGGTTCCACCAGCTCTGCGTGAAAAGCCCACCACCAGAAGACGTGTTTATTTGTTTCGCTTGTACATAGTTGACACTAAAGGTCCACAGCTAGTGTTCTTTTCACACACATTGTTGAGAACACACATATCTACATATATAGATGTAGATGTTAAATTAAGAAGTCTAAAAAAAGAAAATGGTCTCCAAAGTTACTGTAGTTATTAGTTATATTGTGATTTATTTTGCAAATACACTCTTTCGTGATAGCAACGCCAATGTGCATTATAGATGGGGGGGGGGGTCACACATTTTGGCAGCCGATGCCACACAGCTTGATAAAATCTGTACCCCTCCATAACTTTCTGGGAAGAAGAAATCCTCTCCAAAGTTAGTGTAGTTATTTGTACAGTTTAAGGTAAATTGCCTTCCACAAGCCACATTACAATGTCACGAAACTAGTATTATTATTATTTTTATTTATTTATTTATTTATTTATTTTTTTGCCTGTCCCGTTTGGCTCTTTTGCCATCAGAATTATTGTCTAAAGGCGAAGAAAGATGCCCAACGGATTTACTTTACCTAATGGACCATCCCAGCCTTGCCGTAATGGTCCATTTGATTCACCTTTTATTGTTTATTTTATTTTCACTTGCTGAATACGGGACAGACTTGACTGGGGGAAACAAGGGGAGAAAGAAAGAGGGAAAGAAAAAACAGCTGAGAAGAGGGACGGGGGAGAAGGGCAAAAAACAAAAACCAACAGAATAAGCAGAGAAAAAAAATGCATATATCGATCACCTGGATCACCTGTTGAGAAAGAAAAAAGAAAACAAGCAGAAGAAAACAAGAGTAATAGAATAAGCAACATCACAATGATATATGGGAATATGACAGTAAATACTAAATATTAAACATTATTGTGCAGCACGTAAGCTCGACAGCACACAGTGTGCTTTGAGGTAGGAGCCAAAAAGGGTGTAGTTTGTGTGTGTGATCACCCGTGTGTACACCTGTGAGCATGGACGCGCTTGTTTTTTTAAAAGGTTCCTTCATGTAATGATCTGCTAGAGGGTGTGGGGAGCCACAGCCCCGTCCTCCAGGGCATGAAGCAGGTATGGAGGAGATCAAAACTCCAGACATCCAGAGGCCCCCAGAACACAAGAAACCAAGGAAGACCAACAGAGGGGCAGCCACGCCACTGTCCCAGAAAGAGCTGAGGAGAGTCCCAGATGAGGGGTTACTCAGCAGCCGCAGAGCAGAAGCCAGGGGGGGTTGCATTGACGCACCCGTGAACTCTGCCGGCAGCCAGCTGGGGCTTGGTCACTCAGGCACTGAGTGACCAAGCCCCAGGCCGAGAGGCCAGGGGCACCCCACCTCCGAAGTGGCCCGAGCTAACCCCAGGCTCCAGGCCCCGACAAGCGGCCGCCAAGGAGTGAGCCGGTGTGCACCTGGACGCCCATCCCCGGACACAAAGAACCACCAACGCACCGATGTCTGAGGGAGTCCACCACCGGCAGGGGAAGTGGTGGTGGTCTTCACATATCTCGCGCCAAAACTTCTGAACTGGTGGACAGAACCAAAGAGCGTGGATATAATTGTCCAGTGAATTGGTTTGGCAGTGTGAGCAGTTGTTGGTAAACGTAAAGCCCATCTTGAACATCCGATGACCTGTATAGTGCACTCTATGTAATATTTTGTATTGAATTAATTGAAGACTGGGATTTCTAATTAGATGAAAGGTTTTTAAGCAAATGTGAGACCAGAAATTTTGGTCTAAGTTAACTGATAAATCCGCTTCCCATTTTGCAATAGGAAGTGATATTGATTCATCTGTTTTAGAAAGCATTCTGTATATTTTGGATAGTAATTTGGGGGGTTTAAGAGTAAGAAATTGAACCACACTTGGTGGTGTTTGTAGTTCAACTTGACCCGGTTTAAATTTCTTTTTTACTATGGATTTAATTTGTTGATATTCTAAAAATCTTTTCTTGTTGATCCCATATTGTGTAACTAGTCTGTCAAATGAAATACTAGAAGGAACAGAATTTATATGTTCTAAATATTTGATTCCTTTACCACTCCAATCTGAAAAGTTTATCATATTATTGTTTTGTAATATGTCAGGGTTGTTCCAGATAGGTGTACGTTTGCATGGGATTAATGAAGACTTTTTTAGAAACTTCCACCATGCTGTCAGAGAAGAGCTGATGTTGATGCTTTTAAAGCATTCATGTCGTTGGATGTTTGAGCTGATAAATGGTAGATCTGAAATCTCTAGATTATTGCAAAGTGTTTGTTCTACATCTAGCCAAGGTTCATCTAAGAGGGTATGTTTTAGCCATCCTGAGATAAACTGAAGCCTGTTGGCTAAGAAGTAGTGCTGAAAGTTAGGTAGTTCTAATCCTCTTTTATCCTTGGTCTTTTGTAGTGTTTTTAAGTTTATACGTGGGGGCTTATTTTTCCAAAGGAATTCGGACATACATGAAACTAGAGATCTGAACCAATCTTGTGGCGGTTTATTGGGATCATTGAGAATAAATAATTTATTTTTGGTAAGACCATCATTTTTATAGCGGCAACCCTTCCCATGAGTGATATGGGTAGACATTTCCACCTAGCCAGATCGCCTTCTACCTTCTTTAAAAGTGGGAACTCAATAGTGTGGATGCTTTAAGCATCCACACTATTGAGTTCCTCTTGGGACTTCCGTACACTTTTTGGCACTTAACTACTTCCACAATTTTCAGCCGATTTTCACCATTCAAATTTTAAACTATTCTGCTATTTCTGCTAATGATGGCTATGTCTTTTGGTATTTTTCACTATTATACTTTTTAAAATATTAAGCTTAATTTGTCCCATTGAAATGAATGGGAAACTTCTGCAATTCTGCTAAAATTTTCTTGTTTTTGAAACTTAACTACTTCCTCATATTTTCACGTAGAACAACCATTCAAACTTTAAAATGTTCTCAAATTATTGGGCTATTCAGGTATAAATCAGCTTTTTCAAATCTTTTACCGTTTTACTTTTATGCCTCTTAAAGTTTTCAGTTGCAAAATTGTGTAAGAATGACTGTTCTGGCCAATACAGTTAGGAAATTATGGTCATTTGTTTGAGGGGAATCCTCACTATGGTAAATAGACTACAAAAATCCTGTTTCTGTGCTGGGTGTGTGCACCTGTTTTGGCGGGGAAAAGTACACAGCCTCTGTGGATTCAAACTCAGCAGCTCCCAGGCTGCTTGACTGAAAACATGCTTCTCTCTCCCTCTGTGTGTGTGTGTGTGTGTGTGTGTGTGTGTGTGTGTGTGTGTGTGTGTGTGTGTGTGTGTGTGTGTGTGTGTGCATGAGAGAGAGGGAGAGAGAGAGAGACCCTCTTTAGGGCAGCATCTCATTGTTGGAAAAAAATATAATATATTCTGACTAGTTGACTGGCATAGACCCTCCGTGTGTCTCTCTCTCTGTGCATTTGTGTATACATATTTGATTTTGTGTGTATCTGTTGGCTGTTCCTTCTTGTTTTTTAAATTTATTTTTATTTCTTTATTTTTTTTTCCACAGGTGAACAACAATTAGTTTTGAGGGAACTTAACCATGTTCTGTTTATTTTTCAGCTTGTCATCTTACTTTTCCAGTATTTTCACTTAAGTTATTACTATTCTGCTCAATCATAGTATTTGTTCTAAATCATTGTTATTATGCTATATTGTAGTATTTCTGCTAAATCATACTATTTCTACTATATTATATTTTTCTTTCTAAATATAGCATTTCTGCTATATAATTGTATTTCTGCTATGTTATGATATTTGTGCTAAACCAGAGTATTTGTGCTGAAACATAGTATTTCTGCCAAATGATAGTATTTCTGTCAAATTATAGTATTTGTGCTAAAACATAGTATTGATTTAAAATTACAATATTCATAGTTCATCACAGTGTCTCTGGTAAATCACAGTATTTCTGCTCTGTTGTACTATTTTTCTAAATCATAGTGTTTCTGTAATGCTTAAGTATTTTTGGCTAAATATATTCTTTCTGTTATCTTATACTATTTCTCCTAAATTCTTGTATTTTTGAGAAGTTATCATGTTTCTGGTAAGTTACAATATTTCTGCTAAGTTCTGCTATGCTATTGTATTTCTGCCAAGTATTATGTTTCCTCTAAGATATTGCAGTTCTGCTAAGTTATTCCATTTTAGCAAAGTTCCTTTGCTTCTGCAAAGTTTTTACAATTTATGCAACTTTTCAGCTTTTTCAGCTAGTTTTTGCATACAGCTTCAGCTTTAAAGCATCCACACTGCATTTTCGCAGGAAATGCAAATTTTTCTAGTTTAGTTAGATCTGCAAGCTTGGGAGAAACATTAATACCTAAATATTTTATATTTCCCAATTGCAGTGGTGTAGAAGAGGAATTATGGAAGGAGCAATTAATCGGAAGGACTGTAGATTTTGACCAGTTAATTGAGTAATCTGATATTATTGCAAAGGAGTTTATCAATTCAATCACCCCAGAGATATTGGTTTGTGAATTTTGGAGAAAGAGTAACACATCATCCGCATAAAGGCTGATTTTATGTTCCACGTTCTTGCATTTTATGCCCTTAATTACTGAATTGTGTCTAATTGCTGCTGCTAGTGGTTCAATAAAAATTGCAAACAGTGAAGGGGAGAGTGGGCATCCCTGCCTGGTGCCCCTCAAGAGACAGAAGCTGGAGGATGTCTGGTCATTTGTTCTGACACAAGCTGTTGGGGAGTTATATAATATTTTTAACCAGTTTATGAAAGAGGATCCAGAACCAAATTTGTGTAAAGTTGCAAATAGAAATTTCCAGTTAACTCTGTCAAATGCTTTTTCTGCGTCTAAAGAGAATATTGTAGTTTCTAGGTTTTTACTGTGTGAGTAGTCTATCAAATTAAGTAATCTACGTGTATTCATTGATGAGTGCCTACCTTTTATGAAACCAGTTTGGTCAGGATGAATTACGAGGGGGATTATTTTCTCCAGTCTCTTTGAGAGAGCTTTGCAGATTATTTTAAGGTCTACATTTATAAGGGATATTGGATGATAGCTTGAGGGATATACAGGGAGTGCAGAATTATTAGGCAAGTTGTATTTTTGAGGAATAATTTTATTATTGAACAACAACCATGTTCTCAATGAACCCAAAGAACTCATTAATATCAAAGCTGAATGTTTTTGGAAGTAGTTTTTAGTTTGTTTTTAGTTTTAGCTATTTTAGGGGGATATCTGTGTGTGCAGGTGACTATTACTGTGCATAATTATTAGGCAACTTAACAAAAAACAAATATATACCCATTTCAATTATTTATTTTTACCAGTGAAACCAATATAACATCTCCACATTCACAAATATACATTTCTGACATTCAAAAACAAAACAAAAACAAATCAGCGACCAATATAGACACCTTTCTTTGCAAGGACACTCAAAAGCCTGCCATCCATGGATTCTGTCAGTGTTTTGATCTGTTCACCATCAACATTGCGTGCAGCAGCAACCACAGCCTCCCAGACACTGTTCAGAGAGGTGTACTGTTTTCCCTCCTTGTAAATCTCACATTTGATGATGGACCACAGGTTCTCAATGGGGTTCAGATCAGGTGAACAAGGTGGCCATGTCATTAGTTTTTCTTCTTTTATACCCTTTCTTGCCAGCCACGCTGTGGAGTACTTGGACGCGTGTGATGGAGCATTGTCCTGCATGAAAATCGTGTATTTCTTGAAGGATGCAGACTTCTTCCTGTATCACTGCTTGAAGAAGTTGTCTTCCAGAAACTGGCAGTAGGACTGGGAGTTGAGCTTGACTCCATCCTCAACCCAAAAAGGCCCCACAAGCTCATCTTTGATGATACCAGCCCAAACCAGTACTCCAACTCCACCTTGCTGGCGTCTGAGTCGGACTGGAGCTCTCTGCCCTTTACCAATCCAGCCACGGGCCCATCCATCTGGCCCATCAAGACTCACTCTCATTTCATCAGTCCATAAAACCTTAGAAAAATTTTGAGATATTTCTTGGCCCAGTCTTGATGTTTCAGCTTGTGTGTCTTGTTCAGTGGTGGTCGTCTTTCAGGCTTTCTTACCTTGGCCATGTCTCTGAGTATTGCACACCTTGTGCTTTTGGGCACTCCAGTGATGTTGCAGCTCTGAAATATGGCCAAACTAGTGCCAAGTGGCATCTTGGCAGCTGCACGCTTGACTTTTCTCAGTTCATGGGCAGTTATTTTCCATGAATCCACATGGTAGGATTTGTAAAGAATTTATTCGTAAATCAGGGTGGAAAATAAGTATTTGGTCAATAACAAAAATACAACTCAATACTTTGTAACATAACCTTTGTTGGCAATAACAGAGGTCAAACGTTTACTATAGGTCTTTACCAGGTTTGCACACACAGTAGCTGGTATTTTGGCCCATTCCTCCATGCAGATCTTCTCGAGAGCAGTGATGTTTTGGGGCTGTCGCCGAGCAACACGGACTTTCAACTCCCGCCACAGATTTTCTATGGGGTTGAGGTCTGGAGACTGGCTAGGCCACTCCAGGACTTTCAAATGCTTCTTACGGAGCCACTCCTTTGTTGCCCGGGCGGTGTGTTTTGGAGCATTGTCATGTTGGAAGACCCAGCCTCGTTTCATCTTCAAAGTTCTCACTGATGGAAGGAGGTTTTGGCTCAAAATCTCACGATACATGGCCCCATTCATTCTGTCCTTAACACGGATCAGTCGTCCTGTCCCCTTGGCAGAAAAACAGCCCCATAGCATGATGTTTCCACCCCCATGCTTCACAGTAGGTATGGTGTTCTGGGGATGCAACTCAGTATTCTTCTTCCTCCAAACACGACGAGTTGAGTTTATACCAAAAAGTTCTACTTTGGTTTCATCTGACCACATGACATTCTCCCAATCCTCTGCTGTATCATCCATGTGCTCTCAGGCAAACTTCAGACGGGCCTGGACATGCACTGGCTTCAGCAGCGGAACACGTCTGGCACTGCGGGATTTGATTCCCTGCCGTTGTAGTGTGTTACTGATGGTGACCTTTGTTACTTTGGTCCCAGCTCTCTGCAGGTCATTCACCAGGTCCCCCCGTGTGGTTCTGGGATCTTTGCTCACCGTTCTCATGATCATTTTGACCCCACGGGATGAGATCTTGCGTGGAGCCCCAGATCGAGGGAGATTATCAGTGGTCTTGTATGTCTTCCATTTTCTGATGATTGCTCCCACAGTTGATTTTTTCACACCAAGCTGCTTGCCTATTGTAGATTCACTCTTCCCAGTCTGGTGCAGGTCTACAATACTTTTCCTGGTGTCCTTCAAAAGCTCTTTGGTCTTGGCCATGGCGGAGTTTGGAGTCTGACTGTTTGAGGCTGTGGACAGGTGTCTTTTATACAGATGATGAGTTCAAACAGGTGCCATTCATACAGGTAACGAATGGGGGACAGAAAAGCTTCTTACAGAAGACGTTACAGGTCTGTGAGAGCCAGAGAATTTCCTTGTTTGAGGTGACCAAATACTTATTTTCCACCCTAATTTACGAATAAATTCTTTACAAATCCTACCATGTGAATTCATGGATTTTTTTTTCACATTCTGTCTCTCACAGTTGAAGTGTACCTCTGGTGCAAATTACTGACCTCTGTCATCATTTTAAGTGGGGGAACTTGCACAATCGGTGGCTGACTAAATCCTTTTTTGCCCCACTGTATATTGTGTTCCCAGATAAATCTTGAACAGCACATATAGTTGTTTTTTCTTTATTTATTTTTAGCTGGTTTGCTAGAGATTGACCAGATTTATTACCATGTTCATAATTTTGTAAGCGTAGTCTTTGTACTAAGAATTTTGTTTGTTTTTTTATCAATTATCTCATTTAATTCTAGTTTTGTTTTGCGTATTTTGTTCAATGTTTCCTGATCTTGGTGGGACGCGTAGGCTTCTTCTAGTGATTTGATGTTTTTTTCTAATTAGTGTGAATGCTTGTAAAAGCATTCACAGTATTGTTCTTCTAATCTTTATTAGTGTGAATGCTTGTAAAATGAGGAAATGCCAGGCGGGCATTTCCCCACACCGTCGGTAACACTTTCGGTCCGCTAGTAAAACGTAGTTCTATTAATCTGCGCTTGAATCGGAACCGGATGTAAGTTCCAAAAAACTGAATTTTGGAACTGAAATTGAATTGTAGAACTGAAACTGAATGGTGAGAAGTGAAACTGAAATTATTCAAGAGCTGAATTTTTAAAGGATAAAATGCAGTTTCAAAGCAAATCAATTCATTTTCAAAATATAAAATTCAATTTCAATTTAGTGATGATCATTTTCAAACCATAAATTCAATTTCAAATTAGACTATTTCAAATTCGGTTTTCAAAAGCATTTATTCAAGTTACAATTCAGATTCAGTCTGAGCAATTCAAATTCAAATTTAACTTATTCAAATTCAGTTTCTGATGGCACAGATTTCTGCCCATAGTCACACTCCCCCCCTTAAGGCACTCACTCCTCCATGGAACGGGACAAAAAATCAGCCACCACATTCTTGTGCCCTGGTCTATACTGGATCCTGAAGCGAAATGGCTGTAGGGACAGATACCATCTAGTGATTCTGGCATTAGAGTCTTTCATTCTGTTCATCCATTGTAATGCACGATGGTCAGTTTCCAAAACAAACTCATCACCCATTAGATAGTACTTCAATGTATCCAGAGCCCATTTTATTGCCAGTGCCTCTTTCTCAATAGTGGAATATTTCATTTCCCTAGGAAAGAGCTTACGGCTTATATACACCACTGGTCGTTTATCCTCACCCTCACCCTGCAGCAACACTGCTCCAAGTCCTTCTCCGGAAGCGTCCGTCTGCAAAGTGAATGGCTGGGTAAAATCCGGGCACTGCAAAACAGGTTCACTACACAAACAGTTTTTAAGATCAACAAAAGCTGCATCACACTCTGCAGTCTATTTAACCTTTGTGGGGCTGGATTTACAAGTAAGGTCACTAAGGACCGCTGCTCTAGCAGAGAAGTTGGGAATGAAGCGAAGCGGCGATACCACCCCGCCAGACCCAAGAACGATTTCACTTTCCGTTTGGTCGTAGGAGGTGGGTAGGCACCCAGGGCTTCAATCTTTGACACCTGAGGGCGGATGACCCCACCCCCGATGACGTAACCCAAGTACTCCACCTCAGACTTAGCAATGTGACATTTGTGTGCATTTTTTTAATCCGTTGAAAGACATCAGAAAGGTGCTGAACATGATCCTCCCAGGTCTCGCTAAACACCACAATGTCATCAATGTATGCTGCAGCATACCTATCTGCACCTCTCAAAACCTCGTCCACCAACCTCTGAAATGTGGCTGGTGCACCGTGCAGACCAAAAGGCATTGTTCTGAAGCGATAAAGTCCACTGGGAACTCTAAAAGTTGTCAAATCTTTCGAAGACTCAGTCAAAGGTACTTGCCAGTAGCCCTTGCAAAGGTCTAGTGTCGTAAGATACTTAGCGTTCCCCAAGCGCTCAATCAGTTCCTCTACTCGTGGCATCGGATAAGCATCAAAAGCAGAAACAGCATTGAGTTTAGAGAAATCCACACAAAATCTCTGTTTAGGGTCATTTTTCTTCGGCACTAGCACCACTGGACTACACCACTCACCTCTAGATGGCTCAATGACCCCCATGTCAAGCATGTCTTCCACCTCTTGTTTTAATGCTGGCATCAGCTTTGTAGGAACCCGTGAGGTGGTGTCCCTAATAGGTTTTTGATTGGGACAGTGGAGTCGTATCTCATGTTGGATGAGATTGGTGCAACCTGGTTTGGTGCTAAAAAGATCAGCAGGCATAATTGCTTTCACCTCTGTCTGTTGTTTGGAAGTAAGATGACTCACATCAGGAACTAGTTGTTGACCTGCTGGAGAAGGAAAGAACAGCTCCCGTGGTTCCTCCTCTTCGACCACGGCACGAGCCCAACACTCTAGTGAAGATGCTGGTCGATCACACCATTCTTTCAACAAATTTACATGAAATATCTGATGCTTCTTGCGACGCTCAGGCATGTACAGTTCATAGGTAACTGGGCCCACTTTCCTACTGATCACATACGGTCCCTGCCACTTGGCAAGGAGACTGTTCTCAGATGATGGAAGAAGCAGCAAAACCTTTTGTCCCTCTTGAAAAATCCTCCTACGAGCTGCTTTGTCATAACTCTGCTTCTAACGTTGTTGGACACCAACCAGATGAGTATTGGCCAGCTCTTGGAGCTCCTCAAGCTTATCTCTCATTTTCAGTACATATGAAAGAACATTGCATTGTTTTCTGGGATTTGGAGCCTCCCAAGCCTCTTTCAACACATCAAGGGGACCCCGGACAGCGTGGCCATACAAGAGCTGGAAAGGAGAAAACCTTGTGGAAGCTTGAGGTACCTCTCTGTAGGCAAAGAGCAAGAAAGGAAGCCACTGGTCCCAATCCGCTCCTGTATCTTTCACAAACTTCCTCAACATAGCTTTAAGGGTTTTGTTGAAACGTTCAACAAGGCCATCTGTTTGTGGGTGGTAGGGAGTTGTCTTAATACCTTTGATCCCCAGCAATCTATAGACTTCTCTCATGAAGTTAGATGTAAAGTTGGACCCTTGATCAGTAATGATTTCTTTTGGGATGCCTACCCTCGAGAACATTTGTATTAAGCAGTTGGCAATCTGACGAGCTTTAACCTTTTTTAAGGGGAAAGCCTCGGGATATCTTGTAGCGTAGTCACACACTACCAAAATATACCTGTGCTCTGCACTGCTCCTCTCTAATGGGTCTATGATGTCCATCGCAACACGAGAGAATGGGGTGTCTATGACTGGCATAGGGATCAGGGGAGCCCTGTCACCTTTCCTTCCTGGTGCTGTTAACTGACACTCGGGACAAGACTTGCAAAACTGCACAGTGTCTGTAAACTGCTGTGGCCAGTAAAATCTAGTTGACATACGAGAGAAGGTTTTGGCTTGACCCAGGTGTCCTGCCCAAGGGACTGAGTGAGCTAACTGCAGTACTGTGGATCTTAAACTCTTAGGCACAACCAACTGGTCTCCAACCCTACTGCAGCGATATAATAGCTCACCCTTTAGGAAAAATAGCTCTCTGCCTCTCTCAGTGACCTCTGTTGCGTTCGTGACACTCTTTAAAAACAGGGGAGCTAAAGATGGATCCTCTCTTTGAAGCTGAGCTATTTCACCAGGTATGACTGGTAATTCATTACATTGTGGCACTGGAACTGGTTCAGTGAACTTTGTCCCCCTCAGCTTAGCCTGTCGCCTCTGGGCTCTGCTCTTTCTTATGCGACCCTGACTTAATCCTTCAAAATCAGGAACATCACTGTTAGCAAAAGGAAATTCACCCCAACCTAAACCTTCTTCTGCGTGATGCTTATGTTTTGACCTGGTGACTGCTACCATAGACTCAGCTGTAACACTTGGGTTGATTTTCTCTCCCCTGGCTATCAGATCTCGCAAAATTGGAAGATCACGGCCCAACACAACCTGATATGGCAGTTTACTCATAACTCCCACGGAAAGTAAATACAGCTTGCAGTCAATCTGAATATTAGTGTTGGCAATTGGGTAATCCACATCATTACTGTGAACACACCAAACTTTTACCTTGCCACAAAATGTAGCATCCCTAGGAAGACATTCCTGCCTAACCAAGGTACGGCTACTTCCTGAATCCAGAAGAGCCACACATGGCTTTTCCTCAATAAAAACGCATGTGGTGCGCTCATGCTGAGAAGAGGGCGCTGAAGACTCAACTTCATCTTCGACACCCCTTGAAGAAAAGCACATATATGTGTTACTGACAGTCTGACTTGGACAATCTGCCCTAAAGTGACCTGTTTGACCACAAGAGTGACACACTAAAGGCCCACATTGCTTGATTTCCCTAGCCCGACTACTAGAGCAGGGCGATATGGGCAAAAATATTTATCACGATATATATTTGAAAATTTGCGATAACGATATAACTGACGATATAATTTATGCGAGACAAAATACAACTCCACAACATTACTAGCGCAAAAGGACAACCTTCCATTTATTTTCACTTAAACAAGAAGCTGGTTTTTATGTACATTAAAGCTTTATAAAAATGTAACAGTGCAAATGCAAATTCCTTGCTGAAAGTTTAACCAAAAGGCATTTCCAGTAGAAATGGGCTGACACATCCTGAGCATAACCATGTATAATATCCACTGAAGTTAAAAAGAGGCGCTTTGCAACATTAAACTGCCGTGTGCAGTACGTATTTTTTGGACCATAAGGTGCACGGGATTATAAGGCACATTAAGCGAAACAAAGCAGTCAGATAAATCAAACTTTATTCAAGCTTCCTCCACTTCTGTACCATTGATTCATTAATGCTGAATTCTCTGGCAGCTGCTCTATTACCATGTTGTTGCAGTATATTAATGACTAACCTTGTATTGTGGATGGATTATCTCAGTTGTTCTCCTGACTGAAGTTTGGTCCGTTTACAGCATCCTGCCATGCGATTACATTTGTCTCTAACTGTTAAGGAAAATGTTCTAAAACACTTCTTCAGTAAAGACTCAGAGAAGAGAAACACACAGAACTTCTTGCTAGCAAGAGCAGCCTCCAGACTGAGACTCGCACTAAGAAACTGCCCCGGTCTTTATTTATATTTCAGTGAGCGTTTGTTCTTTACATTGGAATGTGGAGGTGTACGTGTGTGTGTGTGTGTGTGTGTGTGTGTGTGTGTTACTGATCAAAGGGTCATATAACATGAAAGCACAAAAGGAAACATCCTTGGTCAGGAAGAGGGTAATCTCCCTCTCACCCTAGATGGTTCACCCTAGATAACACAGTGAAGAAGTCCAGCAGTTCATCTAGACAAAAAGGCACTTACACTAAAACAGACATAGCTATGTTAAAACAATAAAACAATAAAACAAGGTGCGACCTCTCTCATGCTCCCAGGACGTGGGGGTGAACACCCTAGAATGTTACAGACCTCCTAGGATGAGACATTCTTTCAATATGCCACCAACTATATACTTCTACACACAAATGATTACATGCAGCATTCTACCATATGCAAACTTATATCACTAAAAGATTATACTGACTACTAAATACAATTTTCCATTGACACTAACCATGAGGAACTTTAACGTTAACTTTTATAAGTGGAAAAATGTTAGTGTTCGTCCTCCAGGTTCACTGTTTATGTTATGCTAACATAGCTGTGTCGCTAGCGATCACGTAGCACATCATTATATACCAGCTAGCCCAACTTCAGTAACCCTACAAACGTCACTGCTGTTTAGTTTCCTGTCTTCATTTATGTTGGAAGTGATAGCAGAGCTGTACGTTTGATTTTTTTCAGAAGTCTCTCAGTCAGAACATGCAATATCATGCTTAGGTAACTAGCGAAACTAGCGAGCTAACTTCCGCTAGCTTCCTGCT
Source organism: Copadichromis virginalis (assembly GCF_057382275.1). Taxonomy (NCBI): domain Eukaryota; kingdom Metazoa; phylum Chordata; class Actinopteri; order Cichliformes; family Cichlidae; genus Copadichromis; species Copadichromis virginalis. The sequence continues at coordinate 8,213,233 of NC_140627.1, forward strand.
AACTTCTAACTCCATTAAATGTAATACATTTTGTTTTCATGGATGTCTTTAAGTTAAACTTCATAGTTACACCTGGTAAAGCAGCAATGCTGATCGTTTTATTAAAGATGAAAGAATTTAGACAGTTTTTAACTCTCAGTGATGCTGCAGTGTTCGTTTGACCTGAAGAGGGGGGTTTAGGACCCAGATTACTCCCAGATTTAAGAGCATCTTAGTCCGACAAATACGACAATAACGACGGCCGCTTGCATGTTCTGCAAAAAAATGTGCGTTGTGTTATGACCCGGGTCATTACTTGCAGTACGGTGTTGTTATTGTTTGTATTTGTATTCAGTGACGCTTGTTATGCAAGTTTCCAGGTGGAGGCCGCCCATTGGTGGAGGAAGGAACGAGGCCAGTTACAAAAGGGGTTGGACTGGGCCGGCGAGAAGACTTCCTGGTTTCCCGTGAGCTGTGTGTCTGGGGACCGTCGTGGCGTGTGACTGCGCGGGGCTGCAATATAAATGTTGAGAAAGGGTTGTACCTGGGCCTGGTAGCTGTAGGGGTTCTAGAGTTTTGCCTGAGGTGGGGGGCGTTCTCCCCCGCTCTCGCGGCGCAGCCCTACGGTGGCCGCTGGGGACCGCCGATGTTTTTATTGTCATGAGCTCGGTCATCTCGTTGCTTCTTGTCCCGTGCTGAGGGCGAAGGAGGTGGCGCGGACCAACATTTCGCCCGGGGGGGGGGGGGGGCGTGCAGTGTTGTTCTGCGGTACCCCGCCCTGGATTAATGCCGGTTGGCGTCGTGCCGCGGGGGATAGATGAGGTGTTTTGACCATTTGTTTCGACGGGGTTTTTATCGTTGTCTGGTGATGCGGGGGACTGGGTTCCGATCACCATCTTGAGGGATATGGGGGCGAAGCATTCTGTGGCGCGGCGTGGAGTCCTGCCTTTTTCTCAGCAGTCGTATTGTGGCTCTGATTTGCTGGTGTGGGGAATCAAGATGAGTATTTTACGCATGCCACTCCATACGGTTACTTTGACCTCGTCCTTTGTATCGGGCGCTGTGCGGGTGGGGGTTCGAGATCAGCTGCCAATTAAGGGCATTGATCTTATTTTGGGAAATGACTTGGCCGGGGGAAAAGTGTTTCCGGCTACTGAGTTACTGAGTGTCCTACTTCGGATCGTTTATGCCAATTCCCGTCGGAGCTGGGCGACTCCACAGTTTTTCCGGCACGTGTGGTTACTCGTGCTCAAGCTCGTCGCTTGGGCGGCGTGGTGGACATATCCGAAATGTTTCCGGACGGTTCTGAGCCGCATGTTAGTTCTGTTCCGGGGGTAGATGGTGAGACGGCGAAGGTTTTTAGTGTGGTGTCGGAGGATTTGTGCCTGGCGGTAAACAGGGAGCAGCTCATTGCGGCTCAACAGGCTGATGATACGTTGTCTGCCTGTCGAGCTGCTGCCCTGCAGCCAGGGGCGTTGCCTGGTCCTGCATCTTATGAAGTTGACCACGGGGTTCTGTTACGCAATTGGGCTCCGGTGGGTGGGGTGGGGGGTGAGGTGGTCACTCAGGTGGTGGTGCCGACGGAGTACCGACCCCAGGTTTTGAGTCTGGCCCATGAGCATCATCTGTCGGGCCACCTGGGGATTAAAAAAACATATGACCGAGTGCTTCGTTATTTTTTTTGGCCGGGGCTTAAGTCTGATGTGGCGTGTTATTGTCAGTCCTGCCATGTGTGCCAGGTGTCGGGTAAGCCCAATCAGGTTATTCCACCCGCCCCGTTACATCCAATTCCTGCAATAGGGGAGCCCTTCGAGCATGTTATTGTGGACTGTGTAGGGCCTTTACCGAAAACTAAGGCGGGTTACCATAATGTGTGCGGCCACACGGTTTCCAGAAGCTATTCCCCTGCGATCGCTTAGGGCTAAGGCCGTGGTGAAAGCCCTAGTGCAGTTCTTTTCTACATTTGGGTTACCGAAGTACATTCAGACCGATCAGGGCTCTAATTTCCTGTCGGGGGTTTTTGCTCAGGTGATGTCTGAGTTGTCGGTTAAGCACCGGGTGTCTAGTGCTTATCACCCAGAAACGCAGGGGCCATTGGAGCGATTCCATCAGACCCTGAAGGCCATGTTGCGGAAGTACTGCTTTGAAACTGATTCCGAATGGGATGTGGGCCTGCCGTTATTGCTGTTTGCCATTCGAGAGACCACACAAGAGTCCCTGGGTTTTAGCCCGGCGGAGTTGGTTTTTGGGCACACCGTGCGTGGACCCCTACGTCTGCTCCAGGAGGGGTGGCTCGCGCAGCCAGACCGTCGTGGCGTGTGACTGCGCGGGGCTGCAATATAAATGTTGAGAAAGGGTTGTACCTGGGCCTGGTAGCTGTAGGGTTGGGAAGCCGTTTTCTTTCATTCCCCTCTTTTCTCCTGTTTCGGGTAGGGAGACAGGTTAGAAAATTGTGTTTTGTTTTGAATCGTGGGAGGTAAGTTAGCTCTGTTTTCCTTTCTAGTGTGTTTTGTTTGTTGTTTTGGCATTGCCCACCCTGAAGCTCGCTACCTGTTCAGTCAATAAATTAACTAATCCTCGTCAATCTGCCGCGGTGTGATTTATTTTGTCGTTACTATGTATAGGGTTTACCTTTTTGTTGTGTTGCACCCCGGCCTTGGGCCGGTGTGTAACAGTTGTCGTGTATCTGACGGACAAACACCAAACCAGTTCCACATCACTGAAGTTGCACCATTTTTACAAACCAATTCTGGTTCATCTGTTTCACTCAACAATTGGCCATGTGCGTATGAAAACAAAGGCACTGCGCATGCGCGTTTTACTCATATTCTATCGCGATATTTCATTTTCCTATCATTGCCTAACATTATACCGGTATTACCGTGAACGGTATAATATGGCCCAGCCCTACCGACTACTAGTGGAATTATGGGGGCCCTGCCTGAAATTCCTAGTTTTTTGACTGTTACCACTCTCTGTCCTACCTGCTATTACAGGGGCTAATTGTTTGGGACTTGCATAGTTCTTTAGTGGCCGACGGGCTGCAAGAAAAGCGTCAGCCAGCTCTGCTGCTTGCTTAGACGTGGTTGGGTTATGCTCCTTTATCCACGTGCGCAGTTCAGGATTGAGAACTCTCAGGAACTGCTCTAAAACAATGACATCACCAATTTCATCTTTGGACTTTTCTCTTGGAACTATCCACTTATCATACAGTTCTTTCAAGCGTGTCCTTAACTCTTTAGGTGTCTCGCCATCGCCCAACATAGTGGAGCGAAATCGGAGTCTGTAAGTCTCCGCACATATTTCAAACTTTTAAAGAACAGCTTTCTTCACCTTTATATAGTCCATAATCTCATCAATGTCCATGGCTACAAAAGCAGCCCGTGCCTTACCAGTGAGAAGTGGAGCAAGATGTAATGCCCAATCCTCGTGTGACCACTGGCACCCGCTTGCGATCCTCTCAAAAGTTGTTAGGTAATACTCAATGTCTTCATCCTCGTTATAAGGCTGCATTTTAGGCCCTTTCCAAGCTGGTGGTCTTGTTAAGGAGGCAGACTGAGATGCTGTTGCGGCCTCCATGACGTTAGATTGTAACTGAGGCATTGCTGGATGCTCCGCAGTAGGCCTCAAACGTGTCTCTGTATCTGCTGTTGCACCTTCCACCAACAGCTGGTGCTCTCGACGTTCTGATTGCACTTCCTGCTGGAGCTGAGTGAACTGGTGCTGAATTTTCCGCCAGCGATCTTCCTGCCGCTGCTTCTCCAGTTCCCATTGGGCCTCTCTGTCACTTTGTTGCCTCATAAAACCACGCAGGAGGTTTGAAAGTTCAGCAAGGTTATGCAGTTCAGTACCTTGCTCTTGCTCTGCTTCCTCTAGCTGATTGAGCACTGGAGGCTCCTCACTTGCAGAGCCCATTGGCACTTGGTGCTTTTTTGGTCTGGCCCCTTTCTGCATTGCTGCTACCTACTGGCCTGGAGCCACTGCTGCCACCATTTGTGAAGTAGTCAGACTCGAACATCAAGGAAGGTGGTAGGGAAGCAGACTATGCAGACATTTTAGGTTTCCAAGGTGAGCAATTTATTTACAGTGAACTTAATTTAATGTATAACTTAACAAAACTTCCCCCAAATCAATTCAGTTAACAAAACTCAACATAACATGGCTCTGGTGACACAGCTCACCTCTCCTCCCTCCTGCATCTGGTAGAGACTGGCTTTAAATAGGGCCATCAATTTCCCTCCAATTGCCCAGCCAGTACCACTCACTCAACTGAGGGATCTAAAACTCTACTCAGGTTATCTAAAAACACAAAACCTCAACACACTTCTAATATGCACATTTACACAACTAAATGGCAGTATTAACAAAAGGAAAAAACATTCAACAAATCCCTTTAAACCTTAACACAAACAAAAGGAAGCATCTCTCTGGAAAAAGAAACCCCTCCACTTGGTTTGACCTGATGATGTCATGTGTGACATGATCAGGACTTTAAAATGAGGAAATGCCAGGCGGGCGTTTCCCCACACCTGACCCTCATGATGACTGAAAAGACATACAAAGTAAGTATGAACAAATGACTAAGGCTACGTTCACACTGCAGGCGAAAGCGCATCAAATCTGATTTTTTTTGACCCTATGCGACCCATATCCGATCATGGTATGACAGTGTGACCGGCACAAATCCGATATTTTCAAATCTGATCTGGGTCACTTTCGTATGTGGTACTGAATCCGATACATATCCAATGTTTTAGAAAGCGACTGCTGTTTGAACGGTCAGGTCGCATTAAATCCATCTTTTACGTCACTGACACAAGACAGACGCCAATTATCAGCGCCAGAGAAGCGCCAGAGAAGACATCGCGAACGCTTCTCTGGCCATCCCGTGTAGATATCAGTGAAACTGTTGGGAAGACAATGTTGGAGAAACGTGAACATTTTATTTGTACTGTATAATCTGCAGATTCTGACAGAAATCTGCAACTATCCTTTGAAGCACCGCTCCTCTCTAAAACAGCAATAAGGATCATTATTAGGTTATTTACATTATTATGTAAATAACAAAATAACTTAAAGCAAAAATTGGGAAATGTAAAGTCCGAACTCTTTATATTAAAGGCCATCTATCAAACAATACTGTTTGCTCTGGGTCTAAACAGAGCGCGTTGTGTGTGAAGTCTTCTTTTGCGCATGCGGGCCGCTTTGAGCGTTCACACTAGAGCGCGTTTGCTGTCGCATTTTATTTGTAGTGTGAACACGCAGACAAAAAAATCGGATTTGATCAAAAAATCGGAATTGAGCATTAAGACCTGCAGTGTGAACGTAGCCTTAATCTGTAACATAATAAAGTATAAAGAAACATAACTTAGTATTTGTCTTAATTTGTAGAATGTTTGATTTGCCGGCAACAAAACGCTTACACAAACAAACCCGGGATAGTGAGTGAAGCAATGTTACTTGACAAATAGCAAATCATAGCAAATACATAGAAACAGAATAATGTGTACAATGTGCAAAAAAAAAAAGGTAAACACAAATGGGACAAATGGAGAGAATTACAACTGCTTCTCCACTTTGTCACAAGCTGCTGACCAAAAAAGAATCCAGACGAGAGTAAGAGTGATGGACATGTGAGAAAAAAGTATATTCCTTACTGGTGTGGTGAAGGGAGCACCATGCATCGCAAAGACCAAAGTCGCTCATATACTGTTTGATTATATTTGTGGACTGCCAATTACGCGGAGTTCCTGCTGTATTGAGCCTATCAATTTCTTCATTTAGTCCAAGGTTGAGGTCGCCTCCAAGAACAAGTGTGCCACCTAAGTGTTCAGAGAGTGCACTGAAAAAAACGTGAAAGAATGAGGGATCATCAACATTTGGACCATATACACTTGCAATACATAGCTTTTTATCAAGTATAGATAGTTTAATGATTAAGAATCTGCCCTCTGGATCTATAACTGTATCGAGTACTGTGAAATTAATATTTTTATGTATTAAAATTGCTACTCCCCTTTGTCTAGAATTATAACAAGCTGAGAACACATTAGGAAACTCAGGTGTTTTAAGTTCATTCAAACCTCTAAGAGGTCTGTGGGTCTCTTGTAAAAGGACAACGTCTGCCTGTAGTTTTTTGAGTTGGTTAAATATTTTTAACCTCTTTTCTCTGGAGCCTGCTCCATTTATATTCCATGTAACGAACCTCAGTACACCCATAGATGTTTGTGTATAACTAGGGATGTATGCTGTGTGGGTCGCTTAGACAGGTGGAGAGAATACATCACTTGTTCATAAATAAAGAGAAGGAGAGAGAGAAAAAAATGTGTGGCGAGATGCTCCTTGAGTCTGACTATGTGTGTGCATATTTACTAATATGAGTAGGCTTGGCTTAAGTGTGTGTATCCTATACGACTGTGTGTGCTGTCTGACTGATGTAAATGTGCTGCCGTTGAGCGCATGACTGTGCGTGATTGTGCTGTGCGTATGTGTCGAAATAAAGGATGATATTTGTGGATGAGTGTCGAAGCAGGTGATCGAAGCAGTGAAAGAAATAAAGAAAGAAACCAAGGACAAGGGTGAGCAGCATAAAAACAAGAGGGGGAAAAGAGGGGGAAAAGAGAGGGAAAAAAACGAGAAGAAAAAAACCCAAAACGTAAACATTCCAATTAAATCACTGACGGAGAGTGACGGTGTTAATTCTGCTATGAAATCACACTTTAAGATGCGATTTGATACCGGTAAGTTAAACAGATATTAATGCAAGTTAGTGTGAGTGGATAGGGAAAGGGTGTAGCTGATTCTTATCTGGTGTGAGGTTAATACAGCCACGGAGTGATGTTGGGGTCGCGGTGGAGCTGTCCATCCACGTAGGGCCGGTCCACAACGATGACAGCGCGGGAGTCCTTCTGGATGAAGCCGCGTCGGATTGGGAAGAGGACCCTGCGTCGTTCCAAGATCTCTTTAGAGATCGTTGGAACGACCGGTCACGGACTTCAGCGTGACCGGTCGTTCACGCTGAAGTCCGTTCCTTTTAATTCCCTGCCGCGGCTTTTCACATGTTGCTTTTGTTTCAAGTGGCCGAATTTTGCCACATAGGACGTGGTCTCCTGGCCGTAGCCCGAATGGGGCCGAGGCGATGCACCCCATCGAAGACGATGTTCTTCACCGTGTCCTCCGGCAGCTTCAGGTGGGTTTTGATGAAGCTTTTTACCGTGGTCTCCGCGTCCTCTCCAGCGGCTTCTGGAATACCAGAAAATACCAGATTATCACGCATGCTACGAGCTTGTAGATCAATTACTGTTTCATTTATTTTTTTATTTTCTCTATTGAGCTGGGTAACATTTTCTGTGAGACATTTCACCGACTCCCTTAGCGTGGCATTTTCAGCAGCAAGCGTTTCCACTTGCTGCTGGCTGAACACCAGGGATTCTCGCAAGCATTTAAATTCCCGGTGAAGAATCTCCACCAAGGACAGCCTTGCGTCGAAACTGGACAATCGCTTGTCGATCGACTCCAGTATGTCGGCAATATCTTTGCTGGCTGGCGATGTTGTCCCGGGGGAAACTAGTATTAAAATACATCGAGTCTGTTGTTTTCCAGGTTTTACGCTTTATTGCGTCGACTGCAGATCAGTGACAAGTAGTGTACAGAACGAAGCTGGGCAAGTGGCTCCTCCTACTTTGCTCGCTCCCGTAGATGGGGAAACAACTTTTGCCAGGGGTAACTACTTTGGCACAACACCGCTACGCTGCTCCATGTCTCTCCTGCTGCCCTACGTCCAGCCATACACGTCCCCTTCTCTGACCTGCCAGACCCTCCGTTGGCCGCTGCCAACAAGGGAGGCCCGATTGATTCCTGTCCCCTGTGCCCTCCAGGTGCATCTAATTGAGGAAGCAAGGGGACGGAGACTCTCCGGGAGAAGTCCCAATAAATACAATAAAAGCATGCAACACTAAAATACACTCAACATTAAAACAAAAAGCATGCAACCACTCGATAATAAAAAATCCTTCCCCGGATGACATTTGCATAGCTTTACGATGTAACCCTGGAGACAGAGTCGATCACATTAGCTAGCGGTGCATGTTTACTACAGTGAATGAGGTGATTGTGTGCACAGTGTCCACACGCTGCACAAGGTATTGTTTTTTATTTATATATATTTACCTTCTGTTGACCATCACCTCAGCTTCCGCATTACACTTTCAGCCTACAAATGTACACTGTCTAAATATGAACACATTCAAAAAATAAAGTTGCTTACAACATTCATGTCTCAGAAATAAAGCACAGCTGTTCATGTTTGTCATTAGTTTTATTTGTATGAAAATTATGAACTTCACATTGTGTATCTATTTAAAGAACATTTGATAAGTCTGATTTACTCCTTTGCCTTATGAGAGCTGGAATAAATATATATCCTGACGATTACAGTTGAGCAACCTTCAGCTAAATCTTCAAACAGTAGAGACAGGAAATGGGATCAGATTAATCTTTGCTTAGTCAAAAGCAGATACCTCCTTGTTCAGTTTTCAATTTTTAATAACAAACTGTAACATGCACTAATATTATACATCTCACAACAACAATACATTTTTCAAACTTTTTGATCGTTGCAGTGAACAGACATGTTGCTTTTAAAATCACATGCAGTGTGTGACCATGATTGGCACACCGTTCACTGAGACCACGAATGCCACTTCGTTGAAGCATTCTTCTTCTTGCCATCAAAATGGAAGCAGAAAGAGCGCAAGCTGCTTTGATCTACTGAAAGGAAAAAGCAGAACATCTGAGCTGAAACCAGTCAGCTGAAATCATTAAGATAGAAACAATAATTCAATAATTCAGGCAGCGTAGCCTACTCGGTGCTGTGCGGAAGGTTAGGGGGGTTTTTTTCGCTGTAAAAAGACGTTTTCTTCGAACAGCGGACGCTAATGTTTTTGTCACATTTTACGGAATCAAACTCAAAGTAAGGTCAGTACTTCCATGCTTTAAACGCTGCATGATCATCCTCTCTCCCACAGTCGATATATTATCCATTGTTGATCTGCACACAGCTGTTGCCACGAACGTCGCACTCGCTTACGTCATTGTCATGAGACACTCTCGCAAAATCACGGTTTTAGTAGCGCAGTAACAGTAATCTAATTACCTTTTTTTGCAATAGTAATCCCTTACTTTACTTGTGACTTGAAAAAAATAATCGGATTACTGTAACGCGTTACTGCCCATCTCTGGTCATGACAGAAGCTAATATTTCTGTCATAACAGCCTCGCTTCTGTCACTCTGCCCCAGGGCAGCTGTGGCTACAACTGTAGCTGCCTCCACCAGTGTGTGAATGTGAGAGTGAATGAATAATGGAATTGTAAAGCGCTTTGGGTGCCTTGAAAAGCGCTATATAAATCCAATCCATTATAACATCGTTTAAACCAGTGGTTCTCAAACTTTTCACAGTGAGTGCCACCTCATGAAATATCTGGGTTTTGAATTACCTGTCATGAAACGCTGAATGCAGGCAGGAGAGAGACCCAAACGCAAACTCACCAGAACAGGGACTTAACTCAAAATCTAGCTTTATTAACAGAATGGGGGGAAAGGCAAATACAAATACAAACAGTATGAAGCTAAACTAGGAAAGCTAAACTCACTGGGAAGACATGGGGAAGGTCATACAGCTAAGAGGGAGGACGAGACTCTTGTGTCCACATACTGTTGCATTTGTTCTGTAGATGCATTTACCAGAAACTCTATAGAGGACGGGAATGAGTATGTTGTTGTTGTGGTATTTGGGAAGAAGAAAAAATAATAAAAAAGGAGTTATCTCCAGTGATCCTCTGTTCCTACCTGCGTGTGTGTGTGTGTGTAATGCCTGCTGAGCCAACACCACACAGCAGCGACACAGAACTAAGGGAGACACGGACATAAATACACAGAAGGATAACGAGGGACGTGGGAGCACACAGGGAACACAGCTGATACTAATAATTATAACAAGACAGGGCAGGATCAAAAAAACGTGATGTACACTGACGGGAGACTATCACAGTTAAACAGGAAGTACACAGAGACGCAGACAGGAGGGAGAGAGAAAACACAGGAGAAATGAGACATGGAAACTCTCAGATATATGGAGAGGGACACGGGGTAAATACACGAGGAGAAAGCAAATAAACTAACTGAATAACCTAGGAACCAGCTCAGTGACCCCTGGGCGGGTCTCCACGACATGGCTATCTTCGGTAATTGTTCCGGATGTTGGCAAAGAACGTGACCGGCGAAACAAAATCGTAGCTCTAATGTGATTGTTAAGTGATGACGTGAGGAATCCTACTTCCGGGCCTAAAGTAGTCTGCGTTTAATATGGCTTTTGTGTTATTAACATGCTTAATGTTATGTATTTTCTTCTATTTAATCTCAAAAAGCTCCTAAAACAGTCAGTGATCACTGTTGACCTCCCTCGGCTTTTATTACCGCTAATCATTTATTTAAGCTCAGTTTTTAAAACCTTAGAATGTAACTACAGCCCATCCCATGCAGCAGTATATGAATGACTAACCTCGTATTGTAGATGGATTATCTCAGTTGTTCTCCTGGCTGAAGTTTGGTCCTTTTACAGCATCCTGCCATGCGATTACATTTGTTCCTGACCACCGAGAACACTCACGTTAACTTTTATCGAGTAGAAAAAAAGTTAGCTTGTTTATATTATGCTAACATAGCTGTGTCGCTAGCGGTCACGTAGCACATCATTATATACCAGCTAGCCCAACTTCAGTAACCCTACAAACGTCACTGCTGTTTAGTTTTCTGTCTTCATTTATGCTGGAAGTGATAACAGAGCTGTACGTTTTAATTTGTTTCCAAAACCCAGCAGTCAGGACATGCTATATTGTATTTAGATAGAAGCTAGCGAGCTAACTCCCTGCTAACTTCTAACTCCGTTAAATGTCATAAATTCCTTTTTCATGGATGCCTGGATGTTAAACTCAATTGTCACACCTGGTAGAGCAGAACGCTGATCATTTTATTAAAGATGAAAGACTTTAGACAGTTTTTCAACTCTCAGTAATGCCATAGTGATCGTTTGATATATGGACCTGCAGCGGAGTTTAGGTCCAGACGCGGCTAGTGACGTCAGACTGAACAACCGGATACCACATCGGCTAGTGGTCATGAGGTGGTGCGCTGAAGGACCTTCCTGTTGATGTTGAGCGAGTCCGAAATCCCATTATTTGTACGGACGCAGCAGCTTGACTCGTGGTAGATGTTTCTCAGGGCTTGTTTAATCTGAACAAGCCTTTAAGGTCACATAATATGGAACGCCAGGACTGCCATAATGAATTAATTAAATACACCATTAAATAATTAATTAAATGTGGCAATAATTAATTAACTCATTCACTGCCAGCCATTGGCACTGAATGAGTTAAACCCATTGACTCATTCACTGCAATTGACGGCTATAGACGTCAATGGCAGTGAATGAGTTAAAATGTGAAATACATAAATAATTAATTAAATGTGTCAATAATTAATTAATTACATGTGTCATAACTATTTATTTAATTAATTAATTCCAATTTTAATTAATCTGAATCAGAATCAGAATCGTGTTTATTGGCCAAGTATATGTGCAGACACATACAGGGAATTTGGTTCCGGTAGATGGTGGCTCTCAAGCACAGTAATGTAAATCACACACACACACATACGTGTCTATATACACATTACACATACGTACACAAAGCTGTGTAAACCAACTATAAATAACGAATCTAAACTTATATACATAAAATACAGAAATGAATGAGGTGAAATGAATACTACAAAATGTACATAAGGTGCAGCTGCAGTCTGGCAGTGGGAGCAGTGTGACAGGTCAACTGTTAAGAAGGGAGATGGCAAGGGGAAAGAAACTGTTCCTGTGTCGGGTGGTCCTGGTCTGCGGGCTTCTGTACCGTCTGCCAGAGGGCAGCAGATCAAAAAGTCTGTGTCCAGGGTGTGAGGGGTCTGTGATGATTTTCCCTGCCCGTTTCCTGGTTCTTGAGAGGTACAGATCCTGGATGGAGGGCAGGCCGATGATCCTTTCTGCTGCCTGTACAGTCCGCTCCAGTCTGCTCCTGTCCTGTTTAGTGGCTGCTCCATACCAGACTGTGATGGAGGAGCACAGGACAGACTCAATGACCGCAGTGTAGAACTGGATCAGCAGCTCCTGTGGAAGACTGTACTTCCCCAGTTGTCTCAGGAAGTACATCCTCTGCTGGGTCTTTTTGAGGATGGAGTTGATGTTGGTCTCCCACTTCAGGTCCTGGGAGATGGTTGTACCCAGGAACTCGAAGATCTTCACAGTTGACACAGGGCTGTCTGATATGGTGAGGAGGAGCAGAGTTGAGGGATGTCTCCTGAAGTCCACTGTCATCTCTACAGTCTTAAGAGTGTTCAGCTCCAGATTGTGCTGACTGCACCAGAGTACCAGCCGCTCAACTTCCTGCCGGTATGCAGACTCATCACCATCTTGAATGAGGCCAATGACAGTGGTGTCATCTGCAAACTTTAGGAGTTTGACAGCCGAGTTCTTGGAGGTGCAGTCGTTAGTGTAGAGGGAGAACAGTAGTGGTGAGAGGACACATCCTTGAGGGGCACCAATACTGAGGGACCGGGTTTCAGAGGTGATCTCCCCCAGCCTCACTTGTTGCTTTCTGTCTGTCAGGAAGCTGGTGATCCACTGACAGGTAGCTGGTGACACGCTGAGCTGGGAGAGTTTGGAGGAAAGAAGTTCAGGCACAATGGTGTTAAAAGCCGAACTAAAGTCCACAAACAGGACCCTGGCATACTGTAAGTTCCCGGGTGGTCAAGGTGTTGCAGAATGTAATGCAGCCCCATGTTCACTGCATCATCCACCGACCTGTTTGCCCGGTAGGCAAACTGCAGAGGGTCCAGCTGGTGGCCTGTAATGTCTTTCAGATGGGCTAACACCAGTCGTTCGAAGGATTTCATGACCACAGACGTCAAGGCGACAGGTCTGTAGTCATTCAGTCCTGTGATGGTGGGTTTCTTGGGAACAGGGATGATGGTGGAGCGTTTGAAGCAGGAGGGAACTTCACACAGCTCCAGGGATCTGTTGAAGATGCGAGTAAAGATGGGAGCCAGCTGTTCAGCACAGGTTTTGAGGCAGGAGGGTGAGACGCCGTCTGGTCCGGGGAAGAAAAGTGCGAGAGAGCGCAGTACCGAGGCTGTCATCCGCGGCGCCATCTTGAAAAATAATTATTGCCACATTTAATTAAGTATTTAATGGTGTATTTAATTAATTCATTATGGCAGTCCTGGCGTTCCATAACTTAAAGGCTTGTTCAGTTAATGATCACTGTCAGCCTCTCTTGGTTTTTATTACCACTGTTCAATTTAAAGCTCAGTTTTTAAAACCTTACGATGTAACTACAGCCCAGCCCATGCAGCAGTATATGAATGACTAACCTTCTATTGTGGATGTGTAACGGAGTTAAAAATACCTCTGAAAAACATGCACTTACCTGTTCTTAATTATTATTTTAAGTGTGAATTTTATCATTTTTTTATTGTATTTTATTTTGAAAACCCAGAAACCGGATCTCACCCTAGCATTTAGAAGCTGCTAAGGCTTCTGCTCCTCACAGCGCGCGTTTTCACTGTGAGGGTAAGTTCTGTAATGAAAGGCTCTGGCATTTTTATGGTTTCTGGTGTGAATGTTGTTACATAAGTTGTACATGTCGATGTATATAGGTTCATACTGATGTTAGAAAGTTTCTGTGTAACCGAAACAAAGGCTGGTTGCTGTTAAACAGTGTTTCTGCCGTATTTATGCTCTTTGGCAGTAAGCTTTTGTCAGCTCCCTAGTGGTTGCTGCGCATTTCAGGAAATGTGTTTGGATTTACTGTTTTTCTGTGCTTTTTGTGATGTTGTTTTACATTGTAGGAGCTACAATTGCTGGTACCATCAGAAGACACCTGTTGAGTGTGTTTTATGTCTTCTGCAGGAATAAACTGTGAAAAGCCAACCTTTCTGAGCGTCTGTGATTTTTGAAGAGCTGGAAGTGTTACAGATGGATTATCTCAGTTGTTCTCCTGACTGAAGTTTGGTCCGTTTACAGCATCCTGCCATGCTAGGGGTTTGTCTCTAACCATCAGGAACCCTCATCAAGTGGAAAAAAGTTAGCATTCATCCTCCAAATTCACTGTTTATGTTATGCTGGCATAGCTGTGTAGCTAGCCAACCATGTAGGACATCATTATATACAAGCTAGCCCAACTTCAGTAACCCTACAAAAGTCACTGCTGTTTAGTTTTCTGTCTTCGTTTATGTCGGAAGTGATAGCAGAGCTAGTGAAATACACCTCTCTCAAGGCTACTTCCTCTCCGATGCAGAGCGGGCCTAGAATCCTCTCTCTCTCAGCCCTGAGTGATGCTCTCGAGCTCATGGAGAGCATGCTGTTCTTGCTAGGAACGGATGACGGGGGATTCCTCTTCACTGATGTTTTCTTTCAACAGTTGCCAGCTCCAGTGCGAGCTGGCCTCGCCAACTCCCCACTGCTGGCCGCGAAGGACTACCGCTCACTCACAGAAGAAGCGTATCGCATTCTCCTGGCTACCAGGAGCTTCAGGATCCAGGCGATAGTTCCCGACTCACTGATGGCATCTCCCGTGCCCCCGCCTATTCTCCCGGGCTCCTCCAACTCATTGATGGTGGCTGGAATCGCGCGTGACAGCACCGTGCCGCCTTTGCAGTTTTAAGGGAAACGAGCCCGCCAGCATTTTATAGCGGCTGCGACCGCTGACAATAAGGAAAGGCTGCTCTTCATAGAGGACACACTCTGGGAGACGTTTTCTGGTTGACTCCGGCACTCGTTGTATTACTAACATCGCTTACTTTTAATAGTCATTCTACGAATGCTGTCCGTTTAAATGGTCTTACCTGTAAACTCTGCGGTATTCACCAGATTCCAGCGAGAGTGGATTCTGGAGTACTTCCCATGCTCCTGTTAGTGATCATCCATCTGGATGGATGATAACAACCTTCTGAACAGTTTATTATCATCCATCTGGATGGATGATAACAACCTTCTGAACAGTTTAGGAGGTAGAGAAGGTCAATCCTGGCCCATATCTATGGGACTGATTTCTGCTAATAACGTCCACTGTATGGACTGATAACATCCGAAGCGGGTGTACCCCTCACAATATGGGCATTTTTAGGGTCCTCCATGAACAGCCAGAGACTCATTAAAGCTTAGAGAAGTGACCAGAAGGCTGACTGGGCTAACAGGCTAAGAGACTATGAAAGGTATATTCAACTTGAAGAGCTGCACTTTGTAGTTATTTTTCCTTTGTCATGACTAAGAATGAACTAATATACACTCATTGGACACTTCATTAGTTACATCTTGGTTGTACCATGTTGGACCCCTTTTTGCCTTCAGATCTGTGCTTGTGGCACAGATTCAACAAAGTATTACAGAGTGTCATAGAGTTATAGAAGATTTGTCGGCTCCAAATCCATGATGTGAATTTGCTGTTCTACCACATCCCAAAAGTGCTTTTTTAAATTTAGATCTGGTGACTGGAGGCCATTTGAGTACAGTGAACTGTGAACGGTGAACAATCCCCAACAATCAGACAATCCTGTTGAGCAAGCACTTGGCAAATGTGGGAGGGAAAAACCCTTTTCAACAGGAAGAAGCTTCTAGCAGACCCAGGTTCGGGGAGGGACAGCCATCTACTACAACCAATTGGAGGTGAGGTGAAGGGAAGCCCCACTCCTTCGTGTCTGCTTGCTGTGGAGGCTTTTTAAATTATTTTATCCGGAAATATTTCAAGAAAATATTTTCAGGCTTAACGCACACACACACACACACACACACACACACACACACACACACACACACACAGAAATAATTAGAAAACATGCAACAAAGAATACCGCCAATAGAGGCCGGTATTTTTTGCTTTATGGGTTAAAAAAGCTCCATAATATCAATTATGAAGGATCAGAACTTGTTAATAATCATTCCTAAACACAGATATATGTGATATGTTTTAAATGTGCAGAAATCCTTTTACATGCACAGAATTGTTGCTTGCTGAAACACATCTAAAATGTTAAAGTTTAGAAGCAAATTAAAATATATATACAGTTCCCTTCAAAGCTGATAGTTAAGGTTGTGGTTGTTTGTGTATATAGTGATGATAATATGAATCTGTGACACATCCACTTGAAGCCGGTTTACTCCTACTTTCTAATACTTTTTTTTTTTTTTGGTTTATTAATAATTACCACTTTCTGTCTATTTTCTTCGGGACTTTACCAGTTCGAGAAGTTGACATAATGATAGTATGCTGTTACACAACAGTCCACACACACACCGTGCTCCAGAGGTGTAGGTCCTGCAGCTGGTTGGCTGAGCCCTCCACTGACAGATGAGGATAATCATTGCTTGATAGCAAACGGCTCTTCCTTGAGGAAATATTCAAATATCTGAAGAAAACAGGACAGGAAGCGGGGGAAGACAGCTGAGGAGAAAGTTCACTTTCTGTCCGATCCTCACCGCTGAATGAAAGTGCGCAATGGCGGGCAAAGGGAGTGTTTGCTCGGCCGGAGAGAGCCAGCTTCAGGACTTCTTAGAATCGGACTCTGACCCGGAGGGGGAACCCGCTCGGGTGGCCGGCACCGGGCCGTCGCCCGAAGCTTTCCCCCGCACTCAGGTGATCCACAGCGGACACTTCATGGTATCCTCGCCCCACAGCGACTCTGCGGCGCGGAGGAGGAAGAGTGGAGGGTCTCTGAGGTACGACTTTGACACGGTGAACAGAACGGGGTGTCAAACGTACCGCTACGGTCCACTCAGCTCCGGGAGCCTAAGCATCGACCCCACTCTGACCCGCCTGTTCGAGTGCATGTCACTGGCCTACAGGTGGGTCCCTGCTGCGTGCAGTAGGGGGAAAGAATGAAGTCGGGGTTTTAATCAGCATTTTTATTTTCAGCTTTCTGCTTGTTCAGTTCAGCTAAACCATGTGGAAGAAAATATCTCCAAAGAATGTGAAAGTGTCTCATTCTGAGCTGACATTTAAAGCAGCGATATGCACAGGATCAGTCTCTGTTTTAAAATAAGAGTATTGTAAATTAACCGAAGCTCACTAAACGAACTAAACTAAACCATATTTTAAAATATATTTTTTAATATATATATTTATATTTGTCTTAATAGAATTCCCTTCAAAGCTGATAGTTAATGCTGTGGTTGTTTGTGTATATGTGTTGTCAGTCTGTTGCATAACCAGTTTGGAAATTTTCACCAAAAAAAAGTGGACTTTGATTCTAGTTGGCAGGACTGGACAAAGGACAGTGTGACTGATGCAAAGGAAAGAAACTCCTGACACGATGCCCTAGAAATTTGTTTTTCTGTTTGAGAGCAGCCATTTGTTACAAGATGTCACAAATAGCTCCTGCATATAGCAGGAGCTATTTGCAACTATAGCAGAGGAAGCCGCCGCACTTAAAACAAACCAAATACCAAAGAAACCTCCCTATACTCTCTAAACATGCTTACGTTTCAGTAACATCAGACTACACATTGATTTTTCATTTACTTAAAAAATGAGGACCACTTTCTTTGAAACCGTGTTTATAAGAGCTTTCATCAACCCTTGGCCCAAAGAAGACTTTTTTTTTCTTTCTTTTTTTTTAAAATCTGCTGTCACTGGGTGGAAAATTGCATTTGTTTATAGATCTAGTTTCACAAATTGTGGCACTGTTTCAGGATTCATTGTGCAACTATTATCAAACACAAAAAAAATAGATTTAAAACAAGTACTTTTATTATATATTTATATATATTTTCCAAGACTATGACATGGCCTCTTATTCCGCACAGATTGCTGCTCTGCTTTCCGCTATTTATCATTAACCAGACTGATGTAAAGTGGTTCCTCTGCTGATTGCTCTTTGTTTTTTCGCAATAGGCTGTCTCTGCTGTTCGGGCTGAATAATACGCAGCCATGTCAGTCCATTAAAAGCATGTTGAGAATGATTTCCCCAGGCTTCCTAGCAACTCCTTGAGCACCTCACATTAGGAGCTCTATTCTCAGCAGGCAGAGAAACAGTGAGGGAGGGGGGGGGGAAAGCACATAAAGCCGGGTTGTATACCGGGGAATAAGTTGATTGGCTACTATTAGTCAAAATCAGGGCAGGTTTGAGGCAGTGTTCCTATTGTTTTTTTCTAAAAGAGGCATAAACGTCATTTATGCACGTTTATGCCTTTTTGCCTCAAAGACTATAAATGAAAGGGCTTTCACATTTTCCCCGAAACAAATACATATTCCACCTTTCTTTTCTCCACAGTGGTAAGATAGTCTCTCCTAAATGGAAATCTTTTAAGGGTCTGCGGTTGCTGTGGAGGGATAAGATCCGTCTGAACAATGCAATCTGGAGAGCATGGTTCATTCAGTGTGAGTGCTGGTGCTTTTTTTTTTTTTTTTTTTTTAAATTGTGAGACTAGAAGAACCGGGTGACCTAACATGGGTTGAGAGAATCCACATTTCACCAGAATGAATGTCTACGCCGCAGCTGATTTTTCTTGTCCTTTTTTCCCTCTTTCTGCTTGGCTCAGATGTGGAGAAGAGGAAAAACCCAGTATGTGGCTTTGTGACCCCGCTGGATGGCTTGGAGGCAGATGCGCATCGAAAGCCCGAAGTGAGTGAATGAATGATGTAGGTGTTGCATATTTAAGCTCATCCTTGGAAAAAAAAACATACTTAGTGTTTCACTGGCATCCTGTCAACAGGCGATCATATTAGAGGGCAGCTACTGGAAGAGAAGGATTGAGGTAGTGATCAAGGAGTACCATAAGTGGAGGATTTACTACAAGAAGAGGGTGAGCGCTCACCTTATTCACAGTACATCTTTAAACTGTCTCTAAGTCAGTACCAGTACCTATTGGTTGGACAGTTTGTCACGTTTTCATAGTCCCCAAAGGATGAACCCCAATGGCCCCACTTTCCAACACTTTTACCTGATCAAAACTGTAATTAGTTAACATAAGGTGATGTGCATAAAAACAAAAACATGGTTCATTTCCACACTCGCTCTGTCTTTTTCTGCTGCAGCTTCAGAAAAAGAAGGATGACATCCTATTAATGCTTCAAGAGGTAAGTCAGAAGTCACACATTACTTCATTATTGCTACATTATTGCAATATTGCAAGGAAATTAAAGTTGAAAAGTATTGATTTTGAAGAGTGGAGGCTGAAGCTGGCCAACTGATCCAACATATATTGTAATTTTTGGGTGACCTGCTGGCATTGTTTACTTTTGAATGTCCTTGTAGTGACATAGGATCACTAAAGACCACCAAGCGACTATTTTTAGCATTTGAATTTAGCCTCCCTGGCTGAACAAGGGAGGAGGGGAGAAAAAAAGAGATTTAAAAAAGAAAATAGAAATGGGCAAAACAACTTGGGCTGTGCGTCACAACCTGACATATGAAGGCAACTGACCCAGCTAACTGCCTGCTGCAACAATACCCATAACTCTTAATCTTTATTCAAGAAAAATGGTGAAAAAAATGAATGTAACCTAATCAAATATGACCTACTTCCAGCAGCACTTGGCAAAAACCGGGCAGCAGAGGGGCATCTGCTTTCGACAGAGACGCTAAGGTGGCAGAGACAAAATATTTAGTGGCAGAGAGGAGAAACAGCGGGGGGGCAGAGAGAGGGAGGTGCCTCATTCATGATAGTATTCCTCATATTTCATCTTTCATGGGCTCTAATTTTTCATTTTTCTGTAGATGTGCTGTGGCACTGGAAGTCCAAGCTTTACTTGAGTTCAACATTAGGAAAACTTCAATAATAATGCTGTGTCTGACCCGTCTTTTGATGGATTACGCGGCAAGGCCAATATCAGCAAGTAGCTGACAGGTCAAAGATCACTTCACTGTGTTTTTATGCTCTGTGCACTCATATCCTTATCACACCATTCTCTTAACAGATTACATTTAGTGCTTAGAAAAACACTAGTCAAAAGTGTGAATGTCGTATGTCATATATGCAGTTACACAGTTACAGTTGTGCACTTTTAACCTGTGACAGCCCTAGTCTAAAATTTAATTGGCTTTACATTTTTAGCATCAACCACTTTCTAATAAAGTAGAATTGTAAAATAACGTTCAGATTATTATCTACAGTGACAATGTATTTCAATAGATTTTTACACAGTTCATTTACAGACTGTAGCAGGGTGTGGTTTGTGGCTCAGCTGCATGGGAGAGGTGGAGCAGTGGGTTCAGGGGAAGCTGACCCTGAGCTGTTCTTCAAAACCTGGTCACACCTTCCCTATTTCAGTAGGTTGCAGGGACCTGAAGGATGTAGTGTGTGGTTTAGAGTGAAGAAGGCAGCTGGAAAGCTGCTCTAATAATAACACGAAAAAGGCTGAAAATTAAGATCACTAGACTTAGCCCTTATATTCAGTCTGAGAGTGAAATAATATCCTATTAGGTGATAATGCTGTGTAAACGAGTAAGGAAAAAAAAAATCTCACTCTGCAAGAGGGAGACACACACATAAGTAAACAAAATGAACACACACTACAAGCACTGTACACTCTGAGCCATCAAATAATTTACAGAAAAATCAAATGTTTTTGAATACATTATTTAATGAACAACAATGAAAAACAATCACACTGACAATGTAGCAGTCTCAAAACCTCACCCATTAAATACGAAGCACTTGGTGTTACAGGGTTAAGCTGCCTTTTTAAACGGGCACAAAGAGAATTGAGCTGTTCTGCAGTTTTGGAGCTAAGGTGTGGAAGGCACGATCAACCTCATTTCTTGGACTGGCACACGGAACCGTAAGAAGACCCCTCTCTGAGGACCAGAGAAGTCAACTTGTAGTGCAGGGATGAAACAGTTCAATAATTTAGGTGGGCCCCCTCTCCACCAGGAAGGAAGGACCAACGTCGTTGAATGAAATTCAAACTTGATAGGTGGGAGATGCAAATGTTTTAAAAGTGGGGTAATCTGTAGGGTAGGGTAAGGTTCACTAATAGCTTTGATTAAAAAAAAAATTGCGTCCTTCTGGATACCAAAGTTTAGTTAGATTTAGATCTAGGAGAATCTCTTTTGAAATGAAACTTCTCGCCAAACGATGTAAACGCACCCTGTCGATGCTGCAGTCTTTCAGCCGCTCATATGCATGTGTATATTTTCTCCAAGCAGCATCAGTTTGTGTTTAGCAGGGGCCTTTTACAGTTTGCATGCACGTGTGTGTGTGCGACTCCCAGAATTAGGTCAGGGACAAAAGGCTGCCGCTCTTATTGAAATGGTGAGACATCAAAATAAAGAAATGAACAAAGCCAACATAATGAAAACCTGTGAGGGCCCACTGTTTCTGAACAATGTGTCAAAACAGCTTTTTCATGATGCACCCCACATGCACACGCGCACACATACACACATACATGTGCGCACAACAATCTTACCTCATTTCTGCTCGTGCGTGCTTGTATTCTAAGAGGGGATGTCGTGTGTTCAGACGTAATCAGAAATAGTTTCCGGCTCAATCTGGTGGGCTTCCCTATAAATGTGGCCCTGGGCTTAGAAGTGGAAGGTAAAGGCGGAGTAGAAGATCGGGGTGAAACAAAGCATCTCAAACAGGCTGGCTTTGGCACTTCATTTCTGTGAGTTGTTCACTGGGTTTCCAAAGGAGAAGGGGCAGAAAGGGATGGGGGGGGGAGAGATGACAGCTTAGCACATGTTTCATGTTGAAGTTGTGAATGCTGTAGGTGTGCAGTTTTGTTTTGTGTGTAACTGGAGATAGATGTTTTTTTTTCTTGCTGTTTTAATATTAGTTTTGAGAGGCATTTTGTCATTTATCAGCGGAACAAACGTGACACAAAGTTTTCATAGAGCACTAATTGCAGGCACAGATTGGGAGAACTAGAAGTCATTGATGAATTAGGACTTTCCAGCTCTATTTATGTTGAGCCCCTAATGGATAGATCTGGGATTAACTTGGCATGTCAGATCCTGTAAGTGTTCTGATTCCTTGTTGATGTTTGGCAGGGTCAGATCTGCCAAGCCAGGCAGGACAAATGGCCCTATCAGACATACCAGGAACCTGAAGCTGTCCCCGCGGAGGTCCACATGTTTGACCTGGACTGCCTTCTGTCCGACATCTCTGACACCCTATTCACCATGACACAGAAGCCATGTCCCTGGACCAGCGAGCGACACAACAGTGAGTAGTAGACAAGTTTGTGGAATGACTTTCAGCAGGGACTTGTGTCTCAAATCCTGCAGAATTTGATCGGAAGCATTTAAAAGCAAGGCTGATCGTAGGCTGCATAGTGCATGGATTAAATAATTGATTCCAATTAGTTGTTACTGGGCTGAAAATTATATCCTGGTTCATTTTACTTTTAGAATCAAATAAATTGCCCAAAATAATATTTCTAACTCAAGTCTGTCATAGACAGGAGCTTTAGGGACAGATTTTCAGCAAAAAAGGAACATAATCATAGAGATATGGTTGGACTTTTATTTCTCTCATTTTAAATGTGGTCTTGTTTTCAGAAATGGATGCCCTTTTCCAAAAAAAAGGTAAATAACAGCAGAATGCATTAATTTTCAAATAATTAAAAGTTAAATTTGATGGAAAATAATACATGGGCATCATATAAAATGCAGAGAAATTGAGAAATACACATATATATATATTTTTTTCTCTTTAAAATTTGATACCAGCAACATATAAAAGTAGGGATGGGGCCTGTTTACTGCAGTGCTACATCACCTGTTTTTTTGTTTGTTTGTTTTTGTGTGTGTGTGTGTGGGGGGGGTTGGGGGTTTTTTAACAGTAGCCTGTCATCCATTCGCACTTCCCAACGCTCTCATTATCTGTCTGTTCAAAGTATGCCTTTACCCAGCAGATGGTTGTCCTAGCTTAAAAAGATGAAAACATGGGTAAAAAGGCAATGTGGATCAGCACGCCTAAAGCTCAGTCAGAGCTGGGGACTATCAGACACAATACATTTTGGAGTCTGTGCTGTTTTCCAAGCCATCTCACGGTGACAAGGGAACAACAAGGCAAAGCAGGAAGTCCCCATCAACACTTTGTTTCTTGTGCAACCTAAACAAATAAGATATGTGATTTCTTCAGCTGGCAGGTGGACAGGTTGCCTTTAAACACAGCCAGCTGGCTGTTTCTGCCAGTGTCTGGGGTGACTGTAGCTCAGGTAGCAGAGCAGGTCAGCCTCTAATCAGAAGGTTGGTGGTTCGATCCCATGTTTCCTCTTGGCTGCATGCCAAATATCCTTGGGCAAGATACTAACCCCATGTTTGCCTACTGGTGGTGGTCAGAGGGCCCAGTGGCACCAGTGTACGGCAGCCTCGCCTCTGACAGTGCGCCCCAGGGCAGCTCTGGCTACAACGTAGCTTGCCATTGCCAGTGTGTGAATGACTGAATGTAGTGTAAAGCGCTTTGGGGTCCTTAGGGACTGAGTAAAGTGCTATACAAATGCAGGCCATTTACCAGTGTCCACTTTTTGCTAATCTATGTTAGAAACAGCCTTTGATGAAAGATCCATCTTCTAACTCTCAGCAAGAGGGCAAACAAATCCAAACTATGCTTTAATATAATGTAGAAGTATTTCACTTTCTAAGTTCCTACCTCAGTTTGGTGACTCTGTCTGCTGGTCACATGGGTTAGCAATTCAGCCAATGAAACCCACATTACAAATAAGGAAATTCCCTATGATGAAAGATGACTTGTCAAAAAAAAACAAAAAACAAAAAACACAATAGCACTAGAGCATTTCTTTCTCACGCATGCATCTATTATTATGTTCTCTTCCACTTCAGCATACACCAGCAATGCTGACATGATTCAACCAGGCTTGACTCCACTGCAGCCCAACCTGGATGATTTCATGGATATACCAGGTACTTTCTACCCTTTCATATGTCCATCTGTTTATCTGTAAATGTGAACATGTGAAGAACTGATTAATGCATCCAATCACAGGTTGATTACAGTTAGATGCTTTCTGACAGTGCATGATATAGTGTGAAGAGTACTTGAGTTTTTAAGATTAGATTCTTATCAGCCATATTTGGCTGATGATTATCTTAATCATATTTTTGTAGTACATAAATTAAGTTTCTATTCCAGATGTTGATGAGTGAAAAAACCTTGAGGGACACTCCTCTGATTTGTGCTATGTCAGCAGTATGTTCTTTGGCATTCATGAGTTAAAGGATTGTCAAAGGCAGGGTTGAACTGGGGAAAATGGGGAAGTGGAAGAGGATGTATTTAACCACTATTGCTACTTTTGGCACCACCTAGAAACTAGGGAAATAAATATTGATGGGCTGGAAGATGATTATGATGATTTTCTATTTTTTTTATAAAGTAAAATTATGTTGTTACCACAATTCCTATTGAGCTGTAGCTTTCAGGTCTGTGATTTCATTTAATTTTGATTGGATTTTATAAATTCATGGCATAGGGAGCTAATATAACATAAATTGAGCTGAAATGAATGAAAGTTGCACTAATATTGATTAGATGGACCAACACATGGCTTCACACAAGTTTCACTCCTGCTTTGTATCATTTAGAGGTATAAATATGCAACTGTTAGCAAGCTTGCCGGCTTTAAAAGTGATAGCATAGCTTTTACAAATGGCTGAAAGTTAATTGATGCAAGGTAAAGTAAATGTCTTTGTAAAGCATGACTAAATGTAGAGAACCTAACTTACCAAGCTGACACGTACTGGACAAGAAGCCAATATGGCAGTATGCCTGGGGTGTCTGCTTTAGTCTTTATACTGAATCGAGTCAGCCTGCAGCAAAAGAGGAGCAAAGCTTCAAGCAAGAGGAAGGAACCAGGTTAGAGTTTAGTTTCTTGCTCAGGGCAACAATGGCTGTGATTTTTCTGGCATTTGTATTACTTTCAGTGATGCAATCCTGCAGCCCCATGGCTACAAGTAAGTCTTTGTAACCAACAGACAACCTGTTGCCCACTGCTGTGTTTGTGTGTGTGTGTTTGTTCTTACTGCCCTGACAGGCTCCTGAAGTATCAGCTGTGTGGTGTCTTTGCTTTTTTTGTCACAGTGACCAGGCAGCTAGTATCTGTCAGCGCTCTTAATTAATTCATGATTTCTCTGTATTTCTCTTACATGAAAATACTGAGTTTTCTTTTTACTGAGATAAAAAAAGAGCTTTTGGTATGCATTACCTACTGTGAGATCATGAGGCATTCTGAACAATGTGTCTTGATGAAAGACGCTCAGTTCAGGAAAACTTAGGGTTACTGCCAGTTTGAGTGAAGACAGTTAATATTGACTGCTCAAACCTTAAATAACATGTGAAAAAACTGGCAACCTGCCAGCATAGATTTAAAACTATGTGACCTGGCAAATAAAATGTAAATACCCTGACTGATTATCTCAATCAGAGAGCTTCACATTGTGTGAGGGTTTAATTTTCCATTTCTGTTCTTTGTCTCTTTTATCTTAAAATAAAGACGGAAGAGACACTATACTGCAAAAAGTATTCAGTTGTCTGCCTTCACACGCAAATGAACTTGAGTGACATCCCATTTTTAATCCACAGGATTTAATATGAAGTTGGCACACCCTTTGAAAATATAACAGCTTCAGCTCTACTGGGAAGGCTTTCCACAAGGTTTAGGAGTGTTTATGGGAATTTTTGACCATTCTTCCAAAACTGCATTTATGAGGTCAGAAACCGATGACTGATGAGAAGACCCAGCTTTCAGACTCCGCTCTTATTAATTTCAAAGGTGTTCTGTGAGATCAGCACTCTGTGTAGGCCAGTTAAGTTCCTATCACTGGAACTAAAAGGCCGAGCCCTACTCCTGAAGAGCAATGCCACACTATAATCCCCTCTCCATCATACTTTACACAATGCAGTTAGACAAGTAGGGTTCTCCTGACTCTGCGGAAAGTTAGTGACCTCTGTTAACTATGTGCCTCGGCATCCACTGACACTGCTCTGTGAGTTTACGTCGCCTACCACTTTGTAGCTGAGTTGCTGTCGTTCCCAATTGCTTCCACTTTGTTATAAGACCACTAACAGTTGATTTTGGAATATTTAGCAGTGAGGAAACTTTAAAACTCACTGCACAGGCAGCATCCTGTCACTAGAATTCACTGAGCTCCTGAGAGCGACCCATTCATTCACAAATGTTTGTAGAAGCACTCTGCATGACTAGGTGTGTGATTTTTTTTTTTTTTTTTTTTTTTAACTTTTTTTTCTTATATACACCTGTGGCCATGAAAGTGACTGGAACACCTGAATTCAGTGATTTGAATGGTTGTGTGAATACTCATGGCTGTACGGTGTAAGTACTAGTGTTATACAGTGGGGCAAAAAAGTATTTAGTCAGCCACCGATTGTGCAAGTTCCCCCACTTAAAATGATGACAGAGGTCAGTAATTTGCACCAGAGGTACACTTCAACTGTGAGAGACAGAATGTAAAAAAAAAATCCATGAATTCACATGGTAGGATTTGTAAAGAATTTATTCGTAAATTAGGGTGGAAAATAAGTATTTGGTCACCTCAAACAAGGAAAATCTCTGGCTCTCACAGAGCTGTAACGTCTTCTGTAAGAAGCTTTTCTGTCCCCCACTCGTTACCTGTATGAATGGCACCTGTTTGAACTCATCATCTGTATAAAAGACACCTGTCCACAGCCTCAAACAGTCAGACTCCAAACTCCGCCATGGCCAAGACCAAAGAGCTTTCGAAGGACACCAGGAAAAGTATTGTAGACCTGCACCAGACTGGGAAGAGTGAATCTACAATAGGCAAGCAGCTTGGTGTGAAAAAATCAACTGTGGGAGCAATTATCAGAAAATGGAAGACATACAAGACCATTACGTGGTCAGTACACACAAACAAAACAGTGAAGAAGGCGCAGCAGCGCCTCTTCTTTCTCAGGAGGCTGAAAAGATTCGGCATGAGCCCCCGCATCCTCAGGACCTTCTATCACTGTGCCATTGAGAGCATCCTCACTGGATGCATCACCACCTGGTATGGCAACAGCACCGCCTACAACTGCAAAGCTCTCCAGCGAGTAGTGCGGTGCTCTGAACGGATAATTGGAGGTGAGCTTCCCTCCCTCCAAGACATCTACAGGAAGCGGTGCCTGAGGAAAGTGGGGAGGATTATCAAGGACTCCAGTCACCCCAGCCATAAACTGTTCAGACTACTTCCATCAGGAAGGAGGTTCTGCAGCATCCGGTCCCGTACCAGCAGACTGAGAGACAGCTTTTTCCATCAGGCCATCAGACTGCTGAACACTTCATAGACACCTCAGCTTCACTACTGGAACTTTAACATTATGCACTCCATACTGTACAGTAACGCCACTGTTTTGCACATGTCTCACTCTGTATATTTTATTTTATATATTTTATTTATTGTTTACTCTATTTAATTTGTAAAATATGTGTACACACACACACACACACACACACACACACACACGTAGAAAAATATTTAGTATACACATCCAGAAATGCATATACTATTATATATTGTACATATATTTATTAGTTTCAGATGTAGCCATTCTTGTATTTTGCTTGTTTACATTATTGTATTTTGCACAACTCTGTTGCTTGTGAAGCTCGCACACAAGAATTTCACTCACATGTGCTGTACCAATGTACCTGCACATGTGATGTGACAATAAAAGTGATCTGATTTGATTTGATTTGATTTTGATAATCTCCCTCGATCTGGGGCTCCACGCAAGATCTCATCCCGTGGGGTCAAAATGATCATGAGAACGGTGAGCAAAGATCCCAGAACCACACGGGGGGACCTGGTGAATGACCTGCAGAGAGCTGGGACCAAAGTAACAAAGGTCACCATCAGTAACACACTACAACGACAGGGAATCAAATCCCGCGGTGCCAGACGTGTTCCGCTGCTGAAGCCAGTGCATGTCCAGGCCCATCTGAAGTTTGCCAGAGAGCACATGGATGATACAGCAGAGGATTGGGAGAATGTCATGTGGTCAGATGAAACCAAAGTAGAACTTTTTGGTATAAACTCAACTCGTCGTGTTTGGAGGAAGAAGAATACTGAGTTGCATCCCAAGAACACCATACCTACTGTGAAGCATGGGGGTGGGAACATCATGCTATGGGGCTGTTTTTCTGCCAAGGGGACAGGACGACTGATCCGTGTTAAGGACAGAATGAATGGGGCCATGTATCGTGAGATTTTGAGCCAAAACCTCCTTCCATCAGTGAGAACTTTGAAGATGAAACGAGGCTGGGTCTTCCAACATGACAATGATCCAAAACACACCGCCTGGGCAACAAAGGAGTGGCTCCGTAAGAAGCATTTGAAAGTCCTGGAGTGGCCTAGCCAGTCTCCAGACCTCAACCCCATAGAAAATCTGTGGCGGGAGTTGAAAGTCCGTGTTGCTCGGCGACAGCCCCAAAACATCACTGCTCTCGAGAAGATCTGCATGGAGGAATGGGCCAAAATACCAGCTACTGTGTATGCAAACCTGGTAAAGACCTATAGTAAACGTTTGACCTCTGTTATTGCCAACAAAGGTTATGTTACAAAGTATTGAGTTGTATTTTTGTTATTGACCAAATACTTATTTTCCACCCTGATTTACGAATAAATTCTTTACAAATCCTACCATGTGGATTCATGGATTTTTTTTTTATTTTTTTATTTCTTTTCACATTCTGTCTGTCACAGTTGAAGTGTACCTCTGGTGCAAATTACTGACCTCTGTCATCATTTTAGGTGGGGGAACTTGCACAATCGGTGGCTGACTAAATACTTTTTTGCCCCACTGTACCATGTCTAGAAAATCTGCAAAAACTGGTTTTTATCGGAATGCTACACTGGTCACTGTATATACAATGTAACAGAAACTGCAGTACACAAAATACAAAATCCTTATTTGGTATAACCTCTGTTTCTTCAGTTGTCCACCAGAGAGCACTATCCTACTTTCCATGTATTATTTTACCATGAAGTAAAATATCTAAGGTGTGTGTGTGTGTGTGTGTGTGTGTGTGTGTGTGTGTGCCGCTGGCAGGCCTTTAAAAGTAAGAAGAATATTTCTATCATTCATTAGACAGGAAGGCGGGGTAGGATCATTTAATTTTCTACTTCCTACTTCCTTTTCAGCATAAAATTTGAGTTACTTATAAACAGTTGATTGATATATTGGTTAGTTTTTGTTGAATGTCTATATATGTCACGTGTACTTTATTTAATTAGATTATTCTTTTAAATGTTTTATCTTCCTGCTGTATCAGAGCCTTTTCCAGTTGATATTCTGAATAACATACTATATATACTGTACTCTTTCTCAGATATCTTTATGAACAACCGTGGCCAACCCACCGAGCACACTGGTTTTGCGGACTGTAGCTATTTTGGGAGTTCTTCTGGTGCAGCGTTTGCTCCAGTTCCCTCCCCTGTGGCAACAGCGCCCCGGCTTCTCATCGACACGCAGCTGGCTCAGGTACTGCTGCTGTTATCAGCTTCTTCTGTTTGTGTTTATTGTCTGCTTGTGCAGAATTATTCAATTATTCCAGCATCTAATGTTATTCTTGTTTAATCAGTAAAACAGATTAATTTTTTTCCCAGCCCAATCTACTATCTGACAATCTGTCCCACCCCTCTATATCTAATACCCGGCCAAACCAGACCAGCTCTGGCCAGGATTGTGGAGAATACCACACATCCAACATCATAACAGAAGCCATGCCTTATGGACATCAGTCATACCATGATGCACCAGTTTCTATAGCATTTAGCAGCAGCACTGAACAGACGGCCTCTGCTAGTATTCCCTTTTTGTACCCACTGCCATGCCACAAGTTTGGTTACTATACGACAAGCAGTGGAACCTCCACTGTCATCACTCACACAGCCTCCACCATGGGGGCTCAGGGTGCTGCGCAGCAGGCTCACGGATACCCTCACACAGGGGAAACGTACTCCCAGACTCCCTGCCACTCTCTCTCTTACCTAGCTGTTGTATCTGACCCGGTCCATGCAGCGCTGCCCTCTGTCACAGCAGCTCACTGCTTCTCAGTGCCAGAACAGGTGACATTTACGGGGGCCAAAGGGAAGCATAAGCAAAAGACAGGAGGAGCGAGGACAGCTGCCCCCCCTGTACTTCCATCCACTCCCCCACCCACTAGCTGTCTGGCTAAACTGCTCTCCACTGGGGCTCATGAACGTGAGTGAATTCTGACATGTTCTTCCTCAACTAACAGTTTTTTAAGTAAAACAAAAATAAAAAATGCAGTGGGCTAATGTTTAATTTTGGATTTGTGTTATCAGGAAAGCCAACCCTGGGATTTGATACTGCTCCAGTGACAGCCAAAGCTCAGAGGTCATCATCCTCTAGCTCCTCAGTGAGTGTGGAAAACTGGCTTAGCACAGCATGTCAACAAGAAATAACTAATGAACTTTAGTGACTTTTACCAAGTGCTACTGGAGAATGGATATTCATATCATCAAGGCCACTCAGCATTGTATTACTGATATATGTATGTAAGTATGAGCAACTAAAGGAGTGCTGTGTGCTGGCAATAGACACAGGTGTCCTTAGTAAGCCGCACCTTAGTGTTAATGTTTTTGTAGAAGACTGCAGAAATTTTCAAAAGCTTACCTGATAAATAGGTTACATCTAAAAGTTTACTCATCTAACCTAAACAAAAGAGGACATAGCAAGCGGTCTCTTTTCATTCAGCAAGCAGATTTATGTCCATTATAAGTTCCTAATCTCATATATATATATATATATATATATATATATATTAGGGGTGCAACGATATTCGTATCGATATTGAACCGTTCGATACAGTGCTTTCGGTTCGGTACGCATATGTATCGAACAATACAACATTTGTAATTTATTTTATCAATTTTCCTTCTGACGATGCTGTCTGTGTGGAGCGCTCAGTGAATCTGTGTTCGACTACTCCGCCTAGGCTGCACTGTCGAGCGCAGATCCACTGAGCGCTCCACACAGACAGCATAGTCAGAAGGAAGAGCACAGGGCAAGCTAGCGAGACAGAAGTTAAGCTCTCCTTGCAACAGGCAAATTGACCCTCATTCAGATCTGGCGTTTGGAATTATTTTGGTTTTCATGTGACGTATGACCCTGAAGGTAAGCGAGTCATGGACTAAAGTAAAACAGTATGTTGGATGTGCCATGCAATGCTCAATTACATTGGTGTGAACTAGTGTGTTAGCGCA
The DNA here is from genome assembly GCF_057382275.1 of Copadichromis virginalis. Lineage (NCBI taxonomy): Eukaryota > Metazoa > Chordata > Actinopteri > Cichliformes > Cichlidae > Copadichromis > Copadichromis virginalis. Next base: position 8,244,527 of record NC_140627.1, read on the forward strand.
GTTAGCTCGTTAACGTGTTGGCCGTCTAGCCCCATGCACGGAGCGATCGGCGGTAGCTCGTTAACGGAGATTTGCCGTGTTGTGGCGTTAAGGTCATTTCAACGAGATTAACCTGAAAGCACTAGTGGGAACACAACGAATATGACTGCACATTTACACCGACATCATCCTAGTGCAAAGACAAAAACAACAAGCATGCTACTAACTTTAGCCAAGTCATTTAGACAGCTGTTAGCACATGATTCTCCTTATGCTGCTGAGAATATAGCCCAGAAGAAGCGGATAGTATAGCTTTTATTTTGGAAAGAGCCATTTCTCTGTAATAAACTCTCTTTTCCAAAGATGAGTGATTCCTCAATCAGATACAGGGCTTGCAATATCGCTAGCCCGACGTCCCGGAGCTAGCGATTTTTTCAGTCGGGCTACCAAAATCTATCTCTTCCCTGCCCGTCGGGCTATTGTAGGAAAAATATATGTCAATGCTTTTGCATTCTTTCAGAAATGTAGCTGGGTAATTATGTCATTGGCATCGGTGAGCCACTGTCAATATGTGACATATTGAAGTCGCGTTTGAATTTGCGCTCGTTTTTTTGCTTTCACTTTGCAATCGTGCGAACTGTGTATAGAGAGCGACAGTACTGATCTGTGAGTGATGATAATTTGCGCACCAATTCCTCTGACATCGTCTTATTAATCGTTAGCTTACTATGCAAACATGACAAGTGAAATCTCCCGCAGCAAGCTTAAACATGTGAGAAGTTGATCGCGCAGAGAATCGCTGAGCTTATGTGAGTGCGCGTGTAAAAGCATTTCAGTTCTGCTGAGCCAAATAAGACAGGTCAGGGTGAAGAAGTGACAGCCAAATAAAAGCTTACCACAAAACGGAGAAGTTATGACAAATCAGACTATAAGGCAAAAAGAAAGTGCAGCTTTATGGTTTCATGGACAAAAGAATTTCTGTGGCTGCAATATGACGAGCTATATAACCAGGGCTGCACATAAGTGGTCCGCAGGTGCGCATTCGCTGTCAAAATAAAAAACGCGCACAAGGGTTAGGGTTAGGGTTAAATTTAAAAACTGTACTTTTGAGTTAAAATATATATTTATAATTTTAATAAATGACAAATTAAAAATGCATGAACATTTTTTTTTGTATCGAAAAAATATCGAACCGTGACACCAAAGTATCGAACCGAACCGAACCGTGAATTTTGTGTATCGTTGCACCCCTAATATATATATATTAGGGGTGCAACGATACACAAATTTTTAATTTGTCATTTATTAAAATTATAAATATATATTTTAACTCAAAAGTACAGTTTTTAAATTTAACCCTAACCCTAACCCTTGTGCGCGTTTTTTATTTAGTATTTAGTATTTATTTATTTATTGTCATTGTCAAGAACAATGAAATTGCGTTTGGGGCTTCCATACAACCCAAAAAAAAAGAAGAAAATAATAAATACCCCTTAAAACCCAAGTGTACATATTTAACCCAGTGTGACTCCAATGCAATAAGACAATCCTTAGCAATAATGTTCGTAGAAATTCAGACAAAGACCTGAGAAACATGACAAAATACAACAATGCAACCCATTCAATATTATTGTACTGTGAGATATGATATCAGATATGATAGTTATCTATTTAAGAAAGAGGGGGGGGGGGGCAGGAGGGGGAAGAGAATAAAGATATGATGCACCAATGCAGACCAGTTCATTGCTATTAAGAAGTTGGATATGGTTATTGTCCGTGAGAGTGAATGCGCACCTGCGGACCACTTATGTGCAGCCCTGGTTATATAGCTCATCATATTGCAGCCACAGAAATTATTTTGTCCATGAAACCATAAAGCTGCACTTTCTTTTTGCCTTATAGTCTGATTTGTCATAACTTCTCCGTTTTGTGGTAAGCTTTTCTTTGGCTGTCACTTCTTCACCCTGACCTGTCTTATTTGGCTCAGCAGAACTGAAATGCTTTTACACACGCACTCACATAAGCTCAGCGATTCTCTGCGCGATCAACCTCTCACATGTTTAAGCTTGCTGCGGGAGATTTCACTTGTCATGTTTGCATAGTAAGCTAACGATTAATAAGACGATGTCAGAGGAATTGGTGCACAAATTATCATCACTCACAGATCAGTGCTGTTGCTCTCTATACACAGTTCGCACGATTGCAAAGTGAAAGCAAAAAAACAAGCGCAAATTCAAACGCGATTTCAATATGTCACATATTGACAGTGGCTCACCGATGCCAATGACATAATTACCCAGCTACATTTCTGAAAGAATGCAAAAGCATTGACATATATTTTTCCTACAATAGCCCGACGGGCAGGGAAGAGATAGATTTTGGTAGCCCGACTGGAAAAAATCGCTAGCCCCGGGACGTCGGGCTAGCGATATTGCAAGCCCTGTATCTGATTGAGGAATCACTCATCTTTGGAAAAGAGAGTTTATTACAGAGAAATGGCTCTTTCCAAAATAAAAGCTATACTATCCGCTTCTTCTGGGCTATATTCTCAGCAGCATAAGGAGAATCATGTGCTAACAGCTGTCTAAATGACTCGGCTAAAGTTAGTAGCATGCTTGCTTTTTTTTGTCTGCTTCCACTTGTCTTTGCACTAGGATGATGTCGGCGTAAATGTGCAGTCATATTCGTTGTGTTCCCACTAGTGCTTTCAGGTTAATCTCGTTGAAATGACCTTAACGCCACAACACGGCAAATCTCCGTTAACGAGCTACCGCCGATCGCTCCGTGCATGGGGCTAGACGGCCAACACGTTAACGAGCTAACTGCGCTAACACACTAGTTCACACCAATGTAATTGAGCATTGCATGGCACATCCAACATACTGTTTTACTTTAGTCCATGACTCGCTTACCTTCAGGGTCATACGTCACATGAAAACCAAAATAATTCCAAACGCCAGATCTGAATGAGGTTCAATTTGCCTGTTGCAAGGAGAGCTTAACTTCTGTCTCGCTAGCTTGCCCTGCGCTCTTCCTTCTGACTATGCTGTCTGTGTTGAGCGCTCAGTGGATCTGCGCTCGACAGTGCAGCCTAGGCGGAGTAGTCGAACACAGATTCACTGAGCGCTCAACACAGACAGCATCGTCAGAAGGAAAATTGATAAAATAAATTACAAATGTTGTATTGTTTGATACATCTGCGTACCGAACCGAAAGCACTGTATCGAACGGTTCAATACCGATACGAATATCGTTGCACCCCTACTATATATATATATATATATATATATATATATATATATATATATATATATATATATATATATATATATATATATGCATGCGCATGTGTTGGTTCAAACCTCTGCTCTAAATACTCTGTGCCACATCCTTTCAGGGGAAAGTGATTTCATTTTTGTGAGACAGGTCTTCTAATTGGATACCATGTGTTGCTCAGCAGACAAGCAGAGGATCGCATGTAGGTGGACCGTCATCACAGCTGCAGCACGGGGCCGGTTGGTCGGTAGGGATCCCCGTGTTGACACCTCTGCAAAGCCAGAGTGCCACCCTGGGCCACAGTGGACCTCAAACTAGCACCTCCAGAGGCTCTGCTGTGTCTACCCGGCTTACCCACGGTACCTCAGACACTGGCACAACCCTCCTCGTTCCCAAGACTGAGAAGCTGTCACCTGTTCAGCTCTACAGCACTGACAGGAGCAGCTTAACTGGTAGGACCTCACTGCTTCAGGGAGTGATACAACCCCATTTATAAAAAAGTGGTACAGAAAGCAATGATTTGCAAATCTTAAAAACCCTTATTTGATTTACAGTAGAATGTGAAAAACATACCAGATGCTTAACTGTCAACAGGTCAGCACGATTTGATAGTTGTTGTTTTTTTGTTTTTTTTTTTGTTTGTTTTTTTTAAATCAAATGTGGGTTGTGCCCATGAAAAATGTGCCATCTTCTCTGCAAATGTCAAACAGCTTGTTCTGCTACTGACTCTTGTGTAGTGTCATTCATTAGAGTGGATAATTGAATTCTGAAGAAACAAACCATATCAGCAATTTAACAGTTTATCCATTTAACAAACAGGGACCTTAGTAACATGTGGAAGAACCATACACAGCCACAACAGCCTGGCACCACTTCCTCATTCTGGTCACCAGCTTGGACACACAGTGCTGTGGGATGGCATCACATTCTTCAGCCAGCATTTGTTGTAAGTCAGCCTGTGTGGTTATTAGGGATGGGTATCGAAAACCGGTTCTTGTTGAGAACCGGTTCCCACTGTTTCAATTCCTTGGAATTGTTTGCCATTTTTGCAAACGATTCCCTTATCGATTCCAGTCGCCCCAAATGACGTCACCACGTTGCGGAGCGTCATTTACCTGGCAGGAAACACAGCACCTAAGCGGCTCAAACGCTCAAAAGTTTGATTATACTTTACGAGAACGGATGACAACAGGGCAACTTGCAATACTTGCAAAGTAGATACTTCATTTAAGGGAGGAAACACTACGAATATGCAAAAGCATTTCCTCACAAAACACGCGATGACCTTAAATGAATGTCGTGTTTTTAATTCCGCTCCGGACTCGTGAATCTCAACCCAGCAGCAGCGGTAACGTTTGCACGTCCTCTCCCGTTAATGCGGCAGGTAAATAATCAACTAACAGTGCATATTATGTTAGCACGATCTGCCTTATTACAAAACCTGCCATTACTGTGCATTTAGGTGATCGTGATGAGAGAGACAGACAGAGTCTGGCTCAGATGCTGCCAGTTCTCGCTGCAGTCTACCGGTAGCATCTCCTTTCAGGCCAGGATAGACAAATGTCACCGAGCAGTGACTAAGTTTGTGGTAAAAGGCTTGAACCCATTTGCCACAGCAGATGCCCCCGATTTTCGGTAAGTGAATGTGTTTAATTGTAGGCAGGGACATTACTGGATATTCTTGTGTAATTGCCACAGAACAATTTATGTTATACTTTGTTATTGCTACAGACGAATATTTATTTTATTATTTTACATTTACAATTTTTTTTTCCTGGGGACCCTGTGACACCCCATTGAAGAGCCGTAGGCTGGATCTCTTAAGATCTCACTGTTGGGTTTGTAAGGCCATGTTACTCCTAAATGTCTACCTTGTTCAAAGAGAAGATATAAAACAAAGTTCTAAGCTGATTAGCTTAAAAAAAAAAAAAAAAAAAAGAATCGATAAGAGAATCGATAAAGAATTGAATCGTTAAACAGAATCGAAAATGGAATCGGAATCGTGAAAATCTTATCAATACCCATCCCTAGTGGTTATGTTGGCTGTCTATGACTTGTTCCTTCAGACTTTAATCATCCAATACAATGAACAACATGGCATTTTTAGAGAAGTAAAGTTTTACATCGGTGCAACCCACTCAACCCACAAATGCATTTTCCTTGGAAATGTGGCTTTCCAGCAGTATAAAATTTATTGCCAGCAAGCATTATTACAACAAAGAAATAATCAACTAAGCACAAATTTAAGATTCCTACATTTTTTTGTTTTGTTTTAAAGAGAAAGGCAACGATTCACCAATCAACAAAAAAACTCTCTTTAAATTACACAGCAGTGGAGAGTAGACTTTATCAAAGTAGATGTCTTTCTGAAAGCGCTGTAACTAAGTTTAAGAATATAATCCACCCACTGTTATCATCTTCAATGCCCTGTACCAACATAGAGCAGAGCAGCTATCTGAATACTACTCCAACAGAGGTCGATTATCTTGTTAATAATTTTACCTCCTCACTACGTACGACTCTGGATACTGTAGCTCCGGTGAAAACTAAGGTCTCTAATCAGAAGTACCTGACTCCGTGGCATAATTCTCAAACACGTAGCCTAAAGCAGATGTCTCGTAAGCTGGAGAGGGAATGCCGTGTCAAAAATTTAGAGGATCATCATTTAGCCTGGAGAAATAGGTTACTGACAAAAAGTCAGAGCTCTTTTGAGCCAACCATCCCTTTAACATTAACTAGTAATGACTTCATGAACTTCTTCACAAAAAATATTTTTATCATTAGAGAAAAAATTACCAATAATCATCCCACAGATGTAATGTTATCTACAGCTACTCTTAGTAACATTGATGTTAAGTTAGACTCTTTTTCTCCAATTGATCTTTCTGAGTTAACTTCAATAATTACTTCCTCCAAACCATCAATGTGTCTTTTAGATCCCATTCGTACAAAACTGCTCAAAGTCCTGCCATTAATTAATTCTTCGATCTTAAATATGATCAACCTATCTCTAATAATCGGCTATGTACCACAGGCCTTCAAGGTGGCTGTAGTTAAACCTTTACTCAAAAAGCCATCTCTAGACCCAGCAGCTAATTATAGGCCAATCTCCAACCTTCCTTTCATGTCAAAAATCCTTGAAAGAGTAGTTGTCAAACAGCTAACAGGTCATCTGCAGAGGAATGGTTTATTTGAAGAGTTTCAGTCAGGTTTCAGAGCTCATCACAGCACAGAAACAGCTTTAGTGAAGGTTACAAATGATCTTATGGCCTCTGACAGTGGACTCATCTCTGTGCTTGTCCTGCTAGACGTTAGTGCAGCATTCGATACTGTTGACCATAATATCCTATTAGCGCGATTAGAACATGCTGTAGGTATTACAGGTACTGCACTGCAGTGGTTTGTATCATATCTATCTAATAGACTCCAATTTGTACATGTAAATGGAGAGTCCTCTTCACACACTAAGGTTAATTATGGAGTTCCACAGGGTTCAGTGCTAGGACCAATTCTGTTTACATTATACATGCTTCCCTTAGGCAGCATCATTAGAAGACATAGTATTTTTACATTTTCACTGCTATGCTGATGACACCTAACTCTATCTATCCATGAAGCCAGATAACACACACCAATTAGTTAAACTGCAGGAATGTCTTAAAGACATAAAGACCTGGATGGCCGCTAACGTTCTGCTTCTTAATTCAGATAAAACTGAGGTTATTGTACTCGGCCCTGGAAATCTTAGAAATATGGTATTTAACCAGATTCTTACTCTGGATGGCATTACCTTGGCCTCCAGCAACGCTGTGAGGAACGTTGGTGTGATTTTTGACCAGGATATGTCCTTCAACGCACATATTAAACAAATATGTAAGACTGTGTTCTTCCATTTGCGCAACATCTCTAAAATTAGAAATATCCTGTCTCAGAGTGACGCTGAAAAACTAGTTCATGCATTTATTACTTCCAGGCTGGACTACTGCAATTCATTATTATCAGGATGTCCAAAAAACTTGCTGAAAAGCCTTCAGTTAATCCAAAATGCTGCAGCAAGAGTACTGACAGGGACTAGAAAGAGAGAGCATATTTCTCCTGTTTTGGCTTCCCTTTATTGGCTTCCTGTTAAATCCAGAATTGAATTCAAAATCGGGCTCCTCACATACAAGGTCTTAAATAATCAGGCCCCATCTTATCTTAATGACCTTGTAGTACCATATCATCCTATTAGAGTACTTCGCTCTCGCTCTGCAGGCCTACTTGTTGTTCCTAGAGTATTTAAAAGTAGAATGGGAGGGAGAGCCTTCAGTTTTCAGGCCCCTCTTCTGTGGAACCAGCTTCCAGTTTGGATTCGGGAGACAGACACTATCTCTACTTTTAAGATTAGGCTTAAAACTTTCCTTTTTGCTAAAGCATATAGTTAGGGCTGGACCAGGTGACCCTGAATCCTTAGTTATTAGTTAACTAAGGATTAGTTAACTAATAACTAGTTATTCTGCAATAGACGTAGGCTGCCGGGGATTCCCATGATGCATTGAGTTTTTCCTTTTTAGTCACCTTTCTCACTCACTATGTGTTAATAGACATCTCTGCATTGAATCATATCTGTTATTAATTTCTGCCTCTCTTCCACAGCATGTCTTTTATCCTGTCTTCCTTCTCTCACCCCAACCGGTCGCAGCAGATGGCCGCCCCTCCCTGAGCCTGGTTTTGCCGGAGGTTTCTTCCTGTTAAAAGGGAGTTTTTCCTTCCCACTGTCGCCAAAGTGCTTGCTCATAGGGGGTCATATGATTGTTGGGTTTTTCTCTGTATCTATGAAGCTCCTTGAGGCGACTTTTGTTGTGATTTGGCGCTATATAAATAAAATTGAATTGAATTGAATTAAATTATGGGCCAATATTAAAGTAATGTTCATCAGCATAAAAGAAGTATGAAGACCTTGACTGTCTCTTGACTACTGGTACATTACATAATATCATCAAAAGAGTCTGAGAATGGAGAAATCTCTGTGTTTAAGGGGCAGCACTGATAATAAATACTGGATGCCTGTGATCTTCAGGCTCAGGCGGCACTGCATTAAAAACGTGAATGTAGTCAGGAACACTTCCTGAAACCTTAAAGCTCTGATGTGCAAAGAAGAAGCGGTATGTGAACAAGAAAGTGGTGTCATTTTAACATTGAATACACAAGCAGCTGTTAAAGAATGTTACTGTAAACATTAAAAGTCACAGAGCACAATCTGACTGCTTCAAAATATAAATATTTGTTGTGCTGTGACAGGAGCTGACAACTAACTAATAAGAGATTCACTTGCAGAAACTAATGAGCAGCTGATAAATGAGTTTATTCTTTTAGAACCAAAGTTATTTTGAAAATCAGTTTTCCTGCTTGAGCACTGCAGAGTAAATGTTATTTTAATTATTTATTAATCTGCAGCTCATGACCAAAAAGAGAAACTAAATCTAAATGGTCAATCTTAATTTGCAAAGTGTTGCTTTGTTATCAGTGTCACAGTCTGGCGAGGGCAGACTGTAGGTGTTGGCAAAAGGACCCAAACGCAACTCCATAAACTGAACGTGGCGTAGATTTAACAGAAAATAAGCCGTTTATTGAGGCCAGCAAAAGGGGAGTACAAACAGCAGGACACAGGTGAACACTAAACCATAGCCTAAACTGGGTGAACTAAAGCTAAACATGAAAAACCTTAAACGTGGTGAACTGACATAGAATGCTGACGTGAGGGTATGGATGAGCAGACGACCTGACAAATGACATGCAAAAACAGAGGACTTAAATACACACATGAGGTGATCAGGGGAAGTGGAGACACATGAGGAAACAGCTGACTAACATGAACCTAATGACAGGAGCAGTGAAGCTAAATACAAAGAACCAAGAACACACGACTCCTTCCAAAATAAAACAGGAAACATAATGAAACGCAGACATGACAACCAGAACTTGACAAGGTAAGACACAGACATGAAACACATGAAGAGCAGGGGAGACTTAACATGGATTGGAAACACGAGGGGGAATTAATAAGAACTAAAATCACCTAGGCATGGTAACAAATGAACTTAGAAAACCTGAAGGGCTTAACATAAACTATAAACATCAAAATGAACTAAAACTCAAAACACTGGGTCATAAGACCCAGGACCGTGACAATCAGACTTCTGTGGAGTCTCAAATCTAAACTCATCATTCAATAAAGAATGTTATTTTCAGCCATCCCAAGTCCGTTTACAGTGCACCCTCACTATTTAACAATTATATCTATTTATGGTTGATGGACATTTTGTCAGTTTTGGTGACCCAAATTTATTACACAGCCTATTCAAAAACCTATCATGATAAAAAGTATCATATAGTGTAACAGTGTATCAGTTTAATAGTTTTTGGCCTCTGCACAGTTGGGGGCTGGGCTGCTACAAGCCACTTAGCAACCCACCCCCAACCCAAGCTCCTCCTTTACCGCTCTCCTCACCTTCACCTTTCCTGTTATGAATATTGAGTGGCACATTGAATGCAAAGCCCCAGAGGAGAGCCATTATACCAAAGATAATAACTGCAGATAAAAATATCAATCTTCTTTTGAGCGTACTGGTCCTGACTAAAACTGTACTGCTGAAGCCTTAATTAAATGCCAGCATCCACAGCCACAACATGTCTAGCTGATTTAATGGATTAAAAACTCATTACTGCAGGGTTTGACGCACATAGGTGCATCTGATTTCCAACAAATATAATACATAAATGTCATGTATGTTATTTATTTTTTCTCTAGTTAATTTTCCAACACATCAAGGACAAACATCACCACCAAACCCTCTAGACAAAGCCTCCAACCCAGAGTCTCCACACTCAGGGTTCTCAGGATATGGAAAGCTAGAATCAAGTAAGGTAGGACGTCCTGGATATATTCTTTTTTATACATATAAATATAATCAAGTCCTTGTTAAGTGATGAGTGAGAACATAGGAGTCTTATTGTTATCTCAGTATGAGAATGTGTGTGAAGTGTGACAAATATATTTCTGAGCTCTGCTGTGCGCAGCAAACAGACACCAGGAGGATAACTCACATCTCAGCAGAGCAGAAGAGGCGTTTCAACATCAAACTGGGATTTGACACTTTACATAACCTCGTGACAACACTCAGCTCTCAGCCAAGCATAAAGGTACTGTGAAAACGTGTGCTGCTGCATTTTAGATGGATATGCTGAAAGTTGGAGGCAGATTGTAATATGTAACATGCAAATGCTAAGTCTTAGCATTAACAGTGCAACCAGATTTGAGCTTGTCGATTTAAATAATTATTCATAATGGTGAATAATTTTTGTATATGATTAATGTATGGTAATCCCTCTCTGCTGTGTGCAGATCAGCAAAGCCACCACACTGCAGAAGACCGCCGAGTACATCACTAAGATGCAGCAGGAGAGAGCTCAGCTGCATGAGGAAGCTCAGAAACTGAAAGAGGAGATTCAGCTCCTGAACACTGCCATCAAGTGAGACCTTTAGCTAAGCTCAACCTCTGCCTGTGCATATGTGAGCAGGCATGTAGGTGTATGCAGTGTTGGGAAGGTTACTTTTAAAATGTATTCCACTACAGATTACAAAATACATGCCCCAAAATGTATTTTGGGGCATGTATTCCGTTATGTTACTCAACGAGAGTAACGTATTCTGAGTACTTAGGAGTACTTAATATATTATCATGCTTTTTACAACTACATGAATATTGCTGTGTGATTTATTACTATCAGTGTTGGGGAGTAACGGAATACATGTACCGCTGTTACGTATTTAAAATACAAAATATGAGTAACTGTATTCCGTTACAGTTACCGTTTAAAAGGGTGGTATTCAGAATACAGTTAATTTATTCAAATAAATGGATTACACTGCGTTACTTTCCTGTTTCATATTGTAGCGGGTCAGGACTGTTTGGGTTTTGTTTGACAGCTACGTTCTGTTGTTCCAGGCGGCAGCGTTACGGTTGCCATGGTTACAGGGCGACGCTCTCTCTCTCTCTCTGCGGCTGTGTGTTTCCTGGGTGAGAGAGCACCTTTTCGTTGTTGTTGTTGTTGTGCTAAGCTAACAGGCAGAATGCTACAAGCATAGCTCTAAAGAATGTAGCATCATGGGGAGTGTAGTCCGTGTTGCAGGGAGAATGGACTGCCATACACGTTATGGGTCTGTGAGCGCGAGGAGGGAGAAAAAGGGGAGTGGAAAGGTACGAGTTGTCATCGAGGAAAAACGGGAGCTGGAAGCATGTAAATATAATAAGAACCACTTCAGTCAAGAAGAGTGCCTGACGAGCCCAGTTGTAAGTAAGCTATTAAGACTCTACTGTACACCGTGTTCGTGTTTTCCTCCGAAAACAATAAGTTCCGTTGGAGCAGTCTTTCAACGCCTCTCTCTGTCTCTTGCAAGAAAAGTTGACCCACACAACAAAGTAAAGCTATTTTTCGGCTACGAGCCGACAGGGACCCCGCCGTATTAGTCAGAGGTCCCTTTACTACAGTTCGGAGTCGCGGACCTTCAGTAATAGTAATAAATAACACAGCAATAGTAGTCAAAGGAGCTTGCAAAGAAAAGCGTCTGGACTTCTTTAAGTTGCTTGAAGACGTTTCACCTCTCATCCGAGAAGCTTCTTCAGTTCTAAGGTCAAATGGTGGAGAGTCCCAGATATAAACCTAGTGGGAGTATCCCCCCACAGAGGGACAAAAGGACCCCGTGATGATCCTCTAATCGCCTGAGCCAAGGTGTGAAACTGGGTGTGGGTCCCAATCAGCCAGAGTTTTGGGTGTGTTCATTGTGAAACCTGGCCCCACCTTATCACGTGAATTCCTGAGGTCAGATGGCCCAGGATGTGAGTGGGCATTAAGGCGTCTGGGAAGGGATCTCAAAACTGGATTATAGATGGCAGAGAGTTGGTGTCGTAAACCCCCGCCTCTGTTCAAAGATGGTCGCTCACAGTGGACATAGATGGCTTCTTTCACTCCTCTTTCAAACCATCTGTCCTCTCTGTCCAAAATGTGAACATTGGCATCCTCGAAAGAGTGTCCTTTGTCCTTAAGATGCAGATGGACTGCTGAGTCTTGTCCTGTGGAGGTGGCTCTTCTATGTTGTGCCATGCGCTTGTGAAGTGGCTGTTTGGTCTCTCCAATGTAGAGGTCTGGGCATTCCTCGCTGCACTGTACAGCATACACCACATTGTTAACCAGTTTTTGTCTGAGCGTGTTGCTGGGTCTGAAATGCACCGGGATGTCATGCTTGGAGAAAACTCTCCTGTGTTTTTCTGATACACCGGCTACATAGGGGATGACAATGTTGTTGCGTCTATCCTTCTTATCCTCCCTCGCTGGTGTCTGGTCTTCTTTTCTGTGCCTCTTTGCTGACTTTAAGAACGCCCATTTAGGATAGCCGCACGTTTTGAGTGCTTCCTTTACATGTGTGTGTTCCTTCTTTTTTCCTTCAGGCTTAGAGGGAACATGTTCTGCCCGGTGGTGTAGGGTCCTAATTACCCCAAGTTTGTGTTCCAAAGGGAGATGGGAGTCAAAGAGGAGGTACTCACACACACGGACCAGTACCTCCTCTTTGACTCCCATCACCCTTTCTGAGAACCTTCACAGACACACAGCAATAGTACATTCACGTTGTTGTAAAAAGCATGATAATATATTAAGTAATCCAAAGTATTCCGAATACGTTACTGTCATTGAGTAACGTAACGGAATACGTTACAGAATACATTTTGGGGCATGTATTCTGTATTCTGTAATGGAATACATTTTAAAAGTAACCTTCCCAACACTGATTACTATTACTGAAGGTTACTCGCCATACCAATTCCAATTAGATTTTTAAATCTTAATATAAAACGAGTAACAGTAGGGCGGACATTAGGTAAGGCTGCACTTTTTGCATATGTGAGCAGGCATATGCTCACATATGTGTAGAAAACTATTCCGCGCATATATAAAACAGGTCCGCGGCTCCGAAACATAGTAAAATGGTAAATGGTAAATGGCCTGCATTTGTATAGCGCTTTTCTAGTCCATAGGACCCCAAAGCGCTTTACACTACATTCAGTCATCCACCCATTCACACACACATTCACACATAGCAAGCTACATTGTAGCCACAGCTGCCCTGGGGCGCACTGACAGAGGCGAGGCTGCCGGACACAGGCGCCACCGGGCCCTCTGACCACCACCAGTAAAGGGACCTCTAGCTAATACGTCGGGTTCCGTGTCGGGCTCGTAACTGAAAACTAGCTTTACTTTGTTGTCTGGGTCAACTTTGCTAGCGAGAGACAGAGAGAGGCGTTGAAAGGCTGCTCCAATGGAACTTACTGTTTCGGAGTAAAACACGAACACAGTGTACTGTCGAGTCTTAATAGCTTACTTACAAGTGGGCTGGTCAGGCACTCTTTTGGTTGTAGTGGTTCTTATTATATTTACATGCTTCCATCTCCTGTTTCTGGTCAGTAACACCTCGTACTTTTCGACTCTCCTTTTTTTTTCCTCCCTCGCCAGACACATAACGTGTATGGCAGTCCATTCTCACTGCAGCACGGACTACACTGCCCATGAGCCTACATTCTTTAGGGCTATGCCTGTAAATATTTAGGGGCCACAAGTAAGGATGACATGGGCCGTGAGAATGAGACACAGGCATTAGAGCCTCTTAATCTGTGTTTTGTTTGGGTTTCCACTGGCCTGGAATTACCAAAAGTAGAGAGGGCATAGCCTTACATATAAAACAGGAAAAGACCACCATGTAATCCATTTATTTCAACAAAGAAACTGTATTCTAAATACCACCTTTTTAAACGGTAACTTTAACGGAATACAGTTACTCATATTTTGTATTTTAAATATGTTACGCTGGTACATGTATTCCGTTGTATTCCTTGTATTCCCAACACTGTTTGCGTATACTTTTAATGATTTCTTTGAGCTGTTCCTTTGCCAGGGTAGAAAGATTTCCCAGCATGCATGTTTAATAATTTCAAAAAGTTTGAATTTGTTCAGGATTTTCGCTGATCCACAAATAGTCAAATTATACATTCAGGCTCAAATATATACATACACTCACTTGTATCTTTTAAAAGGTCAAGGCCAAGGTATATTAACTTCTCATTAGTGATCATGATGGACTACAACTGGTAGTTTCCTCCTTCCTGTCCTTGCCAGCATATAAAAAAACTTATTTTACAGAACTCATTGGATTAACCAATACTCAGAACAATGGGTGTATCTAAAGTCAAAGCAACTCAAAATCAAAGGTGAACTGCAGGTTTACACAAGTTGGGAAAAGCTCTTGGAGTCATTAACAAACATTTGCAGATTCCAAGATCAGCACTTCAGACAACTGTATGTAATTCACAAGTTTCAGTATTCAGGTGTGTCACCACTGTTCTAATTTGTGGACTATGCTTTAAAACCCGGTGAGTGTGAGGAAACCAGTTTAAATGCATGCTACCGAGTCTGCCAAGAAGAGTGGTCAAATATATAGCCACAGTTATGCTAGATGGTTGTTAAGGGTTACCAAAGACATCTGGTCAAGGTGCAGCTTGCTAAGGGACATTTAATCAAATTGTTTAGGTTGTGTGTATATATTTCAGTCTGAATGTATAATTTGCCTATTTGTGGTTCAGAAAAACTTTTTTTTTTTTTTTTTTTGGTTGTTTTTTTTGTTTGTTTGGTATTTTTTGAAAGTCATTAAGGATGTATTCTGTAAATCATTAATCCCTGGAAAAAACTCAAAGAAATTATTAAAAAAAACAAAACAAATTGCCATGACATTGCAGTTTTCAACAATCCAATCTTACCCTGCTGACATGAAGATGCTCTGGACTGCTTTGTTGACTTGGTTTATTTCTTGGTGCAGTACGTGCCAGCAGCAGCTACCAGCCACCGGTGTCCCCATCACACGCCAGCGCTTTGACCACATGAGGGAGAAGTTCAGGGAGTATGTCCGCACACAGACTCTGCAAAACTGGAAGTTCTGGATCGTATCCTTATGCATGTAAATGTGTGAAATGTTCATTGGAACAAAAAAATGCCACAAACTTAAAAAAGGTTAGACAAAACAAATGACAGCAGTATAATTGGAGGCTGAGTAAATGTTCCACTCTATTCCTGTGGGAAATTCCTATATTTCACATTGTTTCAAAACACCATTGGTGAGAATCCAAATAATGTTCAATAAATACACTTTGGTACAGTACATTTCCAGGCCTGGGCTTGTTACACATTTCATATTTAACAATATAGCTGTAGTTTAACTTGTAGTTTAGTTTAGTGTGGTATATAGTTTAGAAAAAGCAAAGTTATTTTCAATTTGGGTGTCTCTTAGCTGATGAAGTCTGCCCACTTTTGCTTCATATGCTGCAGATGAAAATGAATGGTCTTTTGATAGTAGTAGTATTAATTAAACCATTAAAAACACTTTATTAATGCAGTGCTGTTCTCAGTGACATGTCCCTTTAGCACAGTAAAGGTGGGCACTGTGGTTTATTTTGTGTTTCATACACTCGCATGTCCACTTATTGTTGACATGTGTTATGAGATTTTTAAAGAATGTCTGACATATTTAAACTGTGGAAGCCAGTTGAAGCAAAAAAAAAAATGCATATATTAAGCAAGATATAAAATAAAGCCAAGTTTATCCTTTTATCACTACATCTTTCCTCAACTTGGTGTCAGTTCAGTATCATCATGGAGCCGCTGTTTGAGTCATATAATGGAATGGTGTCAACTGCCAGTGTGGAGGACCTTTGTCGATCCACTCTGACCTGGATGGATCAGCACTGTTCACTGCCTGCTCTAAGACCCAGTGAGTCACATATACCTGCAAATCTCAACTGCCCACACTTACAGCCAGCATGATAGCAAGAATAGTTAACTTGTTTTTGTACTTTCCTCACATGTTCTCTTCAGTGGTTCTGAGTTCACTCCGTCTCTTGAGTACCACCACGGCCATCCTGACAGATCCCAGCCTACTGCCCGAGCAAGCCACACTCGCTGTCACCCAGGGTGACCCTGCTGCTGCCCTGGACCACTCCTTACAGCCTGCCCCTCGGCAGTAATATACACCCCATGTTACCTTTGAAGAACAGCGTGAACGGAAACCCTTCAGAAGGCAGAGGAGACCACATATTAGAGAGCAGCCTGTGGAATGATTAAAAAAAACACTCGGCTCAGAGACTTTTAAAAATGCATCAGATTCTCAATAAAAACTCACTATCTGCAAAAAAAAAAAAAAGTACTCCAGTATACCCAACAGTCATAGAAATGTTATCCATGTGTATATATATATATATATATATATATATATATATATATATATATAGCTATAGCAGAGTATACTGACTGCCAGAGCTCTTAAAAACACTGACCTGTTAAAATGCTGAATAATAAATTATTCTCTGACCTGCTTGCCACACATGTAAGTGTGATAAGCATTGGCTCTTTCAATTATGCAGGTCAATTATAAATCATTCTCCTAATAAGCAAAAGAAACCTATTTTGGACCCGGGATGGTACAGAAATCCCTTTGGGGTTACAAGGTAAAAAATCGACAAGCTCAATCATGTGGAGCCTATGCACTGTGGTGACCCCTTGTGAATGATGGAGCAGTAGCTTTAATATCAATAAAATTGTCATTGGAGAGCCCTTGCAACTAATGTCATGTAACAGTTTCTACACTGTGCACATTGAAACATGGCCTGTAGTTTATTTTCTGCACTGGTATTAAGCTTTTCTTTATCCTTCTGGTTTGTCACATTGGGAAAATTGTGCCCCATTCAAATTACCTAAGGAAGATCAAGACCTTGAAATTAAAACATTCAAAGGGAATTCTCCCATCACCATTACAGCTTTCACACTGTGAAGTGTCAAGCAGCAGATGAGTCTGCTGTGAAGTTTTTCTTTTGGGAGATATGACTTCAAAATTAGAAAGTGAACTGGTCCGCTGTGGCATACAAGGCTTAGTATTAAATCCTTCAAGCAGAAATACTGTGGAATCATCCCTCTATGCAGTAGCGGTTTTTGATACGTGTCGCCCAAAAAATGCTCGTACTCATGCTGCCCCAACATCAGCCAGCGCATATTGGGAATGGCATAGGCACCGATCGGTTTTCTATTGCCCATTTGCTGGGAGTAAGGACGCCCTTCGTTTGCGAGGTGTGCCTGCTGCTTGCGGCACAGGGAGGAGAGGTCGGGGCGGCGGGGGATTCTCTGACTGGCTGGAACAGCATCTAATAACCAACTCGCAAAATAAAACAAAAATAAAAACAAAACAACAAACACGAAAACACCAGACATCATGATACAGACTTTTAATTTGCACCAATGTTTTTTCTAAATTCTATGCGCGAAAAGTGAGCGCAAGAGCCCTCGGTGCGCCTGCTCGCTGCTGAAGTCAAAGTAAACTTTATTGTCATCTCCGCTATACAGTCCAGTATATATATATAGAGAGAGACGAGACGACGAGGCTCCAGTTACAGCAGTGCAAGTAAACAAACAATAAATATAAGAAGAGTAAGAAAATAAATATACACTTTAGGACCAGGGGTGAAGGGATCAATAACAATTTAAATTTTATAATTTACAGTTTGATTTGATTTAAAGTCTCACACACAACCCGTCGAAAGGGGAGGGGGGCCGGCTGCTTCCAAATAGAGCACATTTCATTCATAATGCTGTAAATCCAAGCCCATTACGTATTCATGATTTGAATCCTGGGTTGTGTGAAGTCCCAGAAATAAACCCTAGACAAAGTGAATCTGTGAACTAAGGTGTTGGTCTATTAGGTTATGTTGTGGCAATCCTCGGGTTGGGGGATTTGTGTTCATACTGGAGTGCAAAATTGAACTTTTCTTGTCCATCTTCCATTGGTTTTAAAGCCATCAGGTGCTCAGTTTAGAAAAAATAGAAAAGAAGAGGAGGAGAAACGAGCAAAAGATACAGGTAAGCAGATGTATCATTGGATAATGGCAGGTCATCCTGAAACAATCAGAATACTTTATTACTAAGGAAATTATGTGGATTACAGTTGCTCCAAAACGAAATGGTAAAAATAGTAACAGTAACAGACTAAACTCCAAACAATACATTATGTTACAGATTTAAATATTAATTAGTCAATGTCAATTGTTGATTTGCCCTGTTCTCATTGTATGACGAATTATGATGACTGTTTGCCGTTTGCATACAACACATACTCTCTCTCTCTTCATATGTGTGTGTGTGTGTGTTTCTCTGGTGAAATTCAGTATGGTTCTGACAGTTTTATGTTAATGTACAATGCTTAATATGTTTTATATGTATGTGTGTGTATGTGTGTTGGGGGGGGGGGGGGAGGGGGGGGGCCGCCAGAGGGAGTGTTCGCCCGGGGCGCCAAACAGGCTAGGACCGCCACTGCCTCTATGTGTCTCTCTCACTTACTCAGTGTGCTTGGCTCCATGCTGCAGTGGCTCCTCCGGATCCATAGAGGGCACTGTGCTGCAGGCAGGGTCTGACAAGCGCAGTGTAGGGGTTTTGTTCCCAGAGCTCCTTGGTGCGCTGTCCACTTCAGCACCACAAAGCCGAGCGGAGGCAGCGGGCTAGCTAACACGGGTGGGACTGAAGATACGGCTTAACATCAGCACCAGCGCCAACCCGAGTCCCAGATACAGAAAATACTGAAAATTAGCCAGCGATATTCGACAGAAACACCGACAGCAACGAGTCAAGCGACTACAAAAAAGGTAAGAGTTTTCGAAGAAGCTCAAATAAGATCAAGTTGGTGGATAATAACGGGCATCCCAGAAGAAAAACGCGCTCCCCTTCCCTTCCTGCTTCATAAATACTGCATGACCTTATTAAGGCTGTGTTTACGTTAGCTTCCAGTCCTGTTTGCACAGCATGTATTCGCCTTATTGCGAGTTTATTAGACACAAAGAGGGACACTTCAGTGGTATAAAGCTGTAGGGTGACCGTATGGGCAGCCTCTCCTCGCTTTGCAGATGGTGCTGTTTTATAACTCGTCGATTTCCGCCCGCTTGCTACCCTGTGACCAGCTGCTGTTTCCTTTTTATTCCCCTCTGTCCTGGCTGCGGGACATTTAATATCTCCGCTACCGTTTTGTGAACCAAGTGGCGTGTTATGTGGCTAAACCGCCTCCGGTGTACCGCTGTTCATTTGCGGAATTAGCCAAGACTGACACAGCAGCAAATTCATCTGTCAAGCTCTGGTTGCATATGTGCATTTGGGTTAAAGGAAATATGTGTAAGCGTGTATAGTTTACTAGTGAATACTTAAAGCTTTCCTATGGGACACCTTATCAGTGATTGTGAATACTTTATGAAAGATATCTATCTATCTATCTATCTATCTATAGCACTGTAAAACTAACGTGTATTGCTGTGCTATATGTGTGCAAATGAACTGTGTGGTAGGAAAGACCTAGAGAAGAATCAGAGTTGAAGCAGATCCCATAGGGATTAGTGTTTGTTTGTTTTTTTTGTTTTTTTTATTAAAAAAAACAAACATGTTTTTAAAGCATTTATATAATATAAAAGTCGGTATTGTGAATATCATCATACATTTTAATGTATGATGGCTTCATCACCTTTTCCAGGTGATGTCAAATCCCCCTGTGTAATGGAGCAAATGTCATAACGGTTCTTCTTCATAATAGTGATATATGTTTAAATATTACAGAGTGAATACAGCATAATATACGCTCACTGAAATCCCTTCTGTGATAGTCTGGTTACTGTTGCGGAATTTCCCCCTCCTGCTTCTTTAATCCATGAAATTGAAATGTTATAATGTGACACTGGAAATGAGCCAAAGACTTGGTGGTTCCAGCTTTAAATGGTTGTAAATTCTATATTTTACAACTGCTTGTCAGACAAAAGCATCTCTCTGAAGATGTCCCCTTGGGCTTTGGAAAAATGTCACAGACATCTTTCTGTGCTTGCTAAACCAAACAATTAAATAATTAAGGAATATGATCTAATGGCAAAAACCTACAATCCATCATACTGCTGCTTAATTATATTGCGATATGCAGCTCCTGGGCAAAACTCACAAATCCCTCTGCTCTCCGTGCCCACATAGCAAATCACTGTTTGCCTCAGTCCTTATGAAAACCCCATGAATCAGTAATCAGTGCTCTCTTCGTGATCGGGCAATAAGAAAAAGCCAGCAGGAGTCGAGTGAGTGACAGGACATTGGCGGTGCTGACCTGATACTCTGTTACATAGGACTTGGAGCGGCGCCTTGCTGGCCTGGCCAAACGAAAATACTGACTGAATCTCTGAAAGCAGGAGGCTTCCATTTTGCCACAGCGCTGCCATCGGTGAGATAGGCCCAGGTGAGGTAAGAGGCTGATAGAGGGATTAGCTAGTATTAGGATGTGGATGCTCATAGTGGTGTGAGAGAAATGTCACTCACTCCCACTCTATCTTCCCCTGCCGTCTCTCTCTCTGGCTCCTCTGGCTCCACAAAGCATCTGTCTCCTGCTTGCTCTGCATTCACATTGATCCTAGATGAGCAGTGATACCCCACCGCCATCGTCCCCACCTACCCTCTCTCCGCCAGCACCACAACCACTCTGCAGCATCTCAGTGGTTCTCCTCACTGTCCCTCATCGCCACATGCCGCTTCATGCCTCCCTGCACTCTCCTCTCATGGAGACACACACACACACACACACACACACATGCCTGCTGCTGTCCTGATTCCTCCTCCTCTTTCTGCTCTCCTAATATACTTAGATTGAGTAAAAAGGAATAC
Organism: Copadichromis virginalis; assembly: GCF_057382275.1. NCBI lineage: Eukaryota > Metazoa > Chordata > Actinopteri > Cichliformes > Cichlidae > Copadichromis > Copadichromis virginalis. The sequence continues at coordinate 8,265,584 of NC_140627.1, forward strand.
TATGTGAAGCAAACAGAAATAATATTAAAAGATTATGGGAAATACTGAACTATCCCAAGTATTTCATTTGTAATGACCATGAAGAATACAATATGGATGTTGTGGCAAATAGTCTCAATGAATTCTTTGTAACTGCTGGACCAAATTTAGCCAGAACAATCACTTATCCTGGGAAAGCACAGGAAAAATCGGACACTGATTGATAGAAATCCATATTCTATGTTTCTCACAGCCGTTGATGAAAATGAAGTTTTTGAAATTGTCAAAAAATGTAAAAATCAGAAATCTTTGGATTGTAATGATATTGATATGATAGTGGTTAAAAGAGTCATTGAGGCTATTATAAAACCGTTTACATACATCTGTAATTTATCATTTCAAACTGGTCAATTTCCAGATAGAATGAAAATAGCAAAAGTTATACCTCTCTACAAATCTGGCAACAAACACTATTTCACAAACTACAGGCCTGTCTCTTTACTACCTCAATTCTCAAAAATTCTTGAAAAACTGTTTAAAAACCGACTGGAAAAATTTATAGATAAGCATAAACTACTCACCGAGAGTCAGTACGGATTCAGATCAAGCAGATCAACATCATTGGCACTATTAGATTCAATAGAATACATCACAAATTCCATAGACAAAAAGCAATATGTGGCTGGGTTATTCATAGACTTGACAAAGGTATTTGACACAATAGATCATGATATATTAATAAGAAAACTGTAACGTTATGGTGTCAGAGCGGTAGTTTTAGATTGGGTCCGGAGTTATTTAAGTGATAGGAAGCAGTTTGTGAAATTAAATGGTGGTTGCTCCTTATGTATGGACATTGCTTGTGGTGTACCCCAAGGGTCAGTTTTGGGTCCAAAATTCTTCAACTTGTACATTAACGACATCTGTAAAATGTCCAAAGTATTAAAAATGGTTCTCTTTGTGGATGATACAAACATTTTTTGCTCTGGTGATGATCTGCAGAGTTTTTGGGAGGATATGACTAATGAAATAAGTAAAGTGAAGTTCTGGCTTGATAAAAACAAATTATCATTAAATTTGAATAATTCAGTCAGTGAAAATAAATTTTTGGGGGTAATAATAGATGAAAAACTTAACTGGAGAGCTCACGTAAGATATATTCATTCCAAAGTATCATGAAGCATTGCAGTACTAAACAAGGCAAAACAGGTATTAGACAGGACATCACTTCATATTCTCTACTGTTCACTGGTTTCACCATACTTAAGCTATTATGCAGAGGTCTGGGGCAATAACTATAAAACCACATTACATTCACTTTTTACTCTTCAAAAAAAAAAGCAATTCGAATCATCCACAATGCAGGTTATAGGGAATATACAAACTCACTATTTTTGCAGTCTGAAATATTGAAAATTGACGATCTAGTGAAATTCCAAACAGCACAAATTCTATTCAAAGCAAAAAATAAAGAACTGCCAGGTAATATTCAGAGTATGTTTTTTTTTTTGAAAGAAGGAAGCTATAATTTAAGGCAGCGGTCCCCAACCCCCGGGCCTCAGACCGGTACCGGTCCGTGAGTCGTTTGGTACCAGGCCGCGAGAGTTGAGGCTCAGGTGTGAAATGTATAGTTTTCAGGGTTTTTATCGGTTTTCAGCGTTATTTTGTTATTGTAAATCATATATAAATCATATAAGGCTCACATGATTTACTCATGAAAGTGGCCACTTTCTCATTACTTTCATATTTTTTTTTTAGTAAGTATACAAAACATACAAGTTTCATTGTATAATTTTTCAAGGGATCTTATATGTGTTTTCACTCTTGTATGCTTTTCATACAAGTTTCATATAAGACAGATAAAAACCTTATAAGATTTATATATATCTTTTCCATATGGGTTTCAACATGCAAATTAATCAGAACGGCAGCTATATTGAAATGTATTCATTTTTTTGTGTAGTATTTTTTTTCTCTCTCTTATTTTCTTTTCTAAATGTACCTGTATATTGTTTACATCAGGGGTGCTCACACTTTTTCCGCATGTGAGCTCAAAATGATCTACCCACTACAAAAATCCAAAACATATACTTATTTATAAATATATTGAGGATTCTTTATATCTACAATGTATATACATGCATAACCGCAATATCCAATATTTCACAACACAATTAACTATGTAAATTTTTTGTCATTACCTGAGTTTACTCTGATGACTTGCACTGAATTGAATCAGCCAGGGATGCATAGTCCGGACAGTAGCTGCTGACGGCCAGGTTTAAGAGAAAAAACCGAGAGCTAAAAATTGGAGTTAACTCGCTGACTAGCTTGTCAGTTTTACTACACTTCGCGCCGCTGTTTGCGCATGCGCAGCGACCTAAGCGTCAGAAAAAAATCTGATGTCATCTGACTGGCTTCCCTGTATCAATCAAGTGACGGGATGGATGATAGGCTGGCATCTATTTTTTTAATGCCATGCGATCTACCAATACTACCTTTGCGATCGACTGGTCGATCGCGATCGACGTATTGAGCACCCCTGGTTTACATGTTTGAAAGAAATTACCAATCAATCAATCAATCAATCAATCAATCAATCAATCAATCTCCCAAAGAGCCAAAACTCTGAGAGTAGAAACAGGGTAGGGTAAGTAGCATTGAAGCAAAACAACCAGACTTTGTCTCACGCAGTCATCTGATGATATTTATAAAGAGACTTAAAGCACAACTGGAGGCATGGCAAATAATTTTTAGTCAGAAGAAGCAGGAAAAATCAGCCCGATACATCACTCTCCGATTCTCCTTGAATCTGCTTATCCTACTTCAGTTGGCCGATAAGGGCCTGGCGGTGTGACTGCAGGTGGTAACGCTTAATGTTTTATTTAAAAGCCTTGTCAGGCTTAGTTACTGTCTTAAATCTGAATCCACTTATTTGTAGCTAAAGAGTTCACTTTCACTGCCTCACTATGTGGGCATGGTGAATGCTAAGACACCTCTTTAAAAAAAACTTCTGTTTTCTTCTGAGCACGTGAAGCTAGCTTACATAATCTGTAAAGTTGTGATGAAATGAGCGGGAGATCAAATGGTGGAAAAATTAGACCCCCCCCACCATATCACCACTTATCACAAAGATATCATAGGCAGCTCATTACTCAGAAGAGGCTTAAATGGTGTAATTACATGACACCGCATTGGTTTTCATTCCATCACTATCTTCATTCACTGTGTATTGACCCTTCTCACTATTCTGGAGCTTTCCATTTTCCCCTTAGTGTGTTCATAATGACAAGCTGTAAAGATGCAACAGATGTGTGAACAAAGCAAATAAAGTGCTGGTAACAAATTGAATCCCTGCTATTATCCCTCTTTAGAGTAACTAAGACAATGCACAAATCTAACAAAAGTACCAGACAGCCATGGCTTGAAGTAAACGCTGCATAATTTGAGATGTAAAACTGGAAGGAAGAAGTTTTTGCCACACAGAAAATCTGCACGTGAATTTGGAATGGTTTAATTTTATTCTGATTACTTAATTAAAGTAGAGCAGCACAGTGCACAGCGCAGTGTGTAAAGCGCTTTGAGTGCTCAGATGAGTAGAAAAGCGCTATATAAGAACCAGTCCATTTACCACTTTTACTTAGAACGAGGCTAGTTGGTAAATTACTACTTGCAAAGAGGGGAGGTTTCGTATGGTGACCAGCATACACAAGCGGAATCCTTACATCAAGCAACAATGCTCACGTGGCCGCATGGATACTGTTTGAAGACAGGCTTGAAAAGCTGAAACCTTTTATTTGTGTAATGATTACAGAAACTCTATATGTGTGTCCATCAGCCTGTCTGTCCAACTGTGCTCCATAGTGATTAATCCAGTCCACTTTACATTTGCTATCAGTGGCTCCCCTTAACTGACTGCTGTTTGTGTGTGTAAAGGTGTGGAGCAAGGATTCCCAAACCTCTTAACCCAAAGTTTCACATTACATCCTAAATTGGTCCATTGTACTCATTGTATCAGTCTTGTTATACCCAAAAAGTGACGTTACCACAGCTCCATAGTGTTTATACCCACACAGGGCACAAGTATTGGCTACAGTATGATAGGTGTCACCAGGTAGATAGGTGCCTGCTTGAAATGGGGTAAGTCGATAGCGTGGGTTTTCAGGCAACTCACAATCTTACAGGTTGATACAGACAAAACAGTTTGTATGAAAAATAAATTATACATTTGACTTCTTCTTGTGTTTGAAGAAGAATCTGATACGATAGCCAGTATACGCTACTCTGGCTGCAGTCCTTGAAAGGCTATCATCGACTTGATGCGGTGTGTTGTTGCCATCATGAAAGCCTGCAGTAGCCCACTGGTAAGCAGAATGCAATGCCTTCCTCACTTCTGTTAAGGTTACCTGAGATTAATTCTCCCTCGTAAGCAAATCCCCTCTCCCGCCCTCTGGCCTCGCAGCAGGGCCTATGCCACGGCGCTCAGGTTGACAAAATAGCATGCCGCTCTTCCCACGTTAAAAGCACATCCATTTTTAATCCTCCCCCTCTGAGTACACACACACCCAAACAGATACATTATCTCCCTGTCTGTGTGACTGATTCTTCCAGGAGTTTGCGTTTGATATTTTGTCTCTTTCTCTTTACAATGTTGCAGCAGAGCCCATGTACGATCATGTGCAGTTTGTTTTGTATATTTCCAATGCTACTCTCTATGGGAGATTGTATTATTTTTGTTCCATTCTGCTTCCTCTAAGGTAGCTCACACTGCATCCACAACAAATATTGGAGAAGGCTTGTGCAGATATAGAGCGTGACTCACACTGACAACAAAATCAGAATGGGAATCTCTTGTGTATTGCTGAAGATGCCGAGGTTAGGCTTACGGCATCAGTTTGCAGTTCTTTCTCTTGTAATGTTCTCTTAAAATCACAATTGACATTGAGAAGTGATTAAGTTTTCCTTACAGTGGTTTGGATTCAAAATCAGTATGTCTGCAATGTAACTCCGGGTTTGAGGTCAGCCTCCCACTTGGAAGATCAAGAGAACACCTGCTTCATCTTCCTGATCAAAGAGAACTTAGCCCCAGATTCATCCTCATCAAGAAGCAAAAAAACACTGGATAAAATTTAGATCAAGGAGTAAAATCTGAATCTGAATAATTCAATCCAGGCTTCTTTTTTTCTGTGAAAATTGAGAGGGGGGGGGGGTATTTCTAATGAACTTGGTCCCTTGCGGAGTGATAACTGCTGAATAAGAGAATGTTTTATTTATTAGTTTCCATCTGAAGTATTACTAATAAATTTAGAATTTAGAAATTAGCAGGATTATTATCCATAAGAATCAGTGGATTCTTTTGCACCAGATTTTGAGAGCTGGCATGTACATGTCAGCATTTGTGTGAGAGACACAGAGAGATGTGATAAAACAGGCACATGAAACTGGATTATTGAAGTCAATACGGTTGTGAAAAATTGCCACACTCTTTTCGATTCGGGCCCGTTTGAGGCTGTCACACGCTTACTGTTCAAAGGGCACTATGTGACTGCTTGTTAGCCATCTTTGGGCTCTCTGTGTGTGAACTCTGTGTGTGTGTGTGTGTGTGTGTGTGTGTGTGTGTGTGTGTGTGTGTGTGTGTGTGTCCCCTAGGGATCCCCTTCCTCTATTCCACTGACTTCAGAGCTGCTTTGAAGTTCCTTCTCAGAGGAGAGGTGAAGGGGAGAGAAGTGAGGGGGGAGAGCCTGACACAAAAGATGGGCACTGGGATGGGAGAGAGTAGTTAAAAATGCTTAATTTTTATTTCTGCACTCGCTCTGCTCGTCGCTGAGCCCTTTATTCCTTTCGTAATTTGAGAATGATGTCATTGTCCACATGGCGCTCTTTGTATGACAAACTAGAACTGTGTTGCAGAGGCGAGTGCAAAACCAGAACTCAGTTAGAAAGCGAGTAAAGCCAGGGGAGCACTGTGTTAGGAATTTACAGCATATTAGGGTGGTCATGTAGCTGCACTCAGTCAGCCGATGAATAATGGAGGGGATCAGTGTCTAGTTCCGTCAGGTGATCCTGGTGTATTTTTCAGGAGCACTGTATGTGTTTATGTGTGTGTTTGTGTGTGTGGGTGGGGGTGATGGTGAGAAGAATGGAAAGAGGCGCAGTGAGAGCAGCTGCTGCTCTCCCAGCACACCCTCCACACAAAACCATCTGCCATGCTGACTCCAGAGAACACACACACACACACACACACGCACACACGCACACACGCACACACACACACACACACACACACACACACACACACACACACACACACACACACACACACACACACACACCAAACCTTCTTATTGTCTTCACTAAACACAAACTACACATACAAAGAAAAGTACACTCTATTATTTTATTATTGTAGATCAGATTCATTTCAGATTCTTTTTATTATGATTTTTTTTACTATTACTATTTTACAAACTCACTATTTCTTGCACAGCGTATGCATAGTGTAGATGACAAAGAAAGATTTCCTAGTTATCCTCCGATGCGTGAAAAATATTGACTGAACTTTGAACATGTAAATTAGCACACCAAAGCTACACCTCAGCTATTTAGCTCTGCTACATGTCACCCAATTCAAAACACACACACACACTGTAAATATGCTGTTGATGATGATGCTTTACTGCACACAGCCCATGCAGTGACAGCATGTAATTGTTTGTATTTCTTAGTGTTCCTTAGCAGGCTCACTAAACCCAACCTCTGTGATAGATAATGTAGATAACACATAAGTGCGAGTGGGAGAAATTATCCTCTCAGCAGCCCATCCAGTGCTGTCATAATCCTGAGTGGGTAAATCGGTGGAGAGGATCGGGCAAAGATAAGATGATGACTCAGGGAGAAGCCATCACTTGAGGAAATGAGACAGAGCCTCAATAATGGCTCGTTTGGCAAATTGCTAACCTCTGTGTCTCACCCATTAAAAATCAGTATTTACAAGGGTAAACTAATAAACCCCCCACTAGACCCAGCTTGTGGTTCATATAGTTTATTTACATAATATTGTATCCTGGTAATAATTATTTGCATCGTGTACAGGCCTTTTTAATAAACACGAGTTTAATTGCTCTGGAGAAACAGCATTATGAGCGTGTGCAATGAGTGACAGTGGTTTACTGTGAGTGAAAGCAGCAGACCGCAGCGGATAACAAAATGTCATCAGCACTGAGCTGCACAGTGTGGCAGACTTCCATTTATTTACCCCAGAGAGACAAGAAAAAGGCCAAGGACATGGAGGAATAAAAGCAGGAAAAGGTGATGCTGCGAGCAAAAACTGTACTGAAAAGATGAATGCAGGCTCTGACCTTTCCTATCTTTTCGTTCAGAGCATACTGGGAATTCATATTGATGCTGCTTGCTGCAGTCACCGTGCTGCTTTCGCTATTTAGAGCAGGTCACACATAAAAAAACTGTGTTTCCTTTATCCTTGGCTTATAGCTGGTGTACACTGTTAGAAGTGAATAGTAGATTGACCTCAGTGTAAAATGAGCCCCAGCTCAGTTTAGAGCTGGTCATAGTGGTGTGTGTTCACTGCATATTCACTGCAGCTCATAAGAATACTCGTCTATATAGCTGTAATGGGGGAGGGGTGAATCACTCTTTGATTATGTGAAACTGTGTGTATGTGTCTAAGGTAAGACTAAAACTAAGTAACTTTTTTTAGAAATCAATCCTGTTTCTCCCTCCAAGTGAGAAAACACTTGCACCTGCACCCGCACCTGCGCACTACCTAAAGAGGTTGGATACTGTCTACCATTGTGCTTTACATTTTATTACTAGCTATGGAAATCATGAACATCATTGTTCTTTGTATGCTGCTGGTAAATGTCCATCTTTGTATATATGCAGACTTTCCCATTGGTTGGTCTTTATCTATAAATCTCTCCTTGGGCTGGTTCCCTCTTATTTATGTGTTTATATGTGTAAAAACCACAACCAATACATTCTCACAATATCATACAAATGATTGTCCCAAAAATCAGAACAGAATTAGGGAAAAAGGCTTTTAAATATGCTGCCCCTGCTTCCTGCAGAACTGAAATGATCAGAATTGGTTACCATGGGGGAGTTTAAGTCCATCTTAAAGGAACAAGAGAATAACTCTTTTACTCAGTGTGATTGTTTTCAATGTCGCTCTCAATTGATCTGTTATTGTATAGTTTTCACATGTTTGTACGGGATATTGTATTTGTTTTAAATGTTATGTACTTATGTGGTACATGTATTTTGACTTTTGTTGCCATGATGCCAGGTCTCTCTTGGGAATTAGATTTTATTTTTTTTTGTGTCCCTTTTGGATCTTTAGCCATCAGAATTGTTGTCTTAAGGCCAAGAAAGATGCCAAGCGGATTTATTTTACCAAGTGGATCATCATGGCCTTGCCATATTGGTCCATTTGATTGACCTTTATTATAATTATGAATTTATTTTATTTTCGGTTGCTACAAACGGGACAGACATGACTGGGGGATAGGACAGGGAGAAAGAATGAAAGAAAGAGGGAGAGAAAGAAAACCAAAGGGGAGAAGAGACGGTGAGAAAGGGGGGAAGAAAGAAAAAAAAACAAACAAAACACCTGAATCACCTGTATGGAGAAAAAAAAACAGAAGAGAAAGCAAACAACAAAGAGCAACATAATAAAAAAACAGCACCATCACAATAAACTAGCTAGCAGTAGATAACAGTAGATACTAAATATTAAACGATATTGTGCAGCACGCAAGATAGACAGCGCACAATGTGCTTTGAGGCAGCAGCCAAGAAGGTGTAGTCCGCGTCTGTGAACACCTGTGTGCATACCTGTGTTGATCAGCATGCTTGTATTCCAAAGGTTTCTCCATGTAACGATCTGCTAGGGAGTGTGGGGAGCCATAGCCCCGTCCACCAGGGTATGAAGCAGGTATGGAGGAGATCCAGGCCCCAGATATCCAGAGGCCCCAGAGTACAAGGACCCAAGGAGGACCACCAAAGGGGGGGGGGGACCGTGCCACCCTCCTGGGAAGAGCTGAGTAGAGCCCCAAACAGAGGTCACCCCGCAGTTACGGAGCAGAGGCCAGAGGGGGTTGCAGTGGCGTGCCCGCGGGCTCTGCCAGCAGCCAGCTGTGCCAGAGAGGACCGAGCTTCAGGCCCAGAGGCCAGAGGGCATCCCACCCCCCCGGAAGGAGCCCAGCCGGGCCACAGGCGCCCGGCCCCGCCAATCGGCCACCAGGAGTGAGCCGGTACATACATGAGCGCCCAGCCCCAGACGACAAGGACCACCAACACACCAACGTCTGAGGGCATCAGCCACCGGCAGGGAGTGTGGTGAGGGGAGATAGGCCTCCGTACTTTAGAGGGCCTGAGAGGTTGAGTCTAAGACCCAACCTGACATATAGACACAGACGAACAGGCACACGCGGACACAAACGTGCATTCCCAATCCATATGCACAACCAAATACTCGGCACTCACCCAACGTGTAGACTAGGGCTGCCACGATTAGTCGAATAGTCACGATTACGTCGACTATCAAAATCGTCGACGACTGATTTAATAGTCGACGCGTCGTTTGAAGCTTTGTAAGATCACAAAAGACGCAGGAATAAGTAGTAGGATTTAAGAGTGTAATAACGGACTGAAACAGAAGATGGCAGCACTGCATGTACAAGGATACCAGCTGCCGTTAAACCCCGAAGAAGAAGAAGCTGTGTCCCAGAATTCATAGCGCAGCCCAGCTCAGATTCCAACAATGGCGGCAGCTAGTTAGTTTTAATATTACTCTTATTATTCTTTCTGGGTCACAAAATAAAAGTTTAACATATTTTCAGGCGAGAATGTAGCTGTGTAAACCTCAAATATCTGCTCAGTTTATCAAGACACCACATACTTTCAAAAGCGCTCCGATGTTTTCGGAGACGTCTGTTACCCACTAGCTCGATAGCTAGCCGGGGGCTAGGCTCACTAGAGCCGTGAGAACACCGGACTCCGGCAAATCGTTTTCAAACCCACCGCCGTCTTTTGCTACTCAGGTTAAACATGATATATAAGTCACTTAGATAACTTAAAATTTTATTGTTTGGCTTTTTTTTTTAGTATTTTATTTGTTCCTGAGTAAATCGGTTTGGCTGAGATTAAAGTTATAGTTTTTACACAGCTGAATAAATGTCAAGCAGACAGCTGATTATCAGAAGTGTGAGATGCTCGAGAATTTACTCCGGTGTCCTGTTATATTTTAGATAGCAAGGAGTTTATTAAACTTCACCGAGACAATCTGCAAATTTCATTCAAATTTAATAAACTATCATCTTGTCTTTATTTTTAGTTAGCACATACCTTAAACACTTAAAGCTGTAAGCTAATGATAGTTATATAAGAGCAGATGCTGCTGGTGCAATAAGCTGTACGTTTTACTCCAATGGATGATGATCTGATTAGTCGACTAATCACAAAAATAATCGGTGACTAGTCGACTATCAAAATAATCGTTTGTGGCAGCCCTAGTGTAGACAGACACAAATAGACACTGCACAGACAGTCGCACTCCCCAAACATACTCTATATCCCAGGTCCAGGTACCCCCGCCCTCAGAGGGGCAAACCGCACCTAGACCCAGGAGATGTAACCCTTCTCTCTGGGGTGGAGGCAAGCGGATCACCTCCTTATCTGCAGTAGCAGGGAGGCCCCGCATCCCAGACCCCAGTCTGACGGCCAGCACCTCCTCCCAGCCCCCCAGCCCTGACGGCTAACAGAACCTGGGTGAGTGAAGACCTCAAACCTCCCTACGCCCGCTCATATGTAGTGTTGCTGTGTGCTGTTCTAAAGTGCATTTAAAACTCAGGACAGCATGGTACTTGCTTCCTCTCAGAGAGCAGCACGGCTCCTCCCGAAAACCCTTAGTGCCTAAATGCATTTAAAATTGAGGGTAGGGCACCAGCGCCAGAGGTGGGTTGGAGTACACCGACCATCCTCTGGATGCTGTAAAACGTGCCCACCCCCAAGGCCCTATATGTATGTGTTATGTGAGAGTGTGAGTAATGTGGATGTCTAGGTTGCAGAATAAAATTGAGGCACAGGCGGCCAGAAGGGGACAGAGGGGGAGTGCCTCTCCTGCACTCTGGTGACATACCTGCACCCCAAGCCCTGCGTGTGTGGTTGGGTGTGGTAGAGCGGGAATAGGGAGGCAGCTGAGGATGGGGAGGGAAGAAAGGGAGGGGCAAGCGGCCCCTCCCTGGGGCCAGCTCCCCCACTGACCCCAGTAGGCACCCCCACACTCCGGAACCCACCAGGGCAAGGGGGCCCAGGCCCATCCGGACCGGGGCCCGCAGCAGCAGCACCGCCCAGCCCCACAGAGTCCGGGGCAGCCCACCCGACTCCACCCCAGAGAAAACTGCACCCACCCCATCATCCAATCATCTCCCAAACTACACAAGACAATAGACACCCAGTTTGAGTTCACTCTCCACCGCTCCTATATCTCTCCCCCCACCTGCAGAGTGAGCTCCTGTATTGAGGAGACCACCTGCAAAGATATAACAACCTCCCCACCAGTTAGAGAGCCCCCTAGTTGGGCCGATGCACCAGAGGTCCCCTGCACTGGGGCTGAGCCCCCCTGCACCCACCCGCCCACTGCTCCGGCGACACAACAGCCAGGACCAGAGCCCCCAAGGTCCAGCCAGCACCCCAGACCGGGGGGCGGAGCACCCCCACACCCCCAAGCCGCCACGCCCGTCCCGGACCCTCCCAGGGGCAGCCAGGCTACCAGGCCAGTAACCAACGTCCGCCAGCACAGACCCTCCCCCATCTCCGCTGTACGCAGCCACAAGGAAAACACCATCTAAGAGCCCCCAGAGTTCCTAACCAGGTCATGGCCACATCCCCCAGGTTAGGCCCTCTAGGGAAACGTCCCTAGGGACTCCCCAGACGCCCTAAGGCCGTCCCTACCCCCAAATCAACCACAATAGCGAAGGCAGGACCAAACCATGACCCCCCACCCCCACTAGGTGATGAAGCCGATGAAAGGAGCCCAAAGGGATTGATCAAATGTGATGGCAGATGTTGTATCAATTAAATGGTTTCTATATTGGTTAGAATTAAGATTATTTTTATTTTTCCAGTTAATGAGGACTATTTTCTTGGCAATGCATAGGGCCGTAAAAACAACATGGGCTGTGTTTATTTCTGCAGTGACCTCATCCAAGTTGCCCAGCAAGCATACTAAAGGGGAGGCTGGAATGTTACATTTCAGACACTTTGATAAGTCTTCACATATCTCACGCCAAAATTTCTGAACTGGTGGACAGAACCAAAGAGCATGGATGTAATTGTCCGGTGTATTTGCTGTGCAGTGTGAGCAGTTGTTGGAAGGCATGTAGCCCATCGTGAACATCCTATGACCAGTATAGTGCACTCTGTGTAATATTTTGTATTGTATTAATTGCAAACTGGGATTTCTGATCCATTGAAAGGTTTTTAAGCACATCTGAGACCAAAGGTTTGGGTCTAAGTTGATTGATAAATCTGCTTCCCATTTTGCAATCCGGTTGTTCAGTGATGACACGACGAATCCTACTTCCGGGCCTAAAGTAGTCTGCGTTTAATATGGCTTTTGTGTTGTTAACATGTTTAATGTTATGTATTTTCTTCTATTTGATCTCAAAAAGCTCCTAAAACAGTCAGTGATCACTGTTGACCTCCCTCGGCTTTTATTACTGCTAATCATTTATTTAAGATCAGTTTTTAAAACCTTAGGATGTAACTACAGCCCATCCCATGCAGCATGGGATGACTAACCTCGTATTATGGATGGATTATCTCAGTTGTTCTCCTGGCTGAAGTTTGGTCCTTTTACAGCATCCTGCCATGCGATTACATTTGTTCCTGACCACCGAGAACACTCACGTTAACTTTTATCGAGTGGAAAAAACTTAGCTTGTTTATATTATGCTAACATAGCTGTGTCGCTAGCGGTCACGTAGCACATCATTATATACCAGCTAGCCCAACTTCAGTAACCCTACAAACGTCACTGCGTTTTAGTTTTCTGTCTTCATTTATGCTGGAAGTGATAACAGAGCTGTACGTTTTAATTTGTTTCCAAAACCCCGCAGTCAGGACATGCTATATTGTATTTAGATAGAAGCTAGCGAGCTAACTCCCTGCTAACTTCTAACTCCGTTAAATGTCATAAATTCCGTTTTCATGGATGCCTGGATGTTAAACTCAATTGTTGAACCTGGTAGAGCAGAACGCTGATCATTTTATTAAAGATGAAAGACTTTAGACAGTTTTTCAACTCTCAGTAATGCCATAGTGATCGTTTGATATATGGACCTGCAGCGGAGTTTAGGTCCAGACACGGCTAGTGACGTCAGACTGAACAACCGGATAGGAAGGGATATTCATTCATCTATTTTAGAAAGTGTTCTGTATATTTTAGACAATAATTTGGGGGGGGGGGGGGGGGTTTAGACTAAAAAAATTGTACCACACTTGGTCGTGTTTGTAATTCAGCTTCACTGGGATTAAATTTCCTTTTTACTATGGATTTAATTTGTTGATATTCCAAAAATCGTTTCTTGTTGATCCCATATTGTGTAACTAGTCTGTCAAACGAAATAAAGTCTGTTCCTTCCAATATATGTTCCAAGTATTTAATTCCTTTGCAACTCCAATGTGGAAAGTTTATCATGTTATTGTTTTGTAATATGTCCGGATTGTTCCAGATAGGTGTACGTTTACATGGGATTAATGAAGACTCTGTCATTTTTTAGAAACTCCCACCATGCTGTAAGAGAAGAGCTAATATTGATGCTTTTAAAGCATTCATGTCGTTTGATGTTTGAGCTTATAAATGGTAGGTCTGAAATTTCTAGGTTATTACATAGTGCCTGTTCTACATCTATCCAAGGTTCATCTAAGAGGGTGTGTTTAAACCATCTAGAGATGAACTGAAGCCTGTTGGCTAAAAAATAGTGATTAAAGTTAGGCAGATCAAATCCTCCTTTATCCTTGGTCCTTTGTAGTGTTTTTAAGCTGATACGTGGGGGTTTATCTTTCCAAAGGAATTTAGAAATATACGAGTCTAGAGATCTGAACCAATCTTGTGATGGCTTATTTGGGATCATTGAAAATAAATAGTTTATTTTTGGCAAGACCATCATTTTTATAGCAGCGACCCTTCCCATGAGTGATATGGGTAAAGATTTCCATCTAGCCAGGTCGCCTTCTACTGTCTTTAAAAGCGGGATGTGGTTTAATTTAGTTAATTCTGAAAGTTTAGGAGAGAAATTAATACCTAAATATTTTATATTTCCACATTGCAGTGGGGAAGGAGAAGAATTATGGAAGGAGCAATTAATCGGAAGAACTGTTAACCAGTTAACTCATTCACTGCCAGCCATTGGCAGTGAATGAGTTAAACCCATTGACTCATTCACTGCCATTGACGGCTATAGACGTCAATGGCAGTGAATGAGTTAATTGAATAATCTGAGACACTTGAGAAAGAATTTATCAATGCAATTACCCCAGAGATATATGTTTTTGAGTTTTGGAGAAAAAGTAACACATCATCTGCATAAAGGCTGATTTTATGTTCTATATTCTTACATTTTATGCCCTTAATTGTTGTAGCCTGTCTAATTGCTGCTGCTAGTGGCTCAATAAAAATTGCAAACAGTGAAGGGGAGAGTGGGCATCCCTGTCTCGTGCCCCTCAGAAGAGAGAAGCTGGAGGATGTTTGGTCATTTGTTCTGACACAAGCTGTTGGGGAGTTATATAATATTTTTAACCAGTTTATGAAAGAGGGTCCAAAACCAAATTTGTGTAAAGTTGCAAATAGAGATTTCCAGTTAACTCTGTCAAATGCTTTTTCTGCATCTAAAGAAAATATTATGGTTTCAATGTTTTTACTGCATGAGTAGTCTATTAAATTAAGTAATCTACGTGTATTTGTTGATGAGTGCCTACCTTTTATAAAACCAGTTTGGTCAGGATGAATTAAAAGGGGGGTTAGTTTCTCTAATCTCTTTCGGAGAGCTTTGCAGATTATTTTAAAGGCTACATTAATAAGGGATATTGGACGATAGCTTGAAGGAAATACAGGGTCTTTGCCTGGTTTTTGTAAGAGACTGATATTTGCAGAGTTCATATTTGGTGGTAGTCTACCATTTTCTTTGATTTCCTGCAACATCCTGTGAAAAACTGGTGCCAGAATTGTCCAGAATTCTTTGTAAAAATCTGTTGGAAAACCGTCTGGACCTGGAGCCTTATTATTGGGTATACTTATCAGAGCTTCCTGGAGTTCACCTGGCGTCAGTGGCGAATTTTGGAAGAGTTATGTTGTCGAGAAATTGATCAATTTCTTTTTTAGATGGGTTTATTTGTGGTGTATATAAAGTTTCATAGAAATCCCTAAAAATTTTGTTTATTTTTTTAGGATCATATATTGTATTCCCAGATAAATCTTTAACAGCACATATAGTTGTTTTTTCTTTATTGATTTTTAACTGGTTAGCAAGAAGTTGTCCGGATTTGTTACCGTGTTCATAATTTTGCAGGCGAAGTCTTTGTACTAAGAATTTAGTCTTTTTATCAAGAATTTCATTTAATTCTAGTTTTGTCTTGCGTATTTTGTTTAATATTTCTTGATCTTGGTGTGACACATAGGCTTTTTCTAAGGATCTGATGTTTTTCTCTAGTTCCTGAATTTTTTTGTTTTCTTCTTTCTTCTTATGTGATGAGAAAGAGATTATTTTACCTCTCATCACGGCTTTCCCTGCTTCCCAGAGGACAGATGCTGATGTTCCAGGAATGTCATTGAAGCCTAAATATAGAGTCCATTCTTTTTTAAAGTATTTGATAAACTCTTCGTCTTTGAGCAGTGATGTATTAAATCTCCAGTTTTTTCTTGGTGTAGTATTATTCATCTGTGTTAGTGTTAAAGATACAGGAGCATGATCGCTGACAGCTATAGGATGAATCTCAGCGTCTGTAATGTTACTCAGCAATGAGCTGCTGACCAGAAAATAATCCAGACGAGAGTAGGAGTGATTGACATGTGAGAAGAAAGAATATTCCTTACTGTTGGGGTGAAGGGAGCGCCATGCATTGCAAAGACCAAAGTCGCTCATATACTGTTTGATTATATTTGTGGACTGCCAGTTACACTGAGTTCCTGCTGTATTGAGCCTATCCATTTCTTCATTTAGTCCCAGTTTGAGGTCTCCCCCAAGAACAATTGTGCAATCTAGGTGTTTGGAGAGTGTACTAAAAAATCCATGATCTATAACTGTATCGAGTACTGTGAAATTAATATTTTTATGTATTAGAATTGCTACTCCTTTGTCTAGAATTATAACAGGCTGAGAACACATTAGGAAACTCAGGTGTTTTAAGTTATTCAAACCTGTGACAGGCATGTGGGTTTCTTGTAATAAAACAACGTCTGCCTGTAATTTTTTTAAGTTGGTTAAGTATTTCTAAACTTTTTTCCCTAGAGCCAGCTCCATGCACATTCCATGTGACAAATCTTAGCATGCCCATAGTTGTGTGTTTGTGGCTAATGATGTACGCTGTGTGTCTCGCTTAGACTGGTGAGGAAAATGGAAACACATCATTTTTTTATTTTTTTTTGTAAGTAAAGAGAAGAAAATGCGCGGCGAGAAGCTCCATAGGTCTGACTATGTGTGTGCATAATAACTAATATGAGCAAACGTGTGTGAGTGTCCTATATCTGTGTGCACTGTGTGGCTGTTGTAAATGTGTTCCCTTTAAACGCATGTGTGTGCGTGATCGTGCAGAGTAAGCATGTAGAAATAGACAGTGTCGCTTGTGGATGGATAGGTAAACAGTGATCGACATAGTGATAGAAAAGAGAAGCAAATAAACCAAAGAGCAAGGTGCGCGACAAGAGGGAGAGAGGGAAAAAGAAATAAAAACGGAAACATTCCAATTAAAGCATTGGCGGAGAGTGACGGTGACGTTATACTAAATTAGCAAACTGAAATTACATAGTTAAGCAAAAGTTAATACAAGAGAGTGTGAGTGAAGAGAATAGTGTAGCAGATTCTTATCTGGTGTGCGGTCAATACAGCCATGGAGTGGTGCCAGGGTCGCGGTAAAGCTGTTCGTCCACGTGGGGCCGGTGTTCCAGATCTACTGGCGTTTAGATCAACTGGCGTTGGTCGAACAGATGTGTGGCAGTCTTGCGTTTCAGTAGCTGCTACTGACAAACCAGCAAAAAACGCCAAATGTGTCATCTGTGACACTTGTGAGGTTATCGCAAACACACTCCGTCAGTCTTGATGCTGTTGAACAACAAAATGTTTAAAAATGTGGCAAGTTAACCTGGTGATATCCTGACGCGATCGCGAAAACAGCAAACAATTAACACCACGCCGATGTTGTTCACCGGACAGCAAGAGTAAACGATCGGGAGACTCAAGTCGTCGTTATCGTTCCCCTCGCACGTTTTATTTCTCCAGTTTCAGCGTTTTTGCTCCACAACTAAAGCGAGCAGTTTACTTTGTGCACTAACATGGAGTCGAGTCAACCAGCGCCACCTCTGGCCAAGTGCCACAGCCTACAGCCAGATCAACTTGTGACACACATCTGCAGCACGTTTGAACTCGTGTCATGCACAACACATTTGTACCTTTCAATTGTGTCTGTTTGTGCGTCATGCAAATAAACCTTTGAAAAGAATGAAATGATATCATATATTCCTTATTGGCCTACATTTGTACAAAATTCCAGTCATAGAAATCACCACTCCAATTGGTCATCATGATTTTAATATTCTCTTTTCCCATAACAATGAAATACACCTTGGACAAATATGACACATCAATGTTTCATTAGTGTTGTCACATCACATCCTGTAAGCAGAGTCTGCCTGTGTCTTTTCTCCGGAAATTAATATTTCCAGCCAATATAGGCAATTTGTAGCAGATCCACTATCACACAGCAGCTGGAGCAGTTTCAAATGGAGGTCAGTCCACTGCTGCCACCTGTGGCCAAGTACCATAGCCTACTACTAGATTAACTTGTGACACATCTACACCTGCTGCTATGATCACATTGAGTAGAGGCTGAGTGGCTGCACTTACCCCTGGTACATCCAAATCTACCCACAAACATGTTGAAAGATGCAATGGCAGCAATGTGGATTGTCAACACTGAAAACAATCAGTAAGCAAAGACAACAGGGATCACTTTTTTCTGTTTATTTAGCATGCACAACATTTGTAGTCGCCTTCTGCACAGGGGAAGTCCACACACACCGTGTGGTACCACTTTCCACAGAAGGTGCATTCAATCTGCAAGACTGAATGAGATTGTCAGGGTCATTGTCTGACTGTTTATTACTAATCACTGTGTAACTGCTGTACATTCACAGTAACTGCCATCTCCTTACAAATGTTTATTAGATTAACCACACTTATACAGACTGTATATAACAACCAACTCTAAAATGTTTGTTCGCAGAGAAAAGACACAGACAGACTACGCTAACGACATGTGATGTTACAAAACTAGTGAAATATTAGTGTCATTTCATTCATTTCAAAGGTTTATTTGCATGACGCACAAACAGACAAAATTGAAAGATACAAATGTATTGTGCATGAAACGAATTCAAATGTGGTGCAGATGTGTGTCACAAGTTGATCTGGCTGTAGGCTGTGGCACTTGGCCAGAGGTGGCGCTGGTTGACTCGAGTCCATGTTAGTGCACACAAAGTAAACTGCTCGCTTTAGTTGTGAAGCAAAAACGCTGAAATTGGAGAAATAAACCGTGCGAGGGGAACGATAACGACGACTAGAGTCTCCCGATCGTTTACTCTTGCTGTCCTGTGAACAACATTGGCGTGGTGTTAATTGTTTGCTGTTTTCGCGATCGCGTCGCGCATGAGGATATCACCAGGTAAACTCGCCACATTTTTATAAATTTTGTTGTTCAACAGCATCAAGACTGACGGAGTGTGTCTGCGATAACCTCACAAGTGTCACAGGTGACACATTTGCCATTTTTTTTGCTGGTTTGTCAGTAGCAGCTCCTGAAACGCAAGACTACCACACATCTGTTCGACCAACGCCAGTTGATCTAAATGCCAGTAGATCTAAACGCCAGTAGATCTAAACGCCAGTAGATCTAAACGCCAGTAGATCTGGAACACCGGCAGGCGATGTTGTGCCGGGGGAGTCTGCCGGGCGACTTTCCCATTGGTTGGTCTTTATCTATAAATCTCTCCTTGGGCTGGTTCCCTCTTATTTATGTGTTTATATGTGTAAAAACCACAACCAATACATTCTCACAATATCATACAAATGATTGTCCCAAAAATCAGAACAGAATTAGGGAAAAAGGCTTTTAAATATGCTGCCCCTACTTCCTGCAGAACTGAAATGATCAGAATTGGTTACCATGGGGGAGTTTAAGTCCATCTTAAAGGAACGAGAGAATAACTCTTTTACTCAGTGTGATTGTTTTCAATGTCGCTCTCAATTGATCTGTTATTGTATAATTTCCACATGTTTGTACGAGATATTGTATTTGTTTTAAATGTTATGTACTTATGTGGTACATGTATTTTGACTTTTGTTGCCATGATGCCAGGTCTCTCTTGGAAATTAGATTTTTAATCTCAATAAGATTTTTTTACCTGGCTAAATAAAGGACTAATAATTTTTTTAAAATGTGTGTGCATATATGCATGCAGTGGAAAATACATAGTTGTGTGTGTGTGAGACTGAATGATCATCTGTAGTCAGACTTATAAGCAAATGGCTCTTGTAAATAATAAATAGCCTGTTTAACAGAAAGGTCTGCATGGGAGTGTGTGTATTATTCAGAGCTACTTCCCAGCAGCTTTTCTTTTTGATTGCTTTCATAACTCGGATTACAGGCTACTTAATGAAACCTGGTCACTATTTATTTATTTTTTATCTACACACAGGGGTTAAAGTGGTAAACCATGTTTGAGCACGTTCAGTTACTCAATAATAAAATTTGATAGACAAATTAATGCTTAGTGCCGAATGAGTTCATATTTTGTGATGGCATTGAGGGTCTATCCTTACACTTAGACCCTCAGCGCATCCTTTTTTCCTCTCATCCTTGCGATGCATTCATGGTGAAGATGTAAAATTGCTGTCGGTGTTTCAGCATCTAGCTAGTGCTACAGAAGAGCAGCAGGCATAAGCAGTAACAGTTTTTTTTTAAGTGGGAGGTAATTTAAAATGCAGCTTTTAGAGAAGTTTAACAAATATCAGTAAGCATACAGACTCTTTCTATGCAGTTTGTCACAACATGTGTCTCCATCTTTACAGTTGTTTTATTTGTTAATGTTCAACACTTAGAGAGATATGTAAATGGTAAATGGCCTGTATTTGCAGTGGCGTGTCTAGAAAATTTTTGTTGGGGGGGCCAGGTAGGGGCACAGATTTGGAGAAGGGTGGCAGATGTAATTGTCAGATAATGTTAAAAACAATTCTACCAACCGTTAACCATAATTCAATAACCCTATAAACCTAATAACCGAATGCGCTTTTAACTCTTATTAGAATGAGATTTTAACCACTACGGTGCAAAGTTTTTAGATACTGCGTTGATAAAGTACAAGAGATACAATCAGTCAGTGTTTATTCAGCAGTCAAGGACATCAATATTTGCATAGTATTTTTACTGACATGTAGTGCACATATGTTTTGGGCAAAAACATTTTTTAATATTAAAATACGAACATTTTAACATACAATTGGCAATTTAGCTAATGCCAATGCAAAACCAATGCCTATTAAAAAAAGAAGATATCTTCTCACAAACTGGGGTTTGATTTTGAAACAGGAAAAAAGTGTGGAAACAAATAAAAAGACTAACATTTGAATAACACCTGAAAGTAAGCAAATACTTTATATGCTGCCTTATGGTAAACTTTGGTAATATTGATGTATAAAGAACAACACTGGCTGATGATGAAATACAGTCAGCTGGCATGGTGACACTGCCAGTATTAACCTGCAGGGCTGGACTGGGACAAAAAATTGGGCATTTTCACTACAGACCAGCCCACCGGGTATTAAAGCCATAAAGCCTTTGAATGAAAACAAACGCTGTTGTGACAGTGATGTACACTGTCTTTTTGGTATATGTATGATTTCTATACATTTTACGTCAGATAAAAACTTTGTTCGCAAGATTCAGATAATTATTTAATAAAAGCGAGATATTTTAAATGAGAATAAGAAAGTAAAGTATTTCTTTGTGCCCCCCTCTCCCTGTTAATTATGGAATCAGAACGATGCCACCTTGAAACAAAACCGAACAAAATATTGAAACCGAAAAAAAATATTGTAACTGAAATAAATGTACTGACAAATCTTGTATTGAAACTGAAAAAAAAATTGATAGTGAAAAACAATTAATTGAAACTGTAATTTTTTTTTTTTCGCTTACAATTTTTTTTTTCAGTTTCAATCCATTTTTTTCCGGTTTCAATCCATTTTTTTCGGTTTCAACCCATTTTTCGGTTTCAATCCACTTTTCGGTTTCAAACCATTTTTCAGTTTCACTCTGCTGGCACTGTTTTGGCGTACGGGGGCGTGCTGGGGAGCGGGGATTCCGACCCGCACGTATTTGCATATATTATAATGCTGACCAATGACTGGAGAAAACACTGATGATGCGGCTGCGGTCACGGACAAACTCGCACGTGTCTGTTCGGGAATGGCAGATGCTGAGAAGTCCAGCGTTTACATTACCGACTATTTCAAAGTGACAGCCTGAGGTGTTCTTCAGTAAATTGGACTACCGGACAGGAGGACCTGAGGCCCCACTGCATTATTTTTGGTAAGTTAAATGTGTTTGTAAGATAATCCGTAATTTAGGTCCTTAGGTAGCTACCTAAGGACCTAGCTAGCTAAAATGAGCACTCGGCTGTCGGGGAAACTTGTTTTGTAAAGTTCGTTTAGCTAACCCGTGCAGGTGAATGAATTTACCCTGACTAAAGAAATCAAGAGAAACGCACCGGGCTGCTCAGTGACTAACCACGGTTACTGTACTTTTATTATGAGTATTATACTGTAAGAGCAACAGGCTGGACTCTGCTTCTGCTCCTGTGTAGAGCTGATTATTAAATATGTGCAAACATCAGGTTGTTTTCTATCGCTTTCCACATGTGGAAGGATATTAACGCTAACTTTTAATTTCCCCTCATTAGTCAATAGCTACTGATTAAATAGCAAAGCCCGATACTTATGTACTGAAACCAACTACTTCCACTTGTCAGCTTAAGTTAAAATTTTACATTTTTCCCCTGATTATTTTTTTAGCTTTTTTTTTTTTTTTTTTTACTGAGTTTGTTACAAATATTCAGGTTAAAAAACTGTCCAAATTGTTTTTAATGAATTATGTTCACAAAGTCACATGTGCAGTACTCTGTACAGCTTGTATCCTTTAGGACAAATAATTTGAAACATTAATATTTCTTGTTCAATACTGAGCTGATAACTGATAACATTCAGTCTGCTGCTGCATCCTGGTCACAACATACAGATGTTGTGACCAGGATGCAGCAGCAGACTGAACCTCGACTGAAACCTGCTCCATCATCTCATCTTTGCAGATGTCCATTTATAAAGCATCAACAACTCAAAGGTAAACATATTAGAAAATGTGTTAGTAAGGCCTTTAAAACAAATAAAAAAAATAAACAGCTGTCGGCAGAACCGTAGACTGAACAACTTCAGATCCCGAGTGTGTGAGGACAGAGAAGGATCAGCTCTATTTCAGATTTGAGAGATAAACTTTATATTTCAGTTTGTGATGATTCTGTTCTGTTTGTGATTACAGGAGCTGTCCTCAGATTCAGACCTCAGCACCACCCAGTGACAGCAGACAGATCATCCTATATCTTCAATCTTTGTAGTAACTCCAAAATTACCGTATTTCCCGGACTACAAAGCGCACCTGAATATTAGCCGCACAAGCTAAAATCAGGGGAAAATCCTGTTTTGTACATACATTAGCCGCACCTGACTAAAAGCCGCAGGTGTTTCAATGTTGACTTATCATATGTAAGAGAATATGCACAAAGGGAATTGTCAGGAAAGAGATGGCTGTTTGGAGACACACCCCTTTTATTAATATTTTGAAAAACAAGTTATGGGTACATATTTGCACATGTAGTACATAACAGTAACCTATAGCACACCAGAAAAATAGATTCGGACTACCTTTTGGGCTCAGGTGCAGTGACACAGCTTTAACAAGAAGAAAAGTCAGTCATTCACCACCATCTTTCTCTTCTTCCTGCGCACTAAAACCACCAAAGTCCTCCTCTCCAGTGTCGGAAACGAACAGGCTCAGGATGGCTTCGTCATCCACTCTCCGCTTCTCTCCTTCGTTGTCACTTTCAAAACCAAAGAAATCCTCGTTGTCAGTGTCAGAGTCGAACACCCTCAGAAGGGCCGTGGCGGTGTCCTCCTCTCCATCATGCAGCAGTCCAGCCCTTCAAAATCCGTTGGTGAGCGTGGATGTTTTCACACTTTTCCACACTGTCAGAATCCACCAGTGGAGTTGGGCATAACTTGCTTTTTGCAAGTTTATCGCCGCTCATCATCCACGCCTCCCGCTGAACGCGTAGCGCTACACTCAGAAAAATTATGGTTCTTAAATCGTTCTTCAGATGGCTTCATGGTTCTTTAAAGAACCATCATACGTCAAAGAACCTTTTTATTTTGTGGATGGTTCTTCAGCTATTACAAATGGTTCTTTAAAGTACAAAAGGTTCTTCATCCTTAGCAATTTAAGTTTGATGGTGTAAATGGCATAAATATTTACTCACTATAACGAGGCTGTGAATTATACTGTGTGTTTTCTTTGTGTGTATGTGTGTGCGAAGGGGGAGGGCGGGTTACCTGGCAATTACCCTTTAAGAGAAGATGGTAGGAAACTGAATATTCAAATAAAAGTTAGAAATATTTGCTTAAAAATATACTGGTGGCAGGGGTGGGGGCCAAAGCCTAAAGACCCTAACCCCCCCCCCCACACACACACACACCCCTAACCCCGCAAACACATTATGAATATGGTGAGTTAACAAACAGTAGACACAATACACACATTCAAATACTGTACTTTAGTTTTAAATTTTAATAAAGCATTACTATTTTCTACTCCAAGGCATTACTTTTGAGATTATTATATATTTTTGAAAATATAGCATAATGATAATACTAGTTATTGTAAACTTTACAAACCACCCAGCAGTATGTAAAGTCGAGCGGCGGGCCTTGACCTTTCGGGGGAAAAAACTCTTTCTCACGGACGGTGACAGCGAAGCTCGCACACAAGAATTTCACTCACATGTGCTGTACCAATGTACCTGCACATGTGAGTGAAATTCTTGTGTGCGAGCTTCACAAGCAACAGAGTTGTGCAAAATACAATAATGTAAACAAGCAAAATACAAGAATGGCTACATCTGAAACTAATAAATATATGTACAATATATAATAGTATATGCATTTCTGGATGTGTATACTAAATATTTTTCTACGTGTGTGTGTGTGTGTGTGTGTGTGTGTACACATATTTTACAAATTAAATAGAGCGCGAACATTTTTCTTGTAAAACAAAGGGGGGCCCAGCAAAAAAAGTTTGGGAACCACTGTTCTAGAATATCATTAAATTCACATAAATAGACTGGGATTTTACATTTCAAATGTAAATTAACGTAAAATCACTGTAAATGTAATAAAACATAATTTTCTTGTTTTTTAAATGTATCTGTCTGAACATATGCATATTTAGATTGTTAAAATACATTCACAAATGCATCATAATTTCACAAATATTTGTCCGTTATTTGAAAGATTGAACTGTTAAATTCAAATGTAATGCTATGGAAAAAGATATAAAATGATTCGTATAAACTTTTTTTACATCAAATAATAATAATAATTATTGTTATTTAGGGCGATCGTGGCTCAAGAGTTGGCAGTTCGCCTTATAATCAGAAGGTTGCCGGTTTGAGCCCCGACTCGGACACTCTCGGTCGTTGTGTCTTTGGGCAAGACACTTCACCTACTGGTGATGGCCAGAGGGGAATTATAAAGAGGAATTGTAAAGCACTTTGAGGGTCTCGTAAAGCGCTATATGAATGCAACCCATTGTTATTTAAACCAACTGTACAGGGAGTGCAGAATTATTAGGCAAGTTGCATTTTTGAAGAATAATTTTTATTATTGAACAACAACCATGTTCTCAATGAACCCAAAAAACTCATTAATATCAAAGCTGAATGTTTTTGGAAGTAGTTTTTAGTTTGTTTTTAGTTTTAGCTATTTTAGGGGGATATCTGTGTGTGCAGGTGACTATTACTGTGCATAATTATTAGGCAACTTAACAAAAAACAAATATATACCCATTTCAATTATTTATTTTTACCAGTGAAACCAATATAACATCTCCACATTCACAAATATACATTTCTGACATTCAAAAACAAAACAAAAACAAATCAGCGACCAATATAGCCACCTTTCTTTGCAAGGACACCCAAAAGCCTGCCATCCATGGATTCTGTCAGTGTTTTGATCTGTTCACCATCAACATTGCGTGCAGCAGCAACCACAGCCTCCCAGACACTGTTCAGAGAGGTGTACTGTTTTCCCTCCTTGTAAATCTCACATTTGATGATGGACCACAGGTTCTCAATGGGGTTCAGATCAGGTGAACAAGGTGGCCATGTCATTAGTTTTTCTTCTTTTATACCCTTTCTTGCCAGCCACGCTGTGGAGTACTTGGACGCGTGTGATGGAGCATTGTCCTGCATGAAAATCATGTTTTTCTTGAAGGATGCAGACTTCCTCCTGTACCACTGCTTGAAGAAGGTGTCTTCCAGAAACTGGCAGTAGGACTGGGAGTTGAGCTTGACTCCATCCTCAACCTGAAAAGGCCCCACAAGCTCATCTTTGATGATACCAGCCCAAACCAGTACTCCACCTCCACCTTGCTGGCATCTGAGTCGGACTGGAGCTCTCTGCCCTTTACCAATCCAGCCACGGGCCCATCCATCTGGCCCATCAAGACTCACTCTCATTTCATCAGTCCATAAAACCTTAGAAAAACCAGTCTTGAGATATTTCTTGGCCCAGTCTTGACGTTTCAGCTTGTGTGTCTTGTTCAGTGGTGGTCGTCTTTCAGCCTTTCTTACCTTGGCCATGTCTCTGAGTATTGCACACCTTGTGCTTTTGGGCACTCCAGTGATGTTGCAGCTCTGAAATATGGCCAAACTGGTGGCAAGTGGCATCTTGGCAGCTGCACGCTTGACTTTTCTCAGTTCATGGGCAGTTATTTTGCACCTTGGTTTTTCCACACGCTTCTTGCAACCCTGTTGACTATTTTGAATGAAACGCTTGATTGTTTGATGATCACGCTTCAGAAGCTTTGCAATTTTGAGACTGCTGCATCCCTCTGCAAGATATCTCACTATTTTTAACTTTTCTGAGCCTGTCAAGTCCTTCTTTTGACCCATTTTGCCAAAGGAAAGGACGTTGCCTAATAATTATGCACACCTGATATAGGGTGTTGATGTCATTAGACCACACCCCTTCTCATTACAGAGATGCACATCACCTAATATGCTTAATTGGTAGTAGGCTTTCGAGCCTATACAGCTTGGAGTAGGACAACATGCATGAAGAGGATGGTGTGGACAAAATACTCATTTGCCTAATAATTCTGCACTCCCTGTATATTTCTGTACATTTAAGCATTATTATTCATATTGCCGCATTCATTGACCTTTTTTATAGGTAATTTCATTGTTTAATCACATTAAATTGTTCCTAATTTAATGTTTAAAAGCACTTGAAAAAGGCAAAATCCCATGTAAAATTAGGGCAACAAACAGTATTGTCATTACTGAAAATAACCGTATTTTCATGGGAAAGTTATTTTCTGGTATTATTTTGGCGCCCCAGCTGCCAGAATTACTGTTTTTTTAGGATTTTTTTTTTTTACAGTGTAGCTCAAACAGAAAGAAAGCCTGCTTGCAGTAACTACCCTCTTCTGAGAAAGAGTTTACACGTAATTTCCATCGATAGTGGATCGTAAATTATTTAAGAGCTCTATCAGACAGGTTCTGCCAGACGTAGTCCCAGACTGAGAATTCAAACCTGATACAGGACTGATATGTGAGGAGAGAGATATGTAAGGTGTAAGCCCCCACCGAGCCCTCTATCTGTTGTTCAGCAGACACCCTTAGTGGAAAATCCACAAGTTATTTTTGTGACTGAGTCGTAAGAATGGATCAGTTTGAGATAAAATGTACTGTTTATTAGAAATAATGTAAAGAATGTTATCTTTTAAGAAAATTGTTTACTGTCATTTATAGCCAGTCTTCCACACAATGGAACCTCGTGGTTACAGTCTTTTATTGCAGTGATTGGGAATCATTGGGAATCGGGCCCTGAATTAAAATCTCTGGGCATTTACATGTAGTGTGGCGGGTTGAGTGAGGGCTATATCAGATGTGCTGTCAGTACTCTGCAGGCATGTTTGAGCTTCTAAGTGGTACATTAGCATGCCGAAGTAAGACATTACTGCTGCCAACAATGGTCATCTTCCTAACACCTCACACTGTCAACTCCATTTATGTCTCCAAGCCTATGTCACCACTTTGATCAGGCAACCACAAGCAATTACTTAGACTAATTATAATTAATTTACAGAATGAAAATGTTGGTGACACAGGAGGCGTCTTTATTAGGAACTGTGGGAAAAAATGCCCATATTACATTTTACGGATAGAAAGTACCTGTGAATGTATTTACATTTATTTGACACAGTCATTTTAGTATAAGTAAGAATATAAGTAGGGATGGATGAGCCTCAAAATGTGCACAATCATGATATGTCAAGGAAATTTGCAATAACAATATTTATGTTAAAACAAAAACATATACACTAACATTTTATTTTCCCTGGAAATTTTAAGTAAAAGTGCAACTTCTTAACAGATGAAGAAAAAACCAACTTTAACAGTAACAGCTTGCGCAGTATTATCACATAAAAACAATTAAATGTAATTTGCTCACACTGCCTTGCTTATCGCTAATGTATTCATTAAATTGCAAGATTTTGCCCGTTTACTGTGAGAAGGTACTTGATGTTTCTTTATTAAAGGCATTAATGCATGGCAGTGTGGGGAAGTTACATTTAGGAAATATAAAAGCACGACATATCTATCGGCAATAACATGATACGACATTTTTATGTCACGTACAAGTTTTTACTGGTATTATTGTGAACGACACAATATTGTGCAGCCCTGTTACTAAGCTTGTGTCGTATTGTTTCAGATTTTGCAGTCCTAAAAGTCAGTGTCCTTTGATGACTGAATCAGTATTTCACAGTAAAAGTGAAAACTGGGGAAAACATTTGTATTGCATTAACCGTATTGCAAAAGTGTCTTTGCCAAGAAAAGCTGCAGCTATGTGGGTACACATATTATATAATTAAATATTAACATATAAATATAATTAAGTTAATCATTCCATTTCAACAAGGAGATATCTTTAGTATGGAAGTATTTGAACATGATTTACTGATATACAGAACTCAGTTATGCTATTTGGCGATTAGACTCTGAAGGCCCATCACAGCCAAATAAAATCCCAACATTGATAGGAATTAGGCCAGGACCCTCCAGAGTCTAAACGCTGGTGGTTGTGATGAACATAAGCTGGAGGCTTGGATGAAGTGACTTGCGTGAGGCAGAGATGAGGAGGAGGTAGGTCGCACAAAGGCATCTGCAAGGGGAATGAAAGAAGAGCAGTGCAGAGGCTGATTGGCTTGAAGAAGGTGGGGCGATAGATGATTGGTTTGCAGCGATTATCTCTGCATTGAGTTTTACAGTGTGCGAAAGTGGAAGGGATGTAATGAGTATACTACCAGCCAAACACTTGGGAAACCAGGCAAATGAGTGAATATAGACCTTCATATTGAGTGTATGCACATGCTTCATATATGATAATGATACCAGCTGTTTCTTGATTTTAACAGAATGAGTATTTACCTGACATGTCTCCCCAATGTGATGTTTGTGTAAAGTTGGTCAGAAGGTTCCTTTGTAAGTGTGCATGCGCCATTAGCGTGCTGCCTGCTGTAACCCTAATTTTCTTTCAGGATTAATAAAGTATTCTGATTCTGATACCTTAAATACCTGTTAAATTGGCTATAATACTTGATAGTAGGGCTGCACGATTTTGCATAAAATGAGAATCACGATTTTTTGGCTTAGAATTGAGATCACGATTCTCTCACGATTTTCTTTTCCAGTATAAATATTTATTGCACTTATTAACTGCACATCAACTTCGTAACAGTTGAGAATGAACATAAAAACAACAAATGTCTCACGTTTTGTTGTTGCCGCAAAATGTTGTACTGCTTGAAATTCTGTCTCCACCGTTGCTCGACACTGCGTGTATAGAGCAGGTAGTGCAACAATAGAAAAATAGTTGCGGGACGGCACTGTGTAGCGTTTGTCTAGGGTGTTGATCATTTTCCTAAATCCCTCGTTTTGCACAGTGTTGATGGGAGCCATATCTTTGGTCAGGTGATGAGTGATAGCCTCCGTAATTTCTTTGTGCCTGCGGGAGTTCGATGTGTATAGGGAAGCGCTGTATAAGGTTCCCGTTATTGATGTTTGGGTGGTTGACCGGAACGGATTTTCTCCTGTCACTTTCTCATCATCCCTGACGTGCTCTCCGTTGTTTTTTCCCTGCTAATTTTAGCATCACACGGCACAGCTTCTGTATCACGTGGTATAAGGCTCCGCCCTTGCCATTTGTTGAGCAGGAAGAGTGAGCGCTTGTTTTTATGCAGAGTACGTCCCGGATCAAAATGTGGTACAATCGTTGTCGTCGTCTTTTCTTTTTTTTTAAAATCGTTGTCATTTGGAAATGAGATCGCACATAAGTATCCCTTGTATGGTGTTCGGGTCTGTGAGACCCGTGTTCACTTTTTTTCAAAAGAAAAATTAAACAATTAATTATTTTTTCACGTGTAAATGTGTTGTGTCTTTCCACTCACTCCACTTGATTATAACTGATTTATTTATAACATTTTATATAAAAGAAAAACGAGAAGCACATTAATTCATAAATGTGATCTAACAAAGGTAAAGGGAAAAAATTAACCATGTTTGCTGTTCATATGTCTTGTAATTGGGATGAAGTAAACATCTGTTGAGTAATTTAACATAAAATTGTTTGATAGTGTTAATTTGGAAAGCCAAAACTCTAGCGGGTCCACCAGACCCATGAACACTGGCTGAGTAACAAAAATACGAACACCACACAAGGGGTATGAATCGAGATCGCGATTTTCTAACGATTAATCGTGCAGCCTTACTTGATAGCAGAATGTGGTTCTTCTGTCTTTTAATTTGCGTTTTTATTACATTACCTCAGGACGTGACGGTGCAATTGGAGTAACTGTGCAACGCCAGAAGTGTTGTCAGACCTGGGCAGGTGTTGCTTAAAGTGGAATCTAGCCGGTGGATCATTCTGTTTATTTCTTTTTGTTTTCCCATGTGTGTACCCTCATAAACAAAGGACTTAATTGTATTGTTTCAGCTCTGGGCTTACAGCTTTACAAACAAATCAAACATAAAAACTATTTCTTATATTTGCAGATGAAAAAGATCTATCCTTAAAACCATTATGTGATCTGAATTTGCAAAATGTAACAACTGAATTTTGCTATTGGATCACATTTCATTTCTCTTCTCAATTGCCCAAAGTATTTATAGTAGTCATTCCATATTAAATTATTGATTTGTAACCTTTTGATTTCTAATCAATGCTGAGTAGTGAACTAATAAACGCTTTTACAAATGCACAGATTTCAGAACAGCCAATGCAACAGTTAAACAATATAAGATTTCTTCAGAATTAGACCAGCAGGTTGTATTTCCTTTAGTTTTCCACTTGTGATTCTGCTTATACAATACATTCTTACGTCCAAATAAAATGAACATTACCTGAATTGTATGCTCCTTTGTAGTGATTTTTGTGCCATGGTCTAGTCAAAGTTTCTTACTTTTGGCAGCGTTTTAAACTTATGCAATCAGTGGAATTTCCACTTCAGTCATAAGTGAAATTATGCCATTTCCAGTGCTTTATGCTAATAAGGCATATTACACCTGATGAAATACATTTCTGGTAGAAATTCTTTCTGTATTGTTAAAATGGAGCTGAATGAAGTTCAGCTTTATCTACATACATTAGACCCAAGAGAGTACAAGGCAAAAAGAAAAGAGAGGTCATAATGAGCTAGCCAACTAGAGAGTCTTACACAAAGACACTGCAGTTCAAATAATGAAGACAAAAACACCTGTACAGTAGAGCAGAGCAGTGAGGCCAAACACGAACAGCAGACTGCAGCAATTCATGCAGCAGAGAGCCCGGGAACGTCTATGGATCCTGGCTGACAGTTTCTTTTTGGAGGGAATGTTTGGCTTCATTTCTCCCCTGTGGATCTTTCCTGGTAGAATTAGAAATTGGTATGTTTTTGTCAGCGGCAGTCGCAGAGGTACGAGGCGGGAGGATGTCAGCAACACTGTGCGCCTCTTAGGCTGCCACTTCACCCTTGTTAAGTTATGCAGGCCATGAAAGCAGAAGGGGGCTTCAGCAAAGAAGATGGAGATAAAGTGGGACATTTTACTACTGCTGTAGTGTTTGAGTCAGAGCATTTGACTCTGGCAATACTTGGCTGCTATTTACCAAAGGGACCTGCTTATATTAGCCAATCTGATAAAAGAGACACACTGACAGCTCTTCTATCTCTCCGGCTCCTGGTAGCCATAAAAGGGCCTTTGTTGACTCACATTTTGAGCAGATGTTATTGTGAAGACTGGCTTTCTCAGCAGTTGGACCTTACAGGCAGCGTAGACCTTATGGTCCTTTGCTACTCTGTAGTGCTGTTATTGGCTGATAATTGTTTTGTAGAAGAGAGAATGTGAGGATGGTACCACCGAAGACACCGAGTTCATCGATTCAAGAGGGGGATCAGAAAGAAATCTGTGTGTCTGAGAGAAGCTATTAATTATTTCTCAAAGAACTATCTATTGCGTTGATGGCAGGGTTTAGTGGGAATGGGTAGGGTTAGGATTTTCTCATAACAATTTAGCATATAGCCAGTGCCGATACTGATGGGGTTTGTATCACTAAATAAGGCCTAATATCAGTGAATCTCTATAAATGATGATTTTCTGTAGCCTTTTCTTCCAGCAGAAAAAACTGAATGCAAACAGTCGAGTATGTTTCATATAGTTTATAATGCAAATACTGTTTCTCTCTCTTTCTTTGATACAATGCCATCCTCTGGGGCACTGCAGGAAGTGTCTGACCTTTACTCGCTCAGTGAGGGCAAGTGACTGGTGGGTGCCAGACATAGTGCTGAATGAATGCCAGTGCCCACCAAACAGCATGCTTTTTCTTTTGCTCTGTTTTTTTTTTTCTTTTTGTCTGTTTCCTTAAAAAGAAAACTTGCAATTCCAGAGACAATGCCAATGAGCAGATCTTGCAGCCAGGAAAAACAGGCATGAAGCACAAAATGAAAATTAGGTTTTTCAGAGAGCTGTCAGATGGTGTAGTAGGTGGAGGAGTTGGGCTTCTCATGTCTCTTTCCTCTTCCTTACATCTGACTCTCATCTGTATTCTAGCATCCGTCCTCCAGCCTTACTGATTAACCCTACAGTGTAGAATAGATCTTTTGCTGGGTTTAAAGGAATTAGGTGTCAAGTTTCATGCCCTAGCCTTTTCCATTAGGGAGAAACTGGAGAATCCACCTCCTTGGGGGCATGCATCTAAAAGTTATGGACCATGAATGCTCTAGGCCCTTTTAAAAGATCACGTTATGAATCAGAACTCAAGCAAGGGCGTGCAGCTCACTAGAGGCAGATAGAAAGGAACATGAGGTTCTGTGTTCCCCACATCTGGAGCTCAGTGATGAAAATATAGTCCAAGGTGCTTTAACGAACTAAAGGCTTTCTAGGAGCCCTTTAGATGTTAAAAGGGTAGGGTTTCCGAAGATGTCAGCCATTTATTCAGTGGCAGCAAATATGATTACTCGACAGAAAGTGGGAAATTTGAGAAGGACAAAATTAAAGTGAGTGAAGTGAAGAAAGAAATGTGTGTGTGATCCAGTTATTGTCAGGGTAAATGTGTTAGAATTGGACACTGAATACATGCTGCAGGTTGACTGCAACAAGGGAAAGTGAGCATTGACTTGATTGGTTGGTGATATTACACCACCGTATGGACCAGATTGACATTTTAAGGATGTTAAAATGAAAGTTTACTATTTTACAGGGGATCATTTTCCTGACTATTTCTAGCTGACATTCCAGTTTTTCTGTAACTACTGCCCTCCCATCTCCACCCCAAAAAAAGCAAACATAGCATTGGCTTACACCATGTATGTGCCACTGTTTCTTTTCAGCTCAGTCAAGTGCATGCGGTCATTTATTTAAATATTAGTTTTTCTAATAGTCTGTCTCCTTAGTGCCTCATTGCATGAGTTAGAGGGATTTGTTTGGCCTCAGAAACCAGTCATTCGGCAAACTCTGGTCACTAGCAGATTGCTGTGGTTGCCCATAGCTTACATGGAAAAACTAGAAAGCGAAAATTTCAGAAGAAATTTTAAGTGTGCCTATGCCGCTGCTAATCAGTGTAGTTTGCCATTCATACGGCTACAGAGAGCAAAACTCAGCAGAGCAGCAATTCTCCACCATGAACTATGGTAAAAACAAACACCGCTCGCGCCTCACAGATGACAGCTTACAGTTTTGTGTAAAGATGAGGTGACTTCGTACAGCCCCGATTTGCAGACGCTGTGCGCAGAGGTTCATGAGCAGAAGTCCCATTGTACCACGGCAGACCCGACAATGTTTGCATGAACACGCTTTGTAGCATTACTTTATGGACCACTTTTCACACATGGTTGGTGTACCCACACAGCCGGCTGTAGCTTTTCAACTCACAGCCCAACACACACCCAAAAAACAGCCGAGAGAGCACAGACTTTACGCCCGTGGGTCCACCTCCCCTGCAGCAGCACTGCAAACCACGCCCTGCCACACACATCAAACACGTAAAATAAATATTTATGCACTTTTGTATTCACGTTTTGTTTTTTGTTATTTTTCCACAGTGTTCTGAATGATGAACAATGGTCTACAGCCAATCTTGTGTATTATTATACAAACTTTGGTTGTAAGATTCAGATAACTATTTAATAAAAGCTAAATATTTTATATGAGAGTAAGAAAGAAAAGTATATCTTTGTGTCCCCCTTTCCCTGTTAATGCCCTACCTGGCCCCCTGGCAAAAGCTTTGCTAGATCCGCCCCTGCACAGTTACCAGCTGTCAGCTACACAAAAAAGGATATTATGTTATTTGTGTTATTTGTCTCTCAGAAACAGTTCATAACTTCCCTTCAACTCATTCATGTCACCTAAAAGGTAAACCTGTTTCTCCATCACCAGTTCAGCTCTGATGATTCAGTAAGGACATCTCCTGGTTTGGACCAGCCGCTTTACAGCTGTGGCTCCAGCAAACATCAGCAGATACTAGAAATTAAAATCAAATGAATTCTAACAACAGCTGATCAAGCTTAAACGTGCTGCTGTTGTTTAGCGCGATAAACAAACAAGAGAGAAAAGCCGATTATTGATCAGTTTCATGATTGAAGTTGCAACAGGCGAGAGAATGACAGGGGAGGCTGCGTATAACGACAGAATAAATCCAGCTTTGTGTCTTCTTCCGTTCTACCTGAAGTACGGGACAAACTGTGTTCCTTTTCAGCTCAATACGAAATGCGTAATATTTTCTCTGAATGCGGGACGATTCCGTTTGTACGGAATGGTTGGCAACTCTACGAACTAACCCTTATGAATAAAATAAAGTTCAACATCAGTAACTTAGCGCGCACACAGCTGTATAGAAACTCTGTCATGCTAGCAAGCACGCAGTACGAGTTATTGGAACTGATTGTAAAAAGTCAACACAACGAAAATAAACTACACCTAAACTCGGTTTATATCTGACCCAAATAGAGTGCAGTTCATAACTTCTTACCTGAAATTCAGTTAACCTCCTTCTCCTGCCTTCAATTTCCCTGATCCGTGGCTGCCATCTGTTTGAGCTCCACGTTAGCCACCACTGGTCGATCGGCGGCCGCCTCGCCGCCTCGTATGAAAGCCAAGACCTTTTGAGTGAAGCAGCACTAGCCGTGCTAGCTAGCCGTGCTAGCAGCAACATCATGAGAAAACTGTTGCTAATATGGGATGTTTTGACAAAACGAGCAGATATTTGACGTTTACACACCTACACTCTCGCCTGAAAATATCTTAAAAGTTTATTTTGTGACCTAGAAACATGAATAAGAGAAATATATTAAACGAAGTGGCAGCCGCCATTGTTTGACTCGGTAGAGGCGTGCTATGAATTGTGGGATATGGAGTGTTCCACCAAGCATACACCCTTGCGGTTACCGTAATTATTCAATGGTTCGCGCAACCTTAAAAATTCCAATGGATCCTGAAAGCAGCGACGCTGTGCGCGTCATTGATATTGTCGTCATTACGGTAATGCAAATACGGGTAGACAGGCCGTACCACTCCCGACATACCACTAGAGAGAGCCAACACACCACAAATGAAGTTTGAAATTTGTTTCAGTGGGACCAAAAGATGGCGCCAACACACCATAAATGAAGTCTGTTTCTATGGGGCCAAAAGTTGAATCTTTCTCATGGGCCTAGAAATGGGCCAAAATTTGCACTACAATCTAAATATTTAAAAAACTATAAAAGTCATAAACACCAAAAGTCATAGCTAGGGATGGGTACCGGCCTCTTGGCATAGGCACACTTAATAATAAATCCGACGAATAGTAATAAGTGTGCCTCTTGGCATAGGCACACTTAACTAACAACTGTATTTAAACTGGAAAAAGGTTTATTTTGATGCAAATGATCCCCGTTTCCAGCTTGCATCACACTCTTCACATTTTCACAACTACTTAGCAAGTAGTTGGTGAGTGTTTGCGGAGAAGTTGTCTTCTGACATGCAAACTACTGGTGAAGGATGCTACATCATTATGCACTTGGCAAGTGTGCACTGTAGCTGAGAGAACATTCAAATGAAAACATGTATTAATAATTTGACAGAGATCTACAAATCCACAGCTGAGCTTCACACCTCTACGAGCATGAGGTGGACAGCCGCTGTAACTGCATTATTATATGCTAAGTATAGAGATTGTGTATAAATGTCCCCCATGCAAAGCAGTCCAATACATTCATTAATCATTTGTGTATAAATAGCATCTAATATCTCACATATAATTTTGATGTGTTTCAGTTGCATTATATAAAAATAGCTCTGTGTGTACAGCTTGTGCCTCACGACGCAGTTATCCTAGGGGAAAGAGACATTATTGGAATTTATTTATATGTCCCTCCACAAATTCACCACTTAGTTTGTTGACATACAGTGTTGTATTTAGAGGAGTTATTAGGCTACCTATTTTCCCACTTATTCTAGTCTGTGCACCAAGTTAAAAAGATGGGAAAAAAAAGCTACTTATGTCACTTCTGTTGCTTTAATTAACTGCAAGAACCACATCTTGCTTGTCAGTGCTTTCTCAAACACTAAAGCCTGTTCCCAAAACACAAGTAACATGGGCTGGAGGATTTCCTGAAATATGTACTTCACTGCAGAGGAGAGCTGAGGGGAAAGCCATGAGTTGAGATTAGAGGATCTGCAGTGTGCTAGTTTCAAAGCCTGGAATCTGAAATGACCAGGGCACAGCCCGCTGTGATGGAGTGGACCAAAAGAAGTATGGGGAGAAAGAGGGGGAATTATTTGCATTCAAGGAGCGAACATACAAACTTTCCTCAATTTCTAAGGAAATACTTACAACAAAAACGTGTAAATGTTATAAAGCTGATTTCAATGGGGCATGAAAACCATTTTTTTTAAATAACATTTTATAATTAACATTGAAAATTGAACTGAGTCACCAAGCACAACTTTTACTTATCCTAGAGTTTCATATTTTGACCTGAGGATTTTACATTTAGATGTCACAGAGGCTGATTGGATGAAAATAGGAGAGACAGGGGCTCAGGGAGGATTTAAGCCAGAGTGTTTGGCAGGGGACAGATGGTGCTGGTGGAGGCACTGGGGATGGACAGTGTGCAGATAAACAGAGAGCCAGGCCAGAGGATATTACAACTAGCCTGGGAACACTCATCCTCTGTCCCATGCCTCCCAGAGGATTAATAAGCCCTTCATACTGCTGCACATATGGGGAGCCTCAGAGGAGATGTGACACAGAGGGGGTGATTCTGTACCTAGTTAGCCATTTTGTTTTCTAAGGTTTTGTAGCCGGTTTTCTGATGCAGATGTTGCAGTCACTTTGCTTATAATAGACGACAGAGGAAGAGAGCCAGACATAAGTGAGGGCTTTGTCTTGGCCCACTGAGGACACTCATTTCGGTTATTTTTACACCAGCTAATCCAAACAGGTGGCCATGCTTATTGCTGGCAGAAAAACAAGAAAGACCATTCTTTATTACTTGTATAACAGGGGCTCCACAGAAGGCCTGCAAGTTGACCGAAATGACTTTGTAGCAAATACTCTTTCTGTGTAGCTGCTGCTGTTTGAGCTATGTGTGGGTGACATTTATTGTATTCTCACTTCACCTTGGGTGCGGCCGAGGGTTCTTTCTAACCTTTGAGGCACCACTGGAAGAACAGATACCAGCTCAACTGACCTTTATATGTGCTCCCTCCTCTTTTTGTGTCTTTCTAGCTAGCTCTCAGTGCGCTGGCTCCACCACACCCTGTTTTCTGATGCTGACAAGTGGGTTCTGCTGCTGTCCTCATCTCCCCAGAGATCTGGCTGGCCTCTATAGCCTGTCTCTAGGTATAGCTTTGCAGACGAGGACGGTAAAGGAGAGCAGACAGTGCAACTCGACTTCCAGACAGGGAAGATGGCGTTACTGCAAATAGACCAGGGACTCCTCTCCAATGGGCTGTGCTCCATATCACTGACACATTGTGTGTCTGTGTGAGTTTGTGCGCGTATAACCCATCAAAACTACTCTCAAACATTTGTCTTTATGAGGTAGCAATCATTTTAATAAGCTATGAATTCCTAGATTTGCACTGTGACAACATTTCTTTTTAAAAAAGGATCTTCATCATAGCATGGATGGTACCGGTTGTTACTCAATTGAACTGTCAAATTAGTCTCAAAAAAAGGTGACCTTCGGTCATGGTACTGGGTCGCTGACCCAGTGTTCTGTGTTTTGGACCTTTTGAGTCTTGTTAAATTCATTTTTTGATTTTGAGAAGTGGACCTATTTTCTGCATTTCCTTATTTTGGGGTTTTCTTGTTTAGTTCGTGTGACCATGATAGAGTTTGGTAATCCCTGGTAATTTCCCTACTGTATTATTAGAGGTCTCTAGTTTAGTTTGAAGTTAATTTAGGGTTATCAGTTTATGTTCCCGCTCCCTTGGTTTGGTCTCTGTGTTTTGTTCCTTGCCGCCACCTCCTGTTGGTCATGTCTCTCACCCTCTCTCGCTCTGTCCCCCGTTATCTCTCTGTACCCTGTCTCCATGTTCTTCTCCCTGTGTTTCATCCTTTATCTTCCCCGGTCTGTCGTGTGTTTCCATGTTCGCGTATGCCTGTTTTGGTGTCAAGCATGCACAGTGTCCAGTTTGTCCAGTTCAGTTAGTGTAGTCTGAGTCTCTTTTGCCTTTTGCTTTGTATTCTTCTTTCGTTCTTTCTCCCGGCCTAAATAAACGTCTCGCTTTTCATTAAGTCCAGTTGTGTCTACACGTCTGCTTTTGGGCCTTTCCCCAACACGATTTGCGCCCGCAGAGCATGACACCGCAGGGTCCTGTGGATGGGATGAAAATCCACAATAATGATAAATAACAGCCTCACAGCTTGCCAACTAAATAAACTTTTAACAATTAACAACCCATGACGGAGGATCCAGTAAATTCGCTTCATTAGGATGTGAATGGCCGCTAAAAATGCTCTCTGACTATCCTGGAAGAAAAAAACCTTACTCCACATCACACCCATAACAAAGAAGGCTTTAATATTATTCCGATAAATTCTTTGGAGGGAATGTTTCCTACAGATTTACTTTCACTGCTCCTTCCACTTTTTTTCTTCACTCTGCATCAGTTCATGTCATCCACAGAAGTCATCCACAACACACTTCTCAGCCTGTGTATGAATATACAAACTGTTGTTTATGTTGAGGTTGTGGATTAGAGCAGTGTGCCTCCCCTGAAAGGTGCCGTAATCATGCTCCCAGCTTGCAGATTAGAAGCATCTCCCTTTTGAAGATTTTGCCCAATACCGGCTCTTTCTGCAGGCATGTAAACACATTTTAACACTGATTAGGCCTCAAACAGAGCTTTGGACCCCCCCCAACCCTTTTAGATATCAAAGGAATTATCACACTCATACATGCATGTATCTTCTCTGGGGCGGTGCAGCGGAGCCTGCATTAATACTGGAATGTCTTCATGCCGCTTCATAGCCCACTAGCACGTACCCCTTTCTGACAGATGGCCAGGGGAGATTTGAAATCTGAGCAAGCAGAGAGAGCGGTGGGATGTCCATTATGGCATCATGGTTTGTCTCATGTTATCTCCCTTCTGCCATGACCCAGGCGTTTCACGCGCTGTCTCCGATGTAGAAACACTGCGGATTGAAATGTAAAAGAAAAACCCAGACATGGGTAGGTGGGTGTGGTGACCGATCTCACCTTGACAGTTCGAGGGAAGCTGCTGAAATATGTTTTTTTTACTTATCTCTCTCTGGCTGCACAGTGCGTATGTGCATGCACGTATGACCCATCGGCATGTCTGTCCACAGGGCAGTTAGGTGTGCGAGCAGCTGATGACAGAAGGTCATCATCACTGTCACCAACATGTCTGTCAGCGTGTCCTACTTTCCGCCTTGATCATCCTCTCATGAGTGCTGTTTTATTTCTATCTACCTCTCTATGACCTTTCTTTTTTTCTTTTTAAGGATGGGTTTGAGGTCACAGATCAGAGATGATAGGGGTGACCTCTCTGTTGTCTCAGTCCTTCGTCGCTCAGTGTGTTTCTTTTTCGCAGCTCCCTCCCTGTTTGACATTCTCTCTAAGCCTTTCTCTTTCTGACTTCTACAGTTCCAGCTTTCAACCAGTCAATATCAGTGCCAGATAAATTTTGTCCTCATCCATTCTTGCCTTCAGTGGCTGTTTTGTGTGTAGTGTTTTTATTTTATTTTCTGTTTTTTGTTTTGGGGTTGTTTTTTTTTGCCTTGACTGTCCACAGCTTGTCAGCGCAAGTGGGTCAATCAGTGATAATTCCTGTCAAAACTTGATTTAGTGGAAGCTATCTGTCCTCTGTCGTTAGTTAATCACTGTGCTTCTTCTCGCTATGAAAAGATTGCTTCCTTATTGTGACAGCCAGCGGATCTCTCAATGATTGTACGTAGAAAAAATAAAAACAAAAAAACAACTAAGGCCCAAAATATCAGGAAAAATGACAGAACTTCACCTAATCTCTTTCCTGTGGTGCAGCGCGAGACGGCATTTGTATGCTGGCAATCTCAAGTGCGGTCCCAGTGGATATGCTCCACCCTCCACCTCCTCACATGCATAGCAGATATGCATGTACACACCACAACAGCAGAGAACACACAAGGGCTGTTATTCGTGTTTTTCTGTGTCGTGATGA
This sequence comes from Copadichromis virginalis, assembly GCF_057382275.1. Classification (NCBI taxonomy): domain Eukaryota; kingdom Metazoa; phylum Chordata; class Actinopteri; order Cichliformes; family Cichlidae; genus Copadichromis; species Copadichromis virginalis. The sequence goes on from NC_140627.1 coordinate 8,306,430, forward strand.
GTAGAGGGCAACACGGCATACTGCCGCTGAAAAACCTCCCCCAGTGACACCTGTTTCTCTCTCATATCTTGTCTGGTCCATTGTTGTCATAAAAGCTGGAGTTTATTCACAATATCACCACCCATCATCTCTAACTGGAGTGTGCAATGCAAATTAAACCCCTGTTTATTCTTATAGGCGATTATATCCATAAGCATCCAAGCGTGAAATACAAACCTTTCTGCTATAAGGTCAAGCTAGTCATCTTGGGAGAATTTCAGTGGATAGGTGTCACTCTGTGTTTATTACGCAGTGTATGACCAACACACAGGCAAGGTGTACCTGTTCACACCGAGATACTACTACAGCAGAGGAGGAAAGAACTGCAGCACGTACTACACAAGTATATTTTTTTTTGCCATCATCATCAAACAACCACAATCAAATAAATGAGAGCCGCAGCCACATTCAGATGAGCCCCTCATGATTTCAAGAGGCACACAGCGTAGCACCCTCTCTAACAGGGTGACATTTTTGTCCTGTGTCTTTCTCACTGCCTTTGAGATGGAATGAAGCCAGTGCTGTGGGCTCGATTTATAAAAGTGCTACTGTCCAAATGAATTGAACACGCTTTGCCGTTCCTATCAGCTGTTCGTAACACTTCCCACAGTGAAATGATGCACATGCTGTTTTCTTTGCAAATTTGCATCATAGGATTGTTTTTTGTTTTTCCTGCAGTATATAAAAATTGCTGTATCTCCAAAATAAAACTATGAAGACACTCAAAATAAATTTCCTGTGGTGGGAAACTATTTTTTGCAACTTTATTGTATTTAAAGTTTTGAGTGATAAACCTCTTAAACTTCTCCAAGTAGAAATATATGTAAACAAAACAAAAGCGATTTTCAATTTTTTTTGTAGTTTATTGCACTTTTTTGCAATTTATGTAATTACTATGCACTTAATGCATACATATTATTAAAATATGGGCTATAACAGTTGTATTGATGTATAGCAACTTGAAATGCTCCCACAAATGGCACTACAGCATGTAAAAAAAAATAAATAAAAATAATATAAGCTCTGGTGGACTTGGTTCTATAGTAGGTCTTAAAGGGTTAAATAAATATCGTCAAATAATCGTGATCTCAATTTCAGTGAAAATAATCGTGATTATCATTTTTGCCATAATCGAGCAGCCCTATGTGGCGTTAAGGTCATTTCAACGAGATTAACCTGAAAGCACTAGTGGGAACACAACGAATATGACTGCACATTTACGCCGACATCATCCTAGTGCAAAGACAAGTGGAAGCAGAAAAAAACAAGCAAGCATGCTACTAACTTTAGCCGAGTCATTTAGACAGCTGTTTAATATGCTGCTGAGAATATAGCCCAGAAGAAGTTGATAGTATAGCTATAGCCACTGTCAATATGTGACATATTGAAATCGCGTTTGAATTTGCGCTTGTTTTTTTGCTTTCACTTTGCAATCATGCGAACTGTGTATAGAGAGCGACAGCACTGATCTGTGAGTGATGATAATTTGCGCACCAATTCCTCTGACATTGTCTTATTAATTGTTAGCTTACTATGCAAACATGACAAGTGAAATCTCCCGCAGCTTAAACATGTGAGAGGTTGATCGCGCAGAGAATCGCTGAGCTTATGTGAGTGCGTGTGTAAAAGCAGCAGGATTTATATTTGACTAGATGACCTGGATGACTGAGAACCTTCACAGACAGATATATATTTTAGTTCTGCTGAGCCAAATAAGACAGGTCAGGGTGAAGAAGTGACAGCCAAAGAAAAGCTTACCACAAAACGGAGAAGTTATGACAAATCAGACTATAAGGCAAAAAGAAAGTGCAGCTTTATGGTTTCATGGACAAAAGAATTTCTGTGGCTGCAATATGACGAGCTAAATAACCAGGGCTGCACATAAGTGGTCCGCAGGTGCGCATTCGCTGTCAAAATAAAAAACACGCACAAGGGTTGGGGTTAAATTTAAAAACTGTACTTTTGAGTTAAAATATATATTTATAATTTTAATAAATGACAAATTAAAAAGGCATGAACATTTTTTTGTATCGAAAAAATATCGAACTGTGACACCAAAGTATCGAACTGAACCGAACCGTGAATTTTGATGTATCGTTGCACCCCTACAAAACACATCATTAGACTGTGTTTAAAGACCTTGAAAACTTAGTCCATCAGTTGATTTTCTTTTTTTTTTACTGTGACGTCTACATCATCAGATTTCTTCTTAATGGTTAGAAGAGGGCAGGTATCACTAGGGATGGGTACCGGTGTCCGGTGCCATGATGGCACCGGTTCTGACATAAACGGTAGTAACCAGACCGAAAAGCAGTGCACATTTCGGTGCTTTATTTCGGTGCTTTTTTTTTCCTGAGCTCTGATACACTTCTAGCCAATCATTTTACGTTTCCGAGGATAGTAGGCGGGTCCAGGTACGTACGTTCTTTTATGCAGAGCTACAGATTAAAAATGCCCAAGGCGAAGCGGTCAAAAGTCTGGCTGTACTTCACAGCAAAATATGCAAACTCAGCAGCCTGCAACAAGTGCTTTAAGCTGATACTGTGATACTGTCAAAGGAAGTAACACCTCGAATCCGATGAAACACCTGGCGACGCATAGCGTTTTTTTTTTTTTAAAGCCGAGAAATGCGCCGTATTTGATGGCAGCAGCAGCCGTTCTTCTCTGCGTGAGGAGCTTAATGTTGGTCGTGTGTAATTTACGTTGAGTAGGCTAACCACGTTATTACATTAATGCATGTAAGGTGAACTAGCAAACATCATCATAGCTACATGCGGCTGTCTTCTTGTTTGATGGCAGATACTCCCTTCACCCTGGCCAAAAAGGCTAAAATGACCAAAGAAAAAGAGGGAAACAGCTAAACATGAGAGGTTTTTGGACAAAGTTTGTATTTTTTCCATTGTTTAAGCACTGCTTCCAGCTAAGAGTGATACCATATATGCCCCATAGCTGCAGAAAAGGCTAACATTGTTATCTTTTTACAAAAACCAGCTGAACATAAGAGGTTTTTGGACCAATTTTGTGTTCTCCATTCTTTAAGCACCGGTTTGAGCACCGTTTGAGCACCGGCACCGTTTCAAAAGTACCGATTTGGCACCGGTATCGGATAAAACCTAAACGATACTCATCCCTAGGTATCACCAATCAGGATTTAGCAACATTTCAGTCACAATCACCTTAAAGGTTGTTTATTTTCTTTGCCAGTTATAACATTACAGGTTCTCATAGTACATGATAATCTCATTAAATGTGTCATTTTATCCAAGCTGTTATTTGAAATTTAACAAACCATGCGATGATAGACCATATGAGGCAGAGCCCATTTAGCTCTGTTCTCCACTATGGAATACTAACTGGACTGGTTCTTATATATTGCTTGTCTACTCCACATGAGCTCTTTTTAATTAGCACTGCAGCCTGTGCTTTCTATCTAACATACACTCACACTAATGAGTGTATGTTGAATATAGCTGAATACTGAAATCAAGTTTTACCCCTCAAAAGCCTATGAGGAGAAACCCCTGATGCTCTTTTCTGAACTCAGTGGTTTCTGTCATATTTCAGGCCTGCTTATAGAACACAATGACTGGGTGTGCATCGGAAGTTAGTGAGGGTGGTCTCTGCCTGTGCAGAAAAACCCAGAATTTGTTCTAATGATATTGAAACCACATCTTTATTAATAAATTCCTCATTAAGGGTACAGGAGAGGTCATCAAATGGCATCTTCATGCATATCTTTTAGAATTACTGGTATGTTTCAACTGACACTTAGTGCTATATCATCCTGTTCCTCATTCTGGCACAAGATGAAGTTAGAATCCTTAAGATCGGCATTAACTAGTTCAGCATCACAATTTTAACATCTTTCTGGAATTTAAGCACTGTACTTGCAGTTTGGGCCGGTCAACATCTGATGAGAAACTGCTGAAAGTTACAGATCTGCTTTAGGTATGGATGAATCGGGTATGTCCTAGCAAGAAGCAACTGTTTCCTTATGTGTTCTCAGCTTGTTATAATTCTAGACCAGTGGTTCTTAATCTTGTTGGAGGTACCGAACCCCACCAGTTTCATATGCGCATTCACTGAACCCCTCTTTAGTGAAAAATAAAATATGATTTTTTTCAAATTCAAGACATATGTTTTTTATTGGTGCACAAAATGAGCCGTGCATGTCACCGAACCCCTAGGGTTCGATCGAACCCAGATTAAGAACCACTGTTCTAGACAAAGGGGAGTAGCAATTGTAATACATAAAAATATTAATTTCACAGTACTCGATACAGTTATAGATCCAGAGGGCAGATTCTTAATCATTAAACTATCTATACTTGATAAAAAGCTATGTATTGTAAGTGTATATGGTCCAAACGTTGATGATCCCTCATTCTTTCACGTTTTTTTTCAGTGCACTCTCTGAACACTTAGATGGCACACTTGTTCTTGAGTGGTGAGTGGACTTCATATTTAGACTATAATGACACTCCCGGAACATCAGCTTCTGTTCTATGGGGCAGGGAAAGCTGTGATGAGAGGTAAACTAATTTCTTTCTCATCACATAAAAAGAAAACAAAAATATTCAGGAATTAGAAAATCCCTAGAAGCCTACGTGTCCCACCAAGATCAGGAAACATTGAACAAAATATGCAAAACAAAACTAGAATTAAATGAGATAATTGATGATAAAAAAAAATAAATAAAAAAAAACTAAATTCTTAGTACAAAGACTACGCTTACAAAATTATGAACATGGTAATAAATCTGGTAAATTTCTAGCAAACCAGCTAAAAATAAATAAAGAAAAAACATAGGTATATAGATGCTGTTCAAGATTCATCTGGGAACATAGTATATGACCCGAAATAAATAAACAACATTTTCAGGGATTTCTATAAAACGTTGTATTCACCACAAATAAACCCATCTAAAAAGGAAATTGATCAGTTTAGACAACATAACTCTGGATTCGCCACTGACATCAGGTGAACTCCAGGAAGCCCTGACAAGTGTGCCCAATAATAATGCTCCAGGTCCAGACGGCTTTCCTGCAGAATTGTACAAAGAATTCTGGACGATTCTAGCACCAGTTTTTTTTTTTTTCAGAACGTTGTTGGAAATCAAAGAGCAGACTTCCATCAAATATGAATTCTGCAAACATTAATCTCCTGCTAAAACCAGGAGCAGCAGCAATTAGACAGAATTCAGTAATTAAGGGCATAAAATGCAGTGCAAGAACGTGGAACATAAAATCAGCCTTTATGCAGATGATGTGATACGTTTTCTCCAAAACTCAAACCAATATCTCTGGGGTGATTGAATTGATAAACTCTTTTGCAAGAAGATCAGACTACTCAATTAACTGGTCAAAATCTACAGTACACAATCTAAATCCATCCATTCGCTTCCGCTTATCCTTTTCAGGGTCGCGGGGGGCACTGGAGCCTATCCCAGCTGTCATGGGGCGAGAGGCGGGGTACACCCTGGACAGGTCGCCAGTCTGTCGCAGGGCTAACACACAGAGACAGACAACCATTCGCACTCACATTCACTCGCACATTCACACCTAGTGGCAATTTGGATTATCCAATTAACCTATCCCCACAAGCTGCATGTCTTTGGACAGCGGGAGGAAGCCGGAGTACCCAGAGAGAACCCACGCAAACACGGGGAGAACATGCAAACTCTACACAGAAAGACCCCGGCCTGATGGTGGAATTGAACTCAGGACCTTCTTGCTGTGCGGCAACAGTGCTAACCACCTTGCAACCGTGCTGCCCGCAATCTAAATATTTAGGTATTAATGTTTCTCCCCAGCTTGCAGATCTAACTAAATTAAACCAGAAACAAACCAAACACAAGGAGCAAAAAACAAACAAAAAACAAACAAAACAAAAAAAGAAAAGAAAAGAAAAAAGAACACACACACACACACAGGCGGCCAGGAAAAACAGTTCACACAAAGTTCAGGGGGGCGGCCGGCGGGTCCAGATGGGCCTGGGCCCCCTTTCCCTGGCGGGTTGCGGAGTATGGGGGTGCCTACTGGGGTCAGCGGGGGAGCTGGCCTTGCCTCAATTTTATCTCACAACTTACACATTCACATTACTCACACTCTCATAACACATACATATAGGATCTTGGGGATGGGCACGCTACACGGACTCCAAATTACCATCAGGGTGTACACCTCACCCCTGGCGTCGTTGCCCACCTCTCAATTCTAAATACACGTAGACATTGAGGGCTATCGGGAGGGGCTATGCGCTTACCTGCTGCTCTCTGGCAGGTAGCTCCATGTCCTCCTGGGTTTTAAATGCACCTTAGAACACACATGCATCAACACTACATATGAGCGGGCGGGGGGAGGTTTGGAGTCTTCTCACACCCCGTTTCTCTGCGGCCTGCTGGAGCGTGGGGCCAGGAGGAGGAGTTGGCCGTCCGACTGGGGTCTGGAATGTGGGGCCTCCCTGCTGCTGCGGAGTTGGGGCGGTCTGCATCTCCCCACCGCAGGGAAAAGGGTAACACCACCTGGGTCTAGGTGCAGTTTCCCCCTCCAGGGGGTACCTAGACCCGGGGCTTAGAGTACACTTGGGGAGTGTGATTGTGTGTACAGTGTCTCTTTATGTCTGTCTCCACGTTGGGTGAGTGTTGAGTAATTGCATATGAGAGCATGAGGGTGGGAATGGATGCTTGTATCTTTGTGTGCCTGTATGTCTGTGTCCATATGTCAGGTTGGGTATCAGACACCACCTCTCTGGGGACATCTCAGGCCCTCCAAGGCTGCCGGCGGAGCTCCCGGGCACGTCACTGCAACCCCCTGGCTTATGTTCCGCGGCTGCTGACTGACCCTTCATCTGGGACTCTCCTTAGCTCTTTCTGGGATAGTGGCGCGGCTGCCCCTCTGTTGGTCTTCCTTGGTCTCTTGTGTTCTGAGGGCCTCCGGATGTCTGGAGTTTTGATCTCCTCCATACCTGCTTCATGCCCTGGTGGACGGGGCTTTGGCTCCCCACACCCTCTAACAGATCATTACATGTAGGAACCTTTTAAAAACAAGCGCGTTCATGCTCACAGGTGTACACACGGGTGCTCACACACGCAAACTACACCCTTTTTGGCTCGGTGTTACGTGCTGCACAATAATGTTTAACATTTAGTATTTACTGTTATATTCCCATAGATCATCATGATGTTGTTTATTCTATTGCTCTAGTCTTCTTCTGCTTGTTTTCTTTTTTCTTTCTCAACAGGTGATCCAGGAAAAGAAAAAGAGAAACTCTGAACTTTTCTTCTTGTTTTTCTTTCCCGTCCCCGAGTCCAGTCTGGCCTGATTACAATAACTTAGAATAAAAATAACTAATAAAGATCAAATAAACTATGAAAAAAAAAAGAAGCAACTGTTTCTATATCAAAAACGTCATACTGCTGTTTACAGACATGCTTAATATATGTAGCTCGCCCAACTGCTTCAAAAGCCCCCCCCCAACTGAAGCTTTCCATCTAAGCTATCTGATGTGTTGAGCTTTTTCTGGTTGTTTTTTATAACAACTAAAACCATGCTAATGCTGTCTAAGTTTTTGACAATTTTTCATTGATAATAGGAATAGAAGCCAACAGCCACACACTAGAAATGTAAACAATCTGTAAGCATTTAGTTCTTTAAGAAGCTAAATGAATTCATTTGGGCTTCCCTTGTCCAATGTGCTGATCAAGGAGGTCTGCCTTATGAATCATATAGCTCATTCCAATGAGCTTACTTAGCAGCACTGTTTTTCTTTAGCTTTGTGCTGAACCCCCCCCCCCAAAAAAAAAACAAAAAACAACAACTTTCTTCTCATTAAGGAGAAATGTGAGTTCAGCAAGAAAGAAAGAAAGCACCAGTCCCGTTCTTTCTATAGCAGCTAGCTGGTGTTCTAGATGTCACTGGTGCTCTTCCAACCTTACCTTGACATGCTAAGCATTTTGTGTGTAGCTGTCCCTGCCTTACTGGCTTGTCTCACTGTTACCCAATTAACTAGCTGTCAAGGCAACACCACTAGTGCTCGACATGTTAGCTTTAGCTCTGACAGCTGCTGGTTAATTGTAAAAGGCATTGTGTGAACTTCGCCTGTCAATACAAGAGAGCAGCAATTGGGCTCTCTGAAGGGATTCCAGTTAAAATCAATGGCCTTTACTTGATTCACTCTTTTGCTTCAATTGACAATTCTTCTTTCTTTCTTTTGCTATTAAATTGTTCCATCTTATGCAGGAAAATCTGGTAGAGCCAACTTTTCTTTTCGCTCTCTCTCACTTGCGGTCATTTAGTCTCTTCTGTTTCTAGAAAAGCCTAGAAGACCATTTAATTTCCAGCTTTGTGTTTCTAGCCAGTGTCACCCTAACCTTTGAAATACCCACTTTTATCTCCTGCTTTTTTTGGTTGCATTTTTGGTTTCAAAGATGGTAGCCATCTTTACAGGAGAGACAACTGCATCTGATTTGTGTGCATTTTCATGGTCCAAGAGCCCTTGGCTAGCAGCTGTGAATGCAATGACTCAGAGAACAAGGCAGCAGCTCATGAGTGTCATGTCATCCGATGTTACCCAGCACCAGGGTGTGTGTGTGTGCCTGTAATGAAATGAATGGTGTTTCAGTAATAGAATAGACCATTAATGTTAATAATGTTGATTAAAATGGTCTTTCCCTCAGTACCACTTACTAAATGGTACATTGTTTACTGTATTTCTGCAAAACACCATGATGGCCTTGGGGGAAAAATGTATTTACAGCAAAAGCAAACATGAAAATATTTGAAAAGAAAAATCCACTCATGCAGTTGTAGTGCTTTGCACATGCTTTATATTGACACTAATTATTTTATTACCATAGAAACTGATGCACAGAATTTAATTTCAAAGTATTGTCGGATCCTTGTCGAATCCTTTCATCATTCCTCAGTTAAGATTAATCAAATCTGTTCTTTTCTTTTCTTCAAACCACCTGTCTGTCTACTTAGTCTGTCTTTTTCATATTAAAGTGGAGATATAGTCCTTTCTATTTTAAAATTTGGCAGTACAAGCATCCAGAAAAGCACTTTCTTAACCTTCATAGACTGTCTGGTGATAAATGGTGTGTGGTAGCCCCTATCTAACCTGAAATCTACCATCCATATTACTTTCTTTTCACTCTGACTCTTTTTGTTGTTGTTGTGGAGCACTGTTGTGGGTTGTTTTTGTGCCTTATGGACCCAATGACTACAAAGCAGAACCAGATGAATTTTATATGTAGTTCATAGTATGACTATAGAAGGAATAAATAACAATGCAACCACTTGATATTCCCCACTGTGTATATTTTAGGCTCAGTACTGATCAACAACAAACCAATGGACATCATGGGCCTCACACATGCAGTAAATTATCCAGGATGAATTAAAACGCTCTGCAATAGCCTTACAGTGAATGGGTCCCCTTCTCAACCCAGTGAACTAAATTGGTATCCTGCTTGCTAACCATGTTTCCCCGTATGAGCTGATAACTTAAAACTCAACCCCCTCATGCTTGAGGTAACATCTGGGTCCAAAAAACCCCCAATATGGCGTTGCCCAAAAAAGTAATGTTGAAGTTTCAGAATGGGTGACATGGTAATGGTAATAACAGGAAATTTCTCTAAATACAGTGGGTAGCACAACACAGATCTATGACCATAACTGTAATGTTACTGTCTATAACTGAAACTACTAAAAAAAATATTTATCATGTAAGTTACATTTCAAAAACACAAAAACAGCAGCACTGTTAAGACTTAACAGGTGACTAAATTTATATAAAGGTAATAAGGCTACTGAATAAAGTCGTTTTATTGAAGCGTGGAACAGTCTGATAAATGGCTAATTTTACACTGGTAAACAAGAAATGTGAGGGATCGGCATTTAGTTTAACTAAAACAAACAAAAATGGGTGTTATCACGTCAGGAACTAATGACAAGATCTTTTGGTACATTTGCCAGCAGCTAAATGAGCCTAAGTCCAAATCGTAATTAAACTGAGATTTGAGCTCATGACTCATCTGCCTCTGTGAATTTTGGTATGCAAAAAGCTGTGTGATAGCAGTAGAGACCTGCTGGCTTCTGGTGATTATGCTCCTGCAAAGGTGTAGGCAGCAAACCTGTATTTAGAATCAACCCTTTGGCGGCACAGAGCAGATCTGCTGTAAACTCCTGACACCTTTTAATCCTGTGAAAAATGAAAAGGGGCATTGTCTGAAAGTTTGAAGGATTGTGTTGTTGTTTTGCTATGGCAGGTGGTGGTTGGAATAAAAGTGGGTGCACTTGGAGGAAGTGAAGGCACTTTTGTTGCAGAAGTCTCATAGGGATGTTCCCACAGTCCAGGGATGATTGCAGTCAGGGAATGAACGTTTGCTGCTAACTGACAGGCATCGTTTTATATCAGGAGGGTGATCACTCTGGGCTCCTGAGTGCTGTGTCAATTAAACAACAGTGGCCCAGGCAGGTGGAAAGGAGGACAGGCTAATTTCTGTGCTGCAGCAGTCTGGAGATTGGTTTCAGATTGCTGCAGGCACTGACTCTATTCAGCCAACTCTCACTTTGACTGGTTCAATCACCCATACACAGCAGGCAGGTGGATAAGAGAAAGATTTCAGCCATATCAAAACCAGGTGGTCTTCAAAGTGTACAGCGTTCAAACGTGATGAAACGGTGGGACACTCTGGGCTGTTTTGAGAATTCGTCACAGCAGTTTTTAATTACAGCCTGAAATCTGAGCCGGAAAGCCAACTGCAATGAAAGGTTATTTGTGTGCATTCCTATAGAACAAGATTTTCAAAGTCTGAAACTGTGATGACTCCTATACTTTGTTGTCTATCCAGAGTCATGAAAAATATTATTTGACCCCCTACTGATATTGTCTGTTTTGCTGTGTATCTCATACTAAACCGTGTCAGACCTTCAAACAAAGTTAACTCTAAAAGTTTTCAGACCCTGCTGCCACAGCATTTCTGTGGGTTCAGATCCAGGCTAGGTTCACTAGGCCTCTCTAAATTGTTAATTTTATTCCTTTGAGACATTTAGAGATGGACTGACTCTTGCAGTTGTGCTTGGGCTTCACCTCACAGACTGACTGAATGACGTTCTTCTTTTCTGTCACAGAGCAGCATTTTCTTCCTCAGTTATTGCTAGATGCACTGCCCCTGTAGTAGCAAAGCATTGCTAAAATCTAGCACTTCTACCTCCACAGATTTCTGTAGTTTTAAAGTACTTTATTTGATTTATAGTAGATATAAAAGTACACAAAGCTAGTTTTAGCCACTCCCTTATTCACAAGGGGGTATCACAGCAGGTAGTTCCACGTGTTTGATTTCGCAGATTTTTATCCCAAATGCTTTTTGGAACACAGGGTTTTGTGTCTCCTCCAGAGATCAAACCAGGGATTTTTAACTGGTTAGCTGAATATGGAAACGACGACACTATCGAGTCACTGGCTTTGGATTCAACAGTCCATGCAACATTTTTTGAGTTATCAAGCTTTGTGTGACAAAATATGTGTGAACGTCAATGTTCTTCTGAACAGTAGTTTTTGGTAACCACTCTGACATGAAGGCCACTTTTCTTATGCTTTTTGTTTTCAGATTGAAGATTAATGATCTCTGAGCTTTACTGAGTTAAGAGAAGGTGACAGTTAATGGAAGTTTTCTTGCATCTTCCTAGATAAATCATGTAGTTTGCATTATCAGTCGTCTCTGGGAAGGCTCTGTATTGTTCCAAGCCTTCTCCATTTGTAGAAATTCTCCTCACTGAAGATCCATGAAGTCCAGGAGCCTTATGGATAGCTTTGTATTATGCAAAAGGATAATACACAGTTCAAGTTTGTCTCTGAGAAGAAGAAAAAAATTTTTAATGCAGATTCCAGCAATCATCCAGTAAGTGTTTAAAAGAAATGGATAGCGTCCTAGCCTCCTTTTACTTCAAGCAGTCTCTTTTGAAGTTTGGAGACCTGTTCTCTGAGTTGTAATCTTCTGTGCTCACAATGTGACACTGATGACTCCTCTGTGAACCCTGAGGAACGAGGAGGGACTTCTGCCACTTTTAAGCTACCCTATACTCAGAGAATGCAGTTTCCACCAACTTTTTAAATAAGATTTTTTTTCTTTGAAGCTCAGTATGCCATGGAAGTTAATGCTCTGGGATCCTTGCCTTCTTTGAGAAATAGTATATTCAAAGTTTCCTGTTATGTGTGAGCCAGAAGTTGTGGCTCATTTTGATCATTAGCATGCAGAACAGAGACAATTTCATGGAAATATTTATGGATGAACTAAATTGTGGCTGATGAGTTTTGTGAACTACAGCCATTGGGAAATAGAGAGGATGAGTATACATGAAAATTAAAATAATGATGTTGGGAGATGAGGGCAGAGCAACTGACTGCACACACAGAAGCCCTTGCTTGTATAGTGATGAGTATATTTAAGTGAAGTATTAATAATTCCTATAGTGGGCAGCTGGTTTGGACAGAGCGTGCATGGGGCAGGCTAATCTCCCAATGGCTCTCTGACATTCCAGGCATTAGAAAGAGGAGGAAGGGAAGGCGCAGTTGAGGAAATTGCTATTACCTCCATCCTTGGATGAAAGAATTATTTTTATATTCCACTGTTCAATCTCCAATGCCCTTTAGGTAAAATGAATCACACAGAAGAGATAAAAGTTTTGTTTGCATTATTTACCCTTTAAGACTCGATTCTTGGTTGCACTTAAGAAGAGAAAGTAGTAAATTATTCTTATTCCTAAAATCCAATTAGATCTTACAGTGTGAAACACTAAACATGACTCATGTCTTCTGAGCAAGGACACGTGATAGAGGCTAAACCCGTTAATATTACTCAACATAGGCTGTAATAACTGAAATGTCATCTCACAGAAAAGCCTTCTGGTTTTGTGACTTATTTACATCCTCAGCGCTGTGCATGTATCTGAGAGGATAAGTCACTTGGCACTTTTAATGAGATCTGCTAACGTTCATGTAAATTGTCCTCCAGGGACTGCAGGATTATTATTCTGCAATGTAAGTGGCTGTGTGGCAAATTTAGAGAAGTCAGTAGCTGAGGCGCTACAGAGACATCAGACATGGGCTTTTACTGTAACCCACATCCATGGATGCACCTCAAAATAAAATTAGTGAGTCAATGGCTGAAGCTTTTGGCTGAAATGTAACTTTTGTGCTAGATCTGCTGTTAGCTTTGAGCATATTTAAGCCATATCACATTAGTGGAAGCGTTGCTGTGCTGCATATCAGTGCAGCTGTGATTTGGTTGCAGATAATTTCCAGGCATCCTTAATGCCCTTCATGCTCTTCTGGAGACTATTTTTGGTGTGCGGCCTGTGAATTAGTTCAGGCAGTCAAGTTAAAATGGTACAAAATGTATACAACAGAAAATTTTCTCATAAGCACATTTTTCAACACCGCTGAGGGATAAGCGTGTCTATCATGTCGGTTTGATGCATCTGGGAAAATTTTCATTGCAAAATGCTCTCTACATTTTAAACATTCTGTATCTGGTTGTTTTTTTTTCTATATTCTGTAAAAAAAAAAAATCTGTAGCTGATGTACCTGTGTGGTCAAATTAGTGAAGATGTTTTCTCACTTTACTTGTACTCCATCTAAAGTTCCAGCTGAACTCTCAGGGCCACTGTACAACGAGCTTTAAACACTCCCAAACACTAGACTTTTACACATGAAATCATCTTTGCTGTTGCAGACAGTATCTTTGACTACAAAGCCAAAATATGGATCTTTGTAAACCAGTCACATGCTGCATGAGGCATCCAAGGTCATGTCCCTGTCATGCTGAAGAGATTAGAGAGGCAATTAAAGATGATCTGGAATTAATAATCAGCCTCATGTTTGCATGGCACAATCTTTTCTGCCAGCGTGCTGAAGATGTGTTGTAGTGTTTGCTGTTCTGACAGGCATAGACTGACTCAGGCACGCAGACCGGAGCCCGCCTGTGGTCACCTGCCGCTAACCCTGCTAATCACATCAGAAGCACTCCTATGTGAATAATTTCTTCCTGCACATGGCAGCACAGTGGAGTTTGTAGCTGTAGCTTAAACCTACTGTTACAGTCAAGGAGAGAATTTTTAAAAAGCACGGTTTGATCCCCGAGGATCAAAAAGGAGGGAAACTAGTCCAAGCCTTGAGCTGAGGTCGGGCTCATATTCCTCCGCATTGTCAACCCACAGCTGAACCGGGTGCCTGGGATGAACCCTTACAGACGGCTTCTCTTTCTTCCTCTGAAGTGAGACTGTGTTTCTCTGTGTTGAAAATGGGATAGCGGTGGTTTATTTCTGTCACACTGCGCCTTTGAGGTTGCCAAGGATGTCTCTCCACCAGAGGCCAAAGATTTTTAGCTGCCTTCTCATTTCGCCGCGCTATGCCTCGCATGCCACTCATTAAATCAGAGTTTGTTGCTGTTGTCACCGCTGTCACAAGTTGTATTGTGTTAAATCTTTGCTAAACATGATTTATGAAGTCTTGCTCTTAGCCCCACACACAAACATGTATTTCTTTTTGCAGGGTTCTGCATCTGAGAGAAGAGATGTTTGTAGTTCCAAAATCCTGTCTGTGGAATTCTTCAGCTGCATCAAACAGCCTCCTGCAGTCACCCCCCCCCCTCCCCGCTCCCCGTGCCTTCACCCTCTCTTTCTCCCCGCTAGAATCTCTGTGGTCTTCAGTCAAAATCCACACTCTTATTTCACTTCCAAATCGACAGCAGAAAAGTGAGTGAAGTACTTCACAGAAATTCTCACTCACAGCAGTTGAACAGTGGGCTGTATCTATCCATGACATAAACAAATCAGAGAGGCTGTTTTATGAGCTTTGGTATGTGGCAGTGAATAAGAAGTGACATGTATCCACACTTAAGATTCAGAAAACAAAACAGGGCCACAGTACACACCTGCCTCTGGCCTTATAACCTGTTTCCTATTTTGCATCCACCTTCCATCCTACTCTGACTAAAAAAGAAAAAATGGAAAATGGTAAAAAACGTTGAGGCCGCTTGTTTCCCAGCATCCAACAGCAAACCAACGTGTCTGGAATCAAGACAGCTGACCTTTGGGAAGCTAAACACATCCTCTGGGTGCCAAAGTGCTAAAAACAAACCAGAAGCTTCCAGCCACGGGGCAGATTATTTTAGAAGGAGGGAAAGCATGATGGAAAACAGCACTTACTTAGATATGTGCACAGAAAATGCATCCAGAAGGCGACAGCCACCCAGGGTGTGTTTTTGTCTTTTTTTGCAGCTACTCTCTGCTCCGTCAAGGTCAGGCCCCCTGTTACTGCCACCCTATAATCATGGCTGAGGTGCATCCACTGAGTGAGATCCAATCATTGGTGCCATTGTGTACAACATACAGTGACATGCTGACATGCTCTGAGAAAGGGGTGATGGGTTAGAGAGTGTTGGCTTTTAGAGAGGAAGTGGCTCCAAGGAGACCAGTACCACCTCTCAGAATTTTTTTTCTTTTATTTCTTTTATTTTTGTAACCACTGAGATGGAAAGTACTTAAACAACCCTGATACTAGGGATGGGTATCGTTTAGGTTTTATCCGATACCGGTGCCAAATCGGTACTTTTGAAACGGTGCCGGTGCTCAAACGGTGCTCAAACCGGTCGGTGCTTAAAGAATGGAGAACACAAAATTGGTCCAAAAACCTCTCATGTTTAGCTGGTTTTTGTAAAAGGATAACAATGTTAGCCTTTTCTGCAGCTATGGGGCATATATGGTATCACTCTTGGCTGGAAGCAGTGCTTAAACAATGGAAAAAACACAAACTTTATCCAAAAACCTCTCATGTTTATCCGTTTCCCTCTTTTTCTTTGGTCATTTTAGCCTTTTTGGCCAGGGTGAAGGGAGTATCTGCCATCAAACAAGAAGACAGCCGCATGTAGCTATGATGATGTTTGCTAGTTCACCTTACCTGCATTAATGTAATAACATGGTTAGCCTACTCAACGTAAATTACACACGAACAACATTAAGCTCCTCACGCAGAGAAGAACGGCTGCTGCTGCCATCATCATCCGTCATCATTTCTGCTACACTGGCAGGGCTAGGGGCTAGGACTCTCCTCTTCGTGTTTTTGGGGATGTTGCTAACTCCGGGTCTGATAACAGGCACCACACCCGCAGTAGATGCGCTCGGTGTGAGGTCTCGCAGCAAGCTATCAAATACAGCGCATTTCTCGGCTTTTAAAAAAACCTATGAAAACCTATAAAAAAAAACTATGCGTCGCCAGGTGTTTCATCGGATTCGAGGTGTTACCTCCTTTGACAGTATCACAGTATCAGCTTAAAGAACTTGTTGCAGGCTGCTGAGTTTGCATATTTTGCTGTGAAGTACAGCCAGACTTTTGACCGCTTCGCCTTGGGCATTTTTAATCTGTAGCTCTGCTCTAAAAGAACGTACGTACCTGGACCCGCCTACTATCCTCGGAAACGTAAAATGATTGGCTAGAAGTGTATCACAGCTCAGGAAAAAAAAGCACCGAAATAAAGCACCGAAATGTGCGCTGCTTTTCGGTCTGGTTACTACTGTTTATGTCAGAACCGGTGCCATCATGGCACCGGACACCGGTACCTGATACACAATGCAAATTGAAGCCCACTGTCTTATTGTGTTTGCATGTTTTTCCTCTGGAGCTACAAAGCCAGCCCGATTAACCTATCAACAGACAGAGATTAGACACTCAGGAAGTGAAGGTAGCAGAAGATAAATCTAAAAGGATTTCTAATATGAAGCTGGATCACTGTAGAGGCCAGTAATTCAGCAGTGCCAAACATACATTTTACTCCCTTATTGATTTCATGTCAGTGTTATAGGTGACATATCTAATAATTTATTACTGAAACAAATATTATCATCTTGTCCCTGTTCTGGTTCAGTTTATTCTTCTCTGTCCTAATAATATAGAGCAATGTTTGCATGAAAAGGTCTGTCAAGATAGTATACAGATGGCCCCACATATGTTCTGTGTTCAGAGAGCTCTGGTGGAGCATACAAACTGCAAAAATATTCCTATAGTCAGATATAGAAAGCATATTGCATATTGAAGGAGCTCCACATTTCCCACCAGCTTTGGTGGAACCAATCCATAAGTGAAAAAAAAAATAACAGAGGCCATGAAAAAGAAAGTACTCAACTCTCGATTGCATATATGTTGTTGCCATGTTACAAAGGTGCACTTGTTTTAATTTGAAGAGATTTACCTACCTGCTATAAAATGCCTCTGTTTGGAGGGGGGGCAGCCAGTCGGGAGACAGCTGGCTGAAAAGGAGATTAGCTAAAACATCTTGTTACAGCCAGTGGATAAGTAGAAAAATCTGCAGAAAGCATAAGACAGGAATGGGATCATTTTGAACTGTGAGTCAAGGATCAAAGTATGGTGATCCTTGACTCCCTTTAACTCCCTTTCTCAAAAATCTCCAAATGAATGCGCATTTTCACCTAAAAATGATGCAACTGGAACGCAATTCAAACTGCTGGGCAAACTTTTGATGACAGAAAATTGGTCAGAAATACAGCATTTTTGTGTATTTCATGTTTTCATTTGAGGAAGATTACAGTGTCCTCATTGCTCTGTGCTTTTCAAATCTCTCCAGTAACAAGTGACCTTTAAGTCACATGCAAATATGGTCACAAAAATTACAGTGTGCTATAAAAATTAAGCCAGTGGTGTTAGTGTAAAGACATCGTCTTTCCGTTGTAGTTTTGGGATGTCCTGTCATCACCTGCAAGCTATTCAAAGAGGCAGACAGGCAAAATAATGAAAGATCCCAGTAGCGTGAAACTCATAGGGGCTGCAGAGGGTAGGACAAATATTATTTGCTTTTCAGACAGGCAAAAATTCCCCTTTGGAAAACCCCCAAAAACTTCACTATTATTTCAGTCTGGGCAGTGTCCTCTGAAATATCTCATAAGCTTAATATAACATTCCTAATGAGAAAGAGATTTTTTTTTCAGTGTGTGGCCACTTTCTGAATGTTATCCTTATTAATTGAGCTTTAAGTGCGTGATCCATCCGCTGCATGCATTGATGAGTCAGCCTTGGATGGGTTGCCAGCAGTGTTGGTCAAGTTACTTGAAAAAAGTAATCGGATTACAGTGCTGCCCATCTCTGGTTGCCAGCGACAATTTAACTCAGAGATCACAATGTTTGCATGGAAATAATGGCAATCTTCCAGCGTTTAGTGATGAGCGGTACCTTGCACAGCAGCCATGTGTGGATATCGTTTTCTGCTGTGGGCTTGTTTTGTTGCATTCAAGGTTCATTATTTGTCTTTATTTGTCACATGCATAGTCATACAAGTATAACACACAGTGAAATGTAACCTGACACGCTCCTCAACATGTGCAAAAAATGGGGGGGGGGTAGAGGAAGAACATTATATATATATATAAAAAAAAACAAAAAAAAAACACCCAGCACGCCCCTGCGGGCGGTTTATCCTTCAAGCTCGGGTCCTCTACCAGAGGCCTGGGAGCTTGAGGGTCCTGCGCAGTATCTTAGCTGTTCCCAGGACTGCGCTCTTCTGGACAGAGATCTCCGATGTTGTTCCTGGGATCTGCTGGAGCCACTCGCCTAGCTTGGGAGTCACCGCACCTAGTGCTCCGATTACCACGGGGACCACCGTTACCTTCACCCTCCACATCCTCTCGAGCTCTTCTCTGAGCCCTTGGTATTTCTCCAACTTCTCGTGTTCCTTCTTCCTGATATTGCTGTCATTCGGAACCGCTACATTGATCACTACGGCCATCTTCTTCTGTTTGTCTACCACCACTATGTCCGGTTGGTTAGCCACCACCATTTTGTCCGTCTGTATCTGGAAGTCCCACAGGATCTTAGCTCGGTCATTCTCCACCACCCTTGGGGGCATCTCCCATTTTGACCTCGGGACTTCCAGGTTATACTCGGCACAGATGTTCCTGTACACTATGCCGGCCACTTGGTTATGGCGTTCCATGTATGCCTTGCCTGCTAGCATCTTGCACCCTGCTGTTATGTGCTGGATTGTCTCTGGGGCATCTTTACACAGCCTGCACCTGGGGTCTTGCCTGGTGTGATAGACCCCAGCCTCTATGGATCTTGTGCTCAGAGCTTGTTCTTGTGCTGCCATGATTAGTGCCTCTGTGCTGTCTTTCAGTCCAGCTTTGTCCAGCCACTGGTAGGATTTCTGGATATCAGCCACCTCCTCTATCTGCCGGTGGTACATACCGTGCAGGGGCCTGTCCTTCCATGATGGTTCCTCGTCTCCCTCCTCTTTCTTGGGTTTCTGCTGCCTGAGGTATTCACTGAGCACTCGGTCAGTTGGGGCCATCTTCCTAATGTATTCTTGGATGTTCGTTGTCTCATCCTGGACTGTGGTGCTGACACTCACCAGTCCCCGGCCCCCTTCCTTCCGCTTAGCGTACAGCCTCAGGGTGCTGGATTTGGGGTGAAACCCTCCATGCATGGTAAGGAGCTTTCTTGTCTTTATGTCAGTGGCTTCTATCTCCTCCTTTGGCCAGCCTATTACCCCAGCAGGGTACCTGATCACGGGCAGGGCGTACGTGTTGATGGCCCGGATCTTGTTCTTACCATTCAGCTGACTCCTCAGGACTTGCCTGACCCTCTGCAGGTACTTGGTGGTTGCAGCTTTTCTAGCGGCCTCTTCATGGTTCCCATTCGCCTGTGGGATCCCCAAGTACTTGTAACTGTCCTCTATGTCTGCAATGTTGCCTTCTGGTAGTTCAATCCCCTCAGTTCTGACTACCTTCCCTCTCTTTGTTACCATCCGACTACACTTCTCCAGTCCGAACGACATTCCAATGTCATTGCTGTATAGCCTGGTAGTGTGGATCAGTGAATCGATGTCTCGTTCACTCTTGGCATACAGCTTGATGTCATCCATGTACAGGAGGTGGCTGACAACTGCTCCGTTCTGTAGTCGGTATCCGTAGCCAGTCTTGTTAATGATCTCACTGAGGGGGTTCAGGCCTATGCAGAACAGCAGTGGGGACAGAGCATCTCCTTGGTAGATCCCGCACTTGATGGTAACTTGTGCTATGGGCTTGGAGTTGGCCTCTAGTGTTGTACGCCACATCCCCATTGAGTTCCTGATGAAGGCTCTTAGGGTCCCATTGATCTTGTACAATTCTAGGCATTCCAGTATCCAGCTGTGGGGCATTGAGTCATAGGCCTTCTTGTAATCAATCCAGGCAGTGCACAGGTTGGTCAGTCTGGTCTTGCAGTCTCGGCTGACTGTTCTGTCTACCAGTAGCTGGTGTTTTGCGCCTCTGGTATTCTTGCCAATTCCTTTCTGTGTCCCGCTCATGTATTGACCCATGTGCCTGTTCATCTTAGCCGATATGATGCCTGACAGGAGCTTCCATGTAGTACTGAGGCAGGTTATTGGTCGGTAGTTGGAGGGGACCGGTCCCTTCTTGGGGTCCTTGGGGATCAGGACCGTCCGGCCTTCAGTTAGCCATTCCGGGTGTCTCTCGTTGACTAGCAGCTGGTTCATTTGTGCTGCCAGACGCTCGTGGAGTGCAGTCAGCTTCTTCAGCCAGTAGGCGTGAACCATGTCGGGCCCTGGTGCTGTCCAACTCTTCATACTGGAGACCCTTTCTTGGATATCTGCCACTGTGATGGTTACTGGACCCTGTTCAGGGAGGTCGCTGTGGTCAGCCCTCAGATCCTCTAGCCACTGAGCATTGCCGTTATGGGTTGCATCCTTCTCCCATATGCTCTTCCAGTATTGCTCCGTCTCCAGCCTTGGTGGTGCTGTTCTCTTATTGTTCCCTTGCCACTGAGAGTACACCTTTGCTGGTTCTGTGGAGAACAGCTGGTTTATTCTCCTGCCTTCTATCTCTCTGGTGTACCTCCTCAAGCGGCTGGCCAAGGCTGTGAGTCTTTGCTTGGCAGTTTCCAAGGCCTCAGGTATGGACAGCTTGCTGTATTTCTTAGGCACCTTATTTGTCGCACCTTTCTGCAACTCCGTTAGTTGGCTAACCTCCCTCCGTGCTACTTTGATCTTGCCCTCTAGCCTCCTTCTCCATGGAGGGTACTGCCCCTTGTCGCTGTTCAACTTGTAGCCAAGCATCTCACTGATCACTGTTGCCGTATTGTAGATCAGCTTGTTAGTGTCGGTAATCGTGGTTGTAGGTATTGCCCGTAGTGCTGCATTAACATCATCTAGCATATATATATATATATATATATATATATATATATATATATATATATATATAACAATTCTGTAACTGTAACTTCGGTCGTTGCTGTGCTTTTTGGAAGTCGAATTTCCCAGAGGAACCCACCCGAGGGATTAATAAAGTTCTATCTTATCTTATCTTATATATATATATATATATATATATATATATATATATATATATATATATATATATATATATATATATATATATATATATATATATATATATATATATATATACATACAGTGGGGCAAAAAAGTATTTAGTCAGCCACCGATTGTGCAAGTTCCCCCACCTAAAATGATGACAGAGGTCAGTAATTTGCACCAGAGGTACACGTCAACTGTGAGAGACAGAATGTGAAAAAAAAATCCATGAATCCACATGGTAGGATTTGTAAAGAATTTATTCGTAAATTAGGGTGGAAAATAAGTATTTGGTCACCTCAAACAAGGAAAATCTCTGGCTCTCACAGACCTGTAACGTCTTCTATAAGAAGCTTTTCTGTTCCCCACTCGTTACCTGTATGAATGGCACCTGTTTGAACTCATCATCTGTATAAAAGACACCTGTCCACAGCCTCAAACAGTCAGACTCCAAACTCCGCCATGGCCAAGACCAAAGAGCTTTCGAAGGACACCAGGAAAAGTATTGTAGACCTGCACCAGACTGGGAAGAGTGAATCTACAATAGGCAAGCAGCTTGGTGTGAAAAAATCAACTGTGGGAGCAATCATCAGAAAATGGAAGACATACAAGACCACTGATAATCTCCCTCGATCTGGGGCTCCACGCAAGATCTCATCCCGTGGGGTCAAAATGATCATGAGAACGGTGAGCAAAGATCCCAGAACCACACGGGGGGACCTGGTGAATGACCTGCAGAGAGCTGGGACCAAAGTAACAAAGGTCACCATCAGTAACACACTACAACGGCAGGGAATCAAATCCCGCAGTGCCAGACGTGTTCCGCTGCTGAAGCCAGTGCATGTCCAGGCCCGTCTGAAGTTTGCCAGAGAGCACATGGATGATACAGCAGAGGATTGGGAGAATGTCATGTGGTCAGATGAAACCAAAGTAGAACTTTTTGGTATAAACTCAACTCGTTGTGTTTGGAGGAAGACGAATACTGAGTTGCATCCCAAGAACACCATACCTACTGTGAAGCATGGGGGTGGAAACATCATGCTATGGGGCTGTTTTTCTGCCAAGGGGACAGGACGACTGATCCGTGTTAAGGACAGAATGAATGGGGCCATGTATCGTGAGATTTTGAGCCAAAACCTCCTTCCATCAGTGAGAACTTTGAAGATGAAACGAGGCTGGGTCTTCCAACATGACAATGATCCAAAACACACCGCCCGGGCAACAAAGGAGTGGCTCCGTAAGAAGCATTTGAAAGTCCTGGAGTGGCCTAGCCAGTCTCCAGACCTCAACCCCATAGAAAATCTGTGGCGGGAGTTGAAAGTCCATGTTGCTCGGCGACAGCCCCAAAACATCACTGCTCTCGAGAAGATCTGCATGGAGGAATGGGCCAAAATACCAGCTACTGTGAGTGCAAACCTGGTAAAGACCTATAGTAAACGTTTGACCTCTGTTATTGCCAACAAAGGTTATGTTACAAAGTATTGAGTTGTATTTTTGTTATTGACCAAATACTTATTTTCCACCCTGAATTACGAATAAATTCTTTACAAATCCTACCATGTGGATTCATGGATTTTTTTTTCACATTCTGTCTCTCACAGTTGAAGTGTACCTCTGGTGCAAATTACTGACCTCTGTCATCATTTTAGGTGGGGGAACTTGCACAATCGGTGGCTGACTAAATACTTTTTTGCCCCACTGTGTATATATATATATATATATTTATAAAAACACCCAGCACGCCCCTGCGGGCGGTTTATTCTTCAAGTTCGGGTCCTCTACCAGAGGCCTGCTGGAGCCATTCGCCTAGCTTGGGAGTCACCGCAGCTAGTGCTCCAATTACCACGGGGACCACCGTTACCTTCACCCTCCACATCCTCTCGAGCTCTTCTCTGAGCCCTTGGTATTTCTCCAGCTTCTCGTGTTCCTTCTTCCTGATATTGCTGTCATTCGGAACCGCTACATCGATCACTACGGCCGTCTTCTTCTGTTTGTCTACCACCACTATGTCCGGTTGGTTAGCCACCACCATTTTGTCTGTCTGTATCTGGAAGTCCCACAGGATCTTAGCTCGGTCATTCTCCACCACCCTTGGGGGCATCTCCCATTTTGACCTTGGGACTTCCAGGTTATACTCGGCACAGATGTTCCTGTACACTATGCCGGCCACTTGGTTATGGCGTTCCATGTATGCCTTGCCTGCTAGCATCTTGCACCCTGCTGTTATGTGCTGGGGCATCTTTACACAGCCTGCACCTGGGGTCTTGCCTGGTGTGATAGACCCCAGCCTCTATGGATCTTGTACTCAGAGCTTGTTCTTGTGCTGCCATGATTAGTGCCTCTGTGCTGTCTTTCAGTCCAGCTTTGTCCAGCCACTGGTAGGATTTCTGGATATCAGCCACCTCCTCTATCTGCCGGTGGTACATACCGTGCAGGGGCCTGTCCTTCCATGATGGTTCCTCGTCTCCCTCCTCTTTCTTGGGTTTCTGCTGCCTGAGGTATTCACTGAGCACTCGGTCAGTTGGGGCCATCTTCCCAATGTATTCTTGGATGTTCATTGTCTCATCCTGGACTGTGGTGCTGACACTCACCAGTCCCCGGCCCCCTTCCTTCCGCTTAGCGTACAGCCTCAGGGTGCTGGACTTGGGGTGAAACCCTCCATGCATGGTAAGGAGCTTTCTTGTCTTTATGTCAGTGGCTTCTATCTCCTCCTTTGGCCAGCCTATTACCCCAGCAGGGTACCTGATCACGGGCAGGGCGTAGGTGTTGATGGCCCGGATCTTGTTCTTGCCGTACATTGGGTGAATGTGCAGTAGTAGCAGCAAGCAGGTGAATTCTGTACATTAATATGAATAGACATCTGACTATTTTACAGGATAGACAATATAACCATTTTTAAAATTAAAGGAATTTGGAATGTACATTGTGCCTTGGTTTAGAGTGTCTGGAAGAGAGTCCTGTCTCAGTCAATTATAGATGATGTGAGAGGGCGGGTGTGTGTGTTTAGAGCCCGGGGATAGAAGCTCCTCTTGAGTCTCTCTGTCCTTGCCCGGATGATGCGGAACCTTCTACCAGATTGCAGGAGTTGGAACAGTTTGTTGCCAGGATGGGACGGGTCCTTCAGTATCTGCTCTAGTCCGGCATCTCCTGGTGTAGGTGTCCTGAAGCGGGGGGAGAGCAATCCTGCAGCAGCGTTCTGCTGTACGGATCACTCTCTGGAGAGCTTTTAGGTCCTTCACACAGCTGTTCCCAAACCACGATGTCATGTTCTGTGTGAGGATGCTCTCCACAGCGCCTGTATAGAAAATCCTGAGGATCTTTGGAGAGACCCTGAACTTCCTCAGTTGTCGTAGGTGATACAGGCGCTGCCTAGCCTTTTTGGTCTGGGCCTGAATGTGGGCAGCCCATGTCAGGTCTGAGGAGATGTGGACACCAAGATACTTGAAGGACTGCACCCTCTCCACTGGAGCTCCATTGATGATAATGGGCTTGTAGTCTCTGTGCTGACTCCTTCTGAAGTCCACCACCAGCTCCTTGGTCTTGCTGAGGTTCAGCTGGAGGTGGTTGTCCTGGCACCATGATGCCAGATTCTTCACTTCATCCATGTAGGCCGCCTCATCGTTGTTGGAGATGGCACCCAACACCACTGTGTCATCAGCAAACTTCACAATGGTGTTGGAGCCATGGGTTGCCACACAGTCTGAAGTGTAGAGGGAGTAGAGCAGTGGCGAGAGGACCTGTGGTGCTCCTGTGTTGATGGTGATGCTGTTAGAGACGTGGATCCTCTGTGTATCTGTTGGA
Source organism: Copadichromis virginalis (assembly GCF_057382275.1). Classification (NCBI taxonomy): domain Eukaryota; kingdom Metazoa; phylum Chordata; class Actinopteri; order Cichliformes; family Cichlidae; genus Copadichromis; species Copadichromis virginalis. Next base: position 8,331,655 of record NC_140627.1, read on the forward strand.
TCGGTAGGCGAACTGCAGCGGATCTGTGGTGTCTGGGATGGAGGAGGAGATGATGTTCTTCAGCAGCCTCTCAAAAACCTTCATTACCGAGGTCAGTGCAACTGGCCGGTAATCGTTCAGGGATGAGGGTTTGCTGTTCCTGGGCACAGGGATGATGGTGGATCTTTTGAAGCATGTGGGGACCACAGACTTCGCCAGGGACTCGTTGAAGATGTAAGTGAACACACCTGCTAGCTGGTCAGCACAGCAGCGCAGCAGACAGCCGGTGATGCCGTCTGGCCCCGCCGCTTTCCTTGTGTTCACTCTCAGAATCAGAATCAGAATCAGAAAGGGTTTTATTGCCAAATGTTGAGCGGGTTTACAACATTAGGAAATTGCTGCGGTGCTTCAGTGCAAACATACTGTTATAAATTAAGCTTGAATAGACATGAAAATAAAAATGAGAATAAGAATTAAAAGTGCTAAGTAGATAGATAGATATATACATGATATATACATGAGTGCAGGTGGTGATCAGTGCCAAACATGGAATGATGCAGTGAACACAGCGTAGGGTCATGTGTTAGTGGTGGGAACAGTCATACGGTTATTGTTCATGTGTTCAACAGCAGAGGGGAAGAAACTGTTCTTATGGCGAGAGGCTCTGGTGCGAATGGACCGGAGCCTCCTGCCTGAGGGGAGCAGGTCAAACAGACTGTGTCCAGGGTGAGAAGGGTCAGCTGTGATCCGAGCTGCACGTCCCAGTGTCCTGGAGGTGTACAGGTCCTGCAGAGATGGGAGTCTGCAGCCAATCACCTTCTCAGCAGAGCGCACAACACGCTGCAGTCTCTGTTTGTCCCTGATAGTGGCTCCAGCGTACCACACGGTGATGGAGGAGGTGAGGATGGACTCGATGATTGCAGTGTAGAATTGCATCATCGTCCGTGTTGGCAGGTTGAATTTCTTCAGCTGCCTCAGGAAGTACATCCTCTGCTGGGCTTTCTTAATGATGGAGGTGATGGTGGGCTCCCACTTCAGGTCCTGGGTGATGGTGGTACCCAGGAAGCGGAATGAGTCCACAGAGGTGATGGGGGTGTCAGTCAGGATGATGGGGGGGAGTGGAGCTGTGTGCTTCCTGAAGTCCACAATAATCTCCACTGTCTCCTGGGCATTCAGCACCAGGTTGTTGTGGCTGCACCAGGACACCAGACGTTCAACCTCCCTCCTGTAGGCAGACTCATCCCCGTCCGAGATGAGTCCAATAACGGTGGTGTCATCTGCAAACTTGATTAGCTTGACAGACTGGTGGGTGGAGGTGCAGCAGTTAGTATACAGGGAGAAGAGCAGGGGAGAAAGAACACAGCCCTGAGGGGAGCCGGTGCTGATGGTCCGGGAGTCCGAGACATTCTTTCCCAGCCTCACATGCTGTTTTCTGTCTGTCAGGAAGTCAGTGATCCACCGGCAGATGGGATCAGGCACATTCAAAACAAAAATGGTAAACAAAAAAGGTAACAAAAAATAATTTCCCCCAGGGATCAATAAAGTATTCTGATTCTGATTCTGATTCTGATTCATCTGGGAAAGCTTGCCTCGGAGATGGTCTGGAAGGATGGTATTGAAGGCAGAGCTGAAGTCCACAAACAGGATCCTGGCGTAGGTTCCTGGGGAGTCCAGATGCTGCAGGATGAAGTGTAGGGCCATGTTGATGGCGTCATCTACAGACCTGTTGGCTCTGTATGCAAACTGCAGGGGGTCCAGGAGGGGGGCCGTGAGGGTCTTGAGATAGGAGAGAACCAGGCGCTCAAAAGACTTCATGACCACAGATGTCAGAGCCACGGGTCTGTAGTCATTTAGTCCAGTGATCCTAGGTTTCTTGGGGACAGGGATTATGGTAGAGGACTTGAAGCAGGCAGGCACATGACATGCCTGCAGTGAGGAGTTGAAACTCCTTAATGCCGCTCGGACGTCATGCTCCGCGATGTACTGCTACTTCCGTAAACTCGATGATGTCGACTGCGCATGCTCTGAACATGTCCCAGTCGCCGTCGTTGAGTGCGTCCTGTAGCGTAGCTTCTGATTGGGCAGTCCACCGTTTTACCTCCCTCGTGGTCACGTCTTCCCGCCGTATGTTTTGTTTATACTGGGGAATGAGGAAGATGGCGTTGTGGTCAGACTTCCCAAAAGCCGGGTGTGAGACAGCTTTGTAGCCCTGCTTGTATGGCGTGTAGCAGTGATCCAAAATACGATCCCCTCTCGTTGGACACGAGACATGCTGGTAAAAGTTTGGCATGACTTGTCTGAGGTTCGCTTTATTAAAGTCTCCTGCTACAATGAGGGCTGCGCCCGGGTCCTTGTTTTGAAGCGAGCTCAGCACATCATGTAATTCGGACAAAGCCATACCTGTGTCCGCTTGGGGTGGGATGTAGACCACCGTGGCGATGACTGAGGTGAACTCACGGGGCAGATAGAAAGGGCGGCACTTAATGCTCAGGAACTCCAGATGTGGCGAGCAGCCGCTGGAAAGAGTAGAAATGCTCCTGGCATCACACCACTTTCTGTTTACCATGAAACACATTCCTCCACCTTTGGTTTTGTTTGACTCTGCCGTTCTGTCCGAATCCGACGGAGTTACAGCCTGGTCCGGCACGGTGGGGGTCAGCCATGTCTCCGTGAAGCACAGAATGTTGCAGTCCCTCATGTCACGTTGGAAGGTGACCCTTGCTCTTAGGTCATCGAGCTTGTCCTCCATGGATTGTACATTGGCCAGTAGGATGCTGGGCAGTGGTGCGCGATGTGCCTGCTGTCTCAGTCTATTCCTAATGCCAGCGCGTTTCCCTCGGCGCTTCTTTGTTCTGCGCCTCGGATGAGCGGCCCGTCCTTTGTTGTTCTCCGCGCCGCGTAGAATCTCTGGCGGCAAGGAAGGATCGGGTTTAAAAGTGTCCAAGATTAGATGTGCAACCTTGGCACCGATGTTTACAAGTGATACGCTGTCGTATACTATAAGACTAGAGGACTGGAGAATGCCATGTTGCATAATGTTAGCAGAAGACAGGCTGCAGTATAGACACAGCAGAGGCCTCCCCAGCGGCAAGGTCCAATCAAGCAGACAGCACAGGAAAACCACTGACAGAAGTTAAGGACACAGCAGTGCAGCCTTCTTTCTTCTCTTTCTAAAGAAATGGCACGAGTCACAGGCTCTGGAGCAGAGTATTGAATGTCCAAGTGTGTGTTAATCTGTTTGGGATTTGAAATAATTGATGGCGGCGCTTTGTGCTTGCGGCTAAACAACTTCACTTAGCACATGACTAATTACAGACAGTGTTTGTCGGGATGTGACAGTCTTATACGCCTTTGCAATAATAGCAGAAGAGGTCAGTGCCAGCATTAATACAGCAGCTAGAGATAACCTTCAGTCCCTGCAGAGGACTCGCACACAATTAGCTGTGCGCCTTATCGGCTCAATGACAAGTCTCCCTTTCTGCTCTGACTTTTTCTTTTTATCACACAATTAAATAATTTAGTTGTTTTAACTTGAAAGAAAACAGATTCTCTGCCCATCCCATCTCCCCGGGAAAAAAGGAATGATGCATTAATATAATGAGGAGGCTCCAGTTTAACGTAACGACAGATGTGGGCCAGGCTCTACATCTGGTGAAGAATTTAATTTGGAATGGGAGGGTCCTTTTGCTCTGATTTTCAGATGTTATCATTTCATTTAACCTTGCTGTGAATGAGCCTGCCTTTAATGTTGGGATGTGTGCATGTTGTGACATTTATGGGGAGGGCTCGTGGATCTCTTGTAGGCCAAGACAGGACTTCCAGAATAAGCCACAGACTGTATATGAGAGAGAAGAGAAGCTGATGGGGAATTTTAATGATCCACAGGGTGTGGATTCTCTGGGAGCAAAAAGAACTCCAGTCCTACAAGAAAATAATCGTACCGCTTAGGTTATGATCCCAACTACTAGATTCAAGTCCTGTTAAATATCATATGATGGGATATGATTTGTAATTTGTGGTCACAATAAAGCAGGGTATACTTTAGTGTGGTCTAACCCTAACCCCTGTATTTCTCAGTCTGATCCACCTTTTTTATAACATCTGCTTTCAAAACACAAAAATAGTGATTCTTCAGCTCAAGGCTTCAAATCAAGACCTCACAGTGGCAGCGTCTATCTTTTTTACACAGTCTACAGCACGTATGGCGTTATCCATAGTTCTCCCCTAAGTGCATCTCCAAACCCACAACCCTGCTCTCTTTGTAGCCAAAGAGCTATGCAAATTAACATAAACGGCACATTTTTTTACTTAAGATGCGGGTTGCTTCATTTTTCTCTTGTCATTTAATAATTAAGTCCTTTAAATTTAATGTTCCATAAGTGCATGTGAGTTCTTGCTTGTGCTTTTGTTGAATCTGTGGGATGCATGAATGTAAATTTCTCTGTAAGCACACAAATACACGCACATTAAGCTACATTTCATTTCACATCTAAATGAACTGTCTGTTATTCACAGAGTGATTCATATATCACATATTCCTGTCTTTTCACCAGTTGTGTGTTGCTGCTGTCTGCCTGAATGTCATTTTAAACACCCTTTTTAAAGATGAGAGCTTTTCTCCTTACCATCTTCTGCAGGTGAGCGTGTGTAGATGAGAGATTACTGTCATGGAATATCAAGCGCTGATTTACTGTATAATAGATTCAGAGATGATGCCTCCTGCTGTCCTGCCACCTGTTCTGTCACCCGAGAGCCGCACACATCCACGGCTTGTTTACCAGCACACGGCACTCCAGAACACAAGCACATCCCTATTAACCAGTCAAAGACTACCAGGAGCAGCTCAAATGCACAAAAGCGTGAGACGGCACAGCATTAGCTTGTTCGCACACTCCCTGTGATTAGATAAAAGAAAAGGGAATGGCTTGTGACTGTAGCTCTGAGAGTCTGTCCATCCAGCTTCAGTATCAACCTGTCTTGAGTCCTCAATGTGTGGCAGTGATGAAGTGCCTCAGCCGGCCTTCTGTGCCTCCGCACTGAAAAATGAAGTCATTAGTTGTAGAGGGAGAGGAGCTTAAGTTCGCGGGCACGCTATAAGCCCTTCCACACTTCCCGTGCGCTCAGCACTGGCCTTAAAAGAACAGTCTGTCTTAATCAGAGTCCAGTCCACACAACACTTCCACCAGATGCTTTTTTATTAACAAAATGACATTCTCACCATTTCATGAGTAAATGAGGCAGAAAGAGAAAAGATTAAGGAAGTCAAAATCAAACAGGGCATTGAGTTTCTTCTCACACTAACCTTTGTCACTCATTTCTGTCTTTAAGTATGCTTATTGCTCCCATTGTTTTTTCCTTGTCACGTCATATGGTTTTTATATGACCTTTACAGTTTACAGCTTTAGTTTGCTCCACTAGATACGAGAGTGTAGAAGAGGAAGCACTCTGTCTCCTAACCTGCCTTTAGGCACTACTTAGTTGTTGACTCACAGAGCTGAAGTTACTTCCAGTTCTGTCTCTGGCTGTGCATGTCCACATGTACCCAAGATCCAAATTGTGTGTGTATGTGCGTGGGTGCAGTATATTGGTGCGAGTGTGTGCAATCGTACTGCTCAGTTCAGGCAGAAATGCTGCAGCCTGTCCAAAGATATTAACATCAAATGAAGCGCTCACCTTTCAGTTTCAGAATGTTTGTGGCTTACTGCTGGTTCAGATAGTGTGATGTACTGACAACATTTAGAGATGGGTACAAAATGGTCTTTGATGGGGATTTTTTTTTACTAAATGTATAAAGATTACTCCCACTGAGTGAGAACCTCCCAAAACAAGGGAAAGATCTGACATTAAATGATTAATGTGAGTGAGACCCACAAGTGACAGCTTCTCTCATCCCCTCTCTCCGTTAACCTTTGGTCTCTTCATCTCTGTCTCGACAGATTCAGTAATCATGTATGATGCAACAAGGGTGCTGTCTCCGAAAGATGGTGCAAACGGTTTGGCCCAGCCGGTTGTCCCTGGAGCAGGAGCGGGAACAGCTGTAGGATCTGGAGGGCCAACTGCAACTACAGTGCTGCAAGCTAAAACTGAAGAGGGGCAGTCAGTTAAGGAGGAGGAGGAGGAGCCCAAAGCAGAGCCTGTCCTGGTGAAGAAGCCCCACAGAGAAATTCTGGACCATGAGAGGAAGAGGAGGGTGGAGCTCAAATGTATGGAGCTCCAAGAGATGATGGAGGAGCAAGGGTAAGTAAAGAACAAATAGTAAAAAAACAACAGATAAGATAACAGTACTAAGTTGGTCGAAAATAACTTGATTATTGACCCTGAGGGAATGATTATATAGGGTACAATGATAGTCCTGAGTGTTATATTATTATAGTCCTTTATTTATAATTTAATTTGTTTGGAGACCTTTTTTAAGTTATTTGAAGAGCTGAGTAAGTTTAGGTTGCCATGGTTAACACTAAAGTAATTTTTAGACAGCACAGATTACACAGATTACAAAACAGAAGATAGAAATAAGGTTAAATAAATAAGGTTACGGGTAAGAATGTGCTTGCATTCATAGTTAGTCACATGTGTAGCATGAATAAAACCAGAGTTGTCGAGGCAACTAGATTTATTAAACTAGACTGGGAGCTGATTTGCTAGGCTTACAGTGCCTTAAGCATTTACAAAGTTGCATTAATAAAGAAATAACTCAATCTAAACCTAATCAAAGAGAAGTTTAATATTTGGTCTATTGATTTGCACTGGGCTTATTTGTTAGAAGGTTCAGTCGTTAGTAAGAAAATTCCCCAAGGAAGCCATCTGTTGAAGTCAAACTAAAATATTACCTGCAGAAGAGTTACAGTTTCAGTGGTAAGGCACAACTTTGACTTTGAGGGAAAATTGTTTCCACTTCCAGCTTGCATTGCACTTTTTTCAAGTTTTACTACTGCTCATTGGTCAGTTAGCTTAGTGCTCATTGGCCAGTTAGTGTTTGTCGGAACGTTGCCATCTTTAATGCAAACTGCAGGCAACTGCGGCAATCTCCTTATGAGCAAACTAATTTGTGAAAGGTAGCAGTCACTTGCCAACCAATATAAATATAATTTTTCCCTAGTTACGGTTGTTATGCACTCACCACCTGGTTGCTAGGTCTTTGTGACTGGGGCCAAAAAATATCATAGAGCTATTAGATGGGAGAATACTACAATGTAGTTGATATTTTATTTTCAGCTCAATACATGTTTTTCTTGGACAATTTTCTTACTAATGGCTGAAATTTAAAACAAATTAATTTTTTAAGACCAAGAGCAGAGATTGCCAAGAGGTCTCTAGGCCTGTGTGGCTGAAGCCTTACCCCTTGAATCCCGCAATCTATATTGATCCAAGTTTTCTTTTTTTAAATTATCTCCCTTCGTGTTGAAGCATTTCTTTATTATTTCTGCAACAGTACTTAGCTGCTCTTGTTCTTGGCTGCTATTTTTTTCCAAGTCCTGTAATTTGACTCGATATGCTGGCAGCAGGTTGGCAATATGAGCTATGTCTTCTAAATCATGGGAGACAATTTTGTGAGCTAGACGCACAAATAAAAGTGGAACTGCTCTTGATTCAGCTGAGCGAAAGGTTGTGTTTGGCTTTGTAAGGAAGCCCACATGTGATGCATGTGTATTCAAACTAGAGTCCAATCTGAAATGCTTGCGTAGGCAAGTCGGATGGAAAAAAAAGAGTTGCTCTTGGGTTTTGATGTCAACTGACATTACCTTTTTCAGAGAAACGGTAGTTGTTTATCTGTTTTTCACAATGCAGTTATTGGGATGCTGGTTGGAGTGCAAGCCATAAAGGCTTTTGTGTAGCACAGAGCCTGACATTGACAGGTATGTACTTGTAGGGGTGCTGAGTTCACAAGCTGCACCAGAACATTACATTCAGACACCGTAACCTGCCAGAAGTCATTTTCATCATAATATTGGGAGGATGAAAAAAAAACTATTCTCTCTGGAAGAGTGGAGTAAACTTAAGGAGCTGTGTTTTTGTGAGGAAATGGTGCATAACAATGTGTTTTTATACTTTTATCAGCATGCTTTGGAAATGTTATCAGTCACAGTGCTCTGTCGTGACACAATTGAATCATATTATTCTTTTATTCTCATTTTTAAAACAGGCATTATTGTGAGACACTGAATTAAACTGCAGTCCTTCTTGTAAGAGGTTGCTCTGAAACCTCTAAAGATAGAGCTAAAGATAACTGTTTCTTGGCATAAGAAGGGTTCAGGGTGCAGGACCTGGGTGCTTCCTGATTGGCCGGGTGCCCCAGTTAACATAATTGGCAGCATTAACAATTAGCAGCCCAGCGAAGAATCATGTATTTGCTTTAAGGTCTCCTGATTTCTGGTTGGGTGCCTGTGGAGACACAGGGAGGTGTTGAAGGGCCTTGTCATGGGTGCCAGGGGATTGTACACTGTTCCCAAGCCAACAGTGGGAGTTAGTTAGGGAAGGTAATCATGCATGCATATAGGCTGCATCCCAATTCAGGGTCTGCAGCCTTATGGGCCGCATTTTAAGGCCGATTATGTCACAGCGACGCGACGAAGGTTGTCCCAATTCAAGGGCTGCTCGAAATGCGGCCTCAAATGTGTCCTTCATTTCCCTGAATTTTAAGGATGTGGTGGTGTAGACTTCGTGGCCCAACATATCCCAGAATGCATAGCGCTGGGTGTGGATAATTTTGCCGGAAAAAAACGGCGGATGAGGGGCGCCCGAAGAGTAAACTTTGAGTAAGTACTGAATATTATGTCACTTATTTATGTGCAAATGTTTAATAAGAAAGACCATTAAAACATTACTGTTGGCCACATGTCGGCAAAGTTATGTGACATTAGTGACGTTTGTACTAACTTGGTTTTAAAGCCTTTACTTTAAAATATACGCCGTCCAATAGCTGACCTTAATCTTACAGAGAATAATCAAAGCTCATGTAGAAACAAACAAACAAATGAACAAAAGATTTTCTCCTTCATTTCTGTCAAACAAAGCTGTATGAAACGTTTCCAGCTGTTAGTATCATCGTTGCTAGGCAACCTGGGCAGCGCGACGGAGGCTAGACCGTCCCATTTTACAAGCCTCGCACTTCCGGCCTTAGCGGTCTTTGAGTACGCGGCCCTTGTGGGCCGTTAAGGCTGCGTACTTTTAGGCTGCAGACCCTGAATTGGGATACAGCCATAGAGATGTAGCAATTCAATCACCCACCCATTTCTGCTTCCCAATGTTGCCACTGAGTTGAATTTTACTCAGCTAAATGTGTTACAGCCATAGGGATAGTTAGCTCAGAACGCAGGACAGCCCAGCCGAGTCCATTTCATTAGCATCCAGCAAAAGTTAGGAAGAACCATGGAAACTGTAGAGATGGCAGACAGCCCTTATCAACAATCTCAGTGCTTCTCCCTGGCGTGTTTGCTCACACACGCACACACATACTGTACACACATGCACACTGCTGCTTGAATAACTACAGCTCGCAGCCAAACTCCAGGCGAGACCATAATTAATGATGAGCTCTGTGATCCTGTGTCAGTGCAGAGAAAACTCACTTTCCCACTGATACCTCGTGACATTTTACTCACATCACATTTGTCATTTACAGAAAGCTGACTAATCCATGATGTATTAGGGGTGAGTGATCCAATTGAATGAAAGGCAATCAAATTAGAGAGGGATTTTTTGTTTTTTGTTTTTTTGGGGGGGCTTAGTGTTGATATGAGAGGTGGCAGGCACATTTGAATGCTAGAGTGAGGAATCTTTTATCTGGCTAAGTATTTACATGAATTAAATCAATGCACTGGGTGGTTTTTATTTTTATTTTTTTTAAGGTGAAGCTGGATTGTACTGCCACTCATTTTTGTGCTCGTCCCTCGTTCCCTGAGCGTAACTGCTCTTGTCAGCCTGCGAGGTCTCATTAAGTCTGTAGGGTAATAGTAAAGCCACAGCAGATTGATGAAGCTGAAGGACAGCTACTGAGGATAGACAGAGGGGGTTACACACTTGCCATCTGTCAAGGTCTACTCATCTCCTGGCCTGGAGAAGATGTAATAGGTCCCAGTTTGAGAAAAGAGCCACAATGTCTACTGGAGTGGTGTAGTGGCACGCAGCAGCTTGGCAAATGATGACAGCACGCAAGGAGACAAGACATTCGCACTGACGGGCTCCACTGTGCTCGTCTGACTGCACGGCCTCGGCTGGCACACGGTCGCACATGAATGATGGCGACCACTCAGCTGAGTGTTAAAGCAAGCCCTGGATGGACTCAACTCATCTTGTTAAGCTATAATCAAAGGAGAATCCCATTTGGCAGCTTGGCTCAGCACAGCTACCCGTGCCTCTCCAATTTCTAATGTGCCTCTTTAAATGAGAGAGCGTGTGTGCAGGATTAAGGGATAGAGCAGGGGATGAAACACAGGGATAGAGAGGCAGAGCAATGCCAGGCATTAGACACAATTAAGATGGTGGCTGGAGTCTGTTTTCATTTGTAGTGGATTTAAGCCACGTCACCCTCGAATCCTGGTTTTGACTGAGGACGGGGTGAAGGATTAGGCTCAGGGGAAGGTTGGATGGCAGCACCCCCCATCCCATTTCCCTAGCTTTGCCAGCACATGGCAAGACACTCCCCTCCTCCCTTTCCGCACAGCCCCCCAGCTCCTCTCCGAAGATAAACCCAGGATAAATGGTCTGTCGTGAGTGATGGCCTCACCCCGGGAGCCAATTAGACAGGCTCAGCGAGTGCATTCATTTAGCTACCCAAGGCTTGGCAGCATCTCGCATTTATTGGTACATTGAGTGCTCCATCACTGCATGGTGCATCGCCTTTTCATGTATATGAGATGGGCTAGAGGTTACATATATCATATATGTGACATATGTCTGGAAGAGCACAAGAGGCACGGTCTGTTAGAGTAGCTCCTGTAGGCGATAGAACATAACTTAAGCTCTATCAGCATCCCATCCGTCTCCCATCAAAGAATATTGATGTACTGAATATGTCAAACTAATGCGTAGTGTCTACTTCTAATCAGCTCTAGGTGCCACATAATAATACGCCTGGCTGAATGATTTTGATCACAGTGGCTGCTCTGTATGCAAGGGTCCAGACTCTATTTCAGGGGTGTTTTTCCATGCTAACCGAGGCATAATAATCATGCATGGTTTGAACTCCTGTGGTGTCTGAGCCTTTAATGAGCTCTCTTCACAGGCTTCACTCAAACTACATGGTCACACACACACACCCAAAAAACCCACACAGGAGCTCCAAGCTCCATATATGTGTCAGTACATATGAATGTTGAGAGACACCAAGATAACGTTGAAAGTGTGTGCTAGGCTTGTGCATGCACCAAGATGCCGGTGCAAGAAATATGTCTTACCGCTTCGCCAAGCAGAAACAATAGATGCGCTTGTGTATTGAAAAATGAATATCTGTTTTAAAGTCAAGTAGAGAGGTCTGGTCCAACATAAACAACATAAGGAACAACACAGCTAAATTTGAGTATTATATGTTGATACAGGCATACAAGTGACCCAAGGCAGAACAGTAAGAAGAGGAAGCTTTATATTAGCTGAGAGCGAACTTGGAGCGTTTTGGCTGCTTCCATTGTGATGTAACATCTACAGTGACACTTTTTTAATTGCAAGAGATGTGAGCAGCCCGGATCTTATTAAGAGAGCTTCTCTCAGAGCCTTTGAGGCCAGAGCAAATAATTATCTCTCTCTGCTCTGATGGAGCTGTTCCTGCAAGCCAAAGCCTGCGTCATAAGACACAAGACGATAAGTGTGTGTCCTGGAAGACCAAAAAAAAAAAAAACACTGGATGGGAAAACATCTCAGGGTGAATGGCCCATTTTATAAATTGAAACAAGAGGGGCTCTCAAGGCAATAAAGAAGGTCTGTGCTAGACAAAACAACTTCAAAACCTGTTGTTGTAGAAAGGAGAAGATGAGCAATCAGAAATGGTGGATTGTGCTGCTCCAGCCATTGAGCTGCTTACACTGTGGAGGAGGTGAAGAGGGCATCTTTATAAAGTGGGAAAAAGGTGTACTTGTTCTTTGCTGCCCATTCTCTCTGGTTTATGTTAAATCTGTTATCTAACAGAAAATTTATGGCTGCAGAGAGCATCAATTGAAAAGCCTCTCTCCACTTGAGAGTTAAACTATTTCACTGTGGCACTCCGTAGGTCATTTTAATTCTACCCCTGAAATAGAAATGTGGGGGTGTTCAGGTTTGGTTTCCCATGTTCCCAGAGCCATTCAATCTTACTAACTACACTGGCATCGCTTTTTTTTCTGTAGCTTTGCATCAGAATTGATGGCTGAAAAGTTTCATAGGCATATAGCAGCACCTGGGGACGACTTGTAGAGAAAAGCTCTTCAGATAACAAAGTCGGAGACATTGCCAGCAGTCAGGAATGAGAACACGGGCACTTCACGCAAAGGCACTCCTCATCAAATCGATGACTATCAACATAAGGACAGTCTAGGGGCCAGAGCTATTCATTTTCCAGGAACGTGAGTTAATGAGTGAAATCTGTAAGTGCTCAGAGCTGTTTAATCACTCTAATCAAGATCTTTAATCGTGGTGATTTTTTTATTGCTGGGTGGCGGGCAGGCCTCTCGCTCTGATCGATGTCCCCTGTCTGTTTCCGCCCAAATCACTGGAAGTTTGCATTCCATAGGCCAGGGGTTCCCAAACTTTTTTTGCCAGGCCCCCCTTTGTTTTACAAGAAAAATGTCCCCCCCCCCCCCCCCACACACACACACACACACACACACATGCACGCCCAAACACATCCTGTAACCACACACACCCATATTTTGCTCCACTGCGGTTTATTTCGCACCTCAAACATTTAGTAAACAATTAAGTAAATACAAGTAATCTGCAATAAATTACAGGTAGTAAGAAGATAAACTACTAACTCTTTTATGCTATGTCCACGGGTATTTTTGAAAACGCAGCTGTTTCTATGGTTTGGACCTTTCGTCCACATGTTAATGCCGTTTTGAATCACAGAAAACTGAGATTTTTTAAAACTCCTTTTTTACGTGCACGTGTGGACAAGGAATACAGAGTTTGTCAACGTCAAAGATATGTGCCTTTTTTCACGTCACGCTGTGCGCCACGTTATTGTTTACATGAGAAGAATTGCAGAATGGCAGATATTCAGATTAACAGTAATAATAATAATAATAATGGATTGGATTTATATAGCGCTTTTCAAGGCACCCAAAGCGCTTTACAATGCCACTATTCATTCACTCTCACATTTAGGGATGGGTACCGGTGTCGGTTCTGACATAAACGGTAGTAACCAGACCGAAAAGCAGCGCACATTTCGGTGCTTTATTTCGGTGCTTTTTTTTCCCTGAGCTGTGATACACTTCTAGCCAATCATTTTACGTTTCCGAGGATAGTAGGCGGGGCCAGGTACGTACGTTCAGTTAGAGCAGAGCTACAGATTAAAAATGTCCAAGGCGAAGCGGTCAAAAGTCTGGCTGTACTTCACAGCAAAATATGCAAACTCAGCAGCCTGCAACAAGTGCTTTAAGCTGATACTGTGATACTGTCAAAGGAGGTCACACCAAGAATCCGATTAAACAGCTGGCGACGCATAGCGTTTTTTTTAAAAGCCGAGAAATGCGCCGTATTTGATAGCTTGCTGCGAGACCTCACACCGTGCACGTCGGGTGGGTTGCCAGTTATCGGACCCGGAGCAACATCCCCCAAAAACCCGAAGAATAGAGTCCTGGCCCCTAGCCCTGCCAGTGTAGCAGAAATGATGAGGATGATGATGCAGCAGCAGCCGTTCTTCTCTGCATGAGTAGCTTCATGTTGTTCGTATGTAATTTACGTTGAGTAGGCTAACCACGTTATTACATTAATGCATGTAAGGTGAACTAGCAAACATCATCATAGCTACATGCGGCTGTCTTCTTGTTTGATGGCAGATACTCCCTTCACCCTGGCCAAAAAGGCTAAAATGACCAAAGAAAAAGTGGGAAACAGTTAAACATGAGAGGTTTTTGGACAAAGTTTGTGTTTTTTCCATTGTTTAAGCACTGCTTCCAGCCAAGAGTGATGCCATATATGCCACATAGCTGCAGAAAAGGCACACATTGTTATCTTTTTACAAAAAAAACCAGCTGAACATGAGAGGTTTTTGGACAAAGTTTGTGTTCTCCATTCTTTAAGCACCGGTTCGAGCACCGTTTAAGCACCGGCACCATTTCAAAAGTACCGATTTGGCACCGGTATCGGATAAAACCTAAACGATACCCATCCCTACTCACATTCAACTCTCACAACCGGGGGAACAAATCGTGGCAGGATCAGCCTGATATTATTTTTATCCCAGTTTAATTTTACAGTATAAAGAGCTAACATCTCCAAAATGTCAGGAGTAGTTAGTTATTATAACAAGTGTTTGTGAACTAAAAATCAAGAATGTGGGATACTGTTTGTCCGTGATTTGAAGAGCCCAGCCCGTGCTCCCGACGAAGGGAAAATCAATTCTGCAGGGGAGACCTACTTTGGCACTTGTGCAGGTGAAGCCAAAGGGAAGATATGCTTCACCATATTTTCTAGTCTTTGGCTTAGAATGAAGTTGGTTTGGAAACATATTCAGCGATGCTTCATCTCCTGCTTTGCGTTTCTGTGGGAGCCCCGTCAAAAACCTGTCCATTATGCTAGCAGTGTCCAAGCGCTTTTTTTCCCTTTTTTTTCCCTTTTCATACCACGCCCCCCCCCCTGCAATGGCTCTGCAGGGGGGCAGTTCCCACACTTTGGGAAGGTCTGCCATAGGCAATGGGCCTTCACTAGATGGCCTTCGTTTGCATCAACTTGGCTAACTGGCTCCTGGACGGTCTCACCTCATATTCATATATGCAGAGAGATGAAAATACACAAGCGACATGCTCAGTTAAACAGTCATTTGAATTCCGTGTTGCTCAGCCTGGCTGGGAGTGACCAGCCATTGCTCAGCACTGTGTCAGAACAGATGGTGTGTGAGGAAGAAATTAGCTACACCTTCACAGCTGCAAGAAGGGCTAATTGTGTGTAGAGAGAAGGAATGTGTTGTTTCAGTCTAAAAGCTTTTGACAAACATCTAGTAAGTAGCTGTTTACACTGATTGATCTGAGCTCACAATAGATTTTTGTCTGTCTCTTGAAATGCAGCACAGAAGTCTGGTAATTTAAAAAGGAGTTTTTAACTTCTTTCTTTAAGCGCCCACCACTCACTAGTTTCCAGGAGGGATTCAGGTGCTGTGTGATTCAGGTGCTGTCTGAGATTCTGCAAGCCCCTACTTCTAAAATCTCAGGCTCTTTGTTAAAGCATCACCACTGCTGTGTACACACTCTCAGACTTTGGTTTGTAAGCTAGACCGATCAAACATTGCCTTTGCTGTGCTTCATACTGTGAAGCTGCACTGAGCTTCAGAATAGAGCAATTCAGCAGGAGGAAAGAGAAGGTGGGGTGGGGGGGGGGGGGGGGCCAGAAAGGGAAGCAGAGGGTCTGCAGGTTTTTCATTTCTTTATATTTTACTAGAAAAATTGGAAATAGGTAAAACGATTTATTGAAACATGCAAAAATAAATGGAGTTACATAGTATGTACAGTTGTGAGAAGTTATCCAGTCCAATCCTCAGACTTTTTTCTGTTTCCTGTTTATGGGCTCAAAGGCAATTTCAAAAAAAGACCTGCTCCTTGGTAGCAAAATATAAAGAAATGTAAGGTAGGTCAAGACTTTTGCACAGTACTGTATGTCATTAAGCACTTCAGCTTGATGAGTTCAAACTATTATTTTATTGCTTAAGCTAAGGTACCTGAGTAGCATCAGTCACCATCACCAATATGATCAGCACAATATGAAGGAGAATGGCTTACTTTGGCTGTGGCCTCTTTTTGGGCTAGCACACATTCACTCCCCCCACCACGCTTATACACTCTTCTTCGATCTGCAGCAGACAGCTGGGAGAACACTGGGACCGCTGTAGAGTTGTCACGTAGTGGCTAATGTATGGTGATGGATCCGGAGCCATGAATGGAAAGCCATGAATATAAACTGTATCTTTGTGGCCTCCATTGTGTTGTGTTGACAGCTGCTGGGTTGACAGATTGCCGTACAGCAGGACCTGATGGCGCTGTCACACCGAATGGCTTCTTCTCTGCTGGGCCATCTTCCAGCTATTTCAGCTCTCCATCGCACTTTTCCTAATCTCATTCTCCGCACCATCAGGGCACTGATAGCAAGTGGCTCAGAATACATGGCGTTGGCAGCTATATTTAATCTGAGAACGCAAACACTCATCTGATTAATGCTGTTTCCACGCTGAAATGAGCCACTGAATCCTTTTACAATCCAGTTTGGGAAAATGGTTCTGCCACAAGATGCATTTGAGGCAAAGATGAACCTATTTCTGTTACTGAGGTCCATCCATCCATCCACTGTAAAAAATAAAAAAAAATTCTAATGGAAGACCTGAGGACAGCAGAGAATGTTAATACTTTTAAAGCCAAACTTAAAGCGCTATCTCTACCCTTTTACTTCGGCTCACACCTTTTAGGTGTTTTTTTTTACCCTGTTTTATTTATATATTGTGCTTTGTTATCTTATGTCTTCAGTTATACATTAACAGTCTATAAACAGTGACAAATACCACTGGATTGCATTCAGCTTCAAACAGAAAGAAAAAATATTACCTATTTTATTCTGTGATTTCTGTGTGGATTAATGAATGCATGCAACTGCAGAAAGTCGTAAGTCATACCACAGTTTGTACCATCCCTTTATTGTATCAGCCAATATCAGTGTTCAAACTTACAAAAAATTCTGATGTATCGGCATGCTGAAACTCTACGAAAGCTCCTTTGAAATTTTATTTTTAGATTTTAAATACACTGATCTAACAGCTTTCATTGGTGCAAATTATGATTTTTGTAAACTCCTGCAGCAGGGATGGTATTATGTTTTTGAAATGCGCTTATTTGCTTTCTTGCACACAAACATGAGAAGAATGATAAAATATCAATATGTTGCATACAAAGATAGGTAGGCCAACAATGTTGGCATCATCCATCCATCCATCCATCGATCCATCTTTTTCCGCTTTATCCGGGGCCGGTTCGCGGGGGCAGCAGCCTAACCAGAGAAGCCCAGACCTCCCTCTCCCTAGCCACCTCCTCTAGCCTATCCGGGGGAACACCAAGGCGTTCCCAGGCCAGCCGAGAGATATAATCACTCCAGCGTGTCCTGGGTCTGCCCCGGGGCCTCCTCCCAGTGGAACATGCCCAGAACACCTCACCCAGGAGGCGTCCAGGAGGCATCCTTGTCAGATGCCCGAACCTCCTCAGCTGGCTCTTTTCGATTTGACATCATTACTAAAATAAATATTGTATTACACATCACCCATTACTTTTCTTAAAACTAATGCACTACGTTACTTAATTATTCACTGGAGAAAAAACCTTAGGAATGGCCTGAGGCACATTGTCGTCTTAGTTTCCTAATGAGGATACATATATGAAGGTTTGAAGCCTGACTACTCATCACTGCTTCTGTTACCTGTTGAAGTTCAGGCTCGTTTTGGCATCCACAGCTATATGATCACCTGTGCAGATGATTGCAAAGAGCCAAAGCTCTGATGCCAGCATAATGCTATTGTTTCTGTACTGGGCGTAGTTTCTGTGCTACCATCTCTCTCTCATCCTTTCATACAATAAAATAAAAGTAATGTCCATATTTCCACTCCACAGTGACTTCCTAAGGCTGGTTAGGGACGTGGCTGGTTTGATTTCCTGTGCCATCACAGGAGGTTGAAACTGATTACTGGTAGGCTTCACTTATTCTAATTGAAATCAATTAATCTATTGATTTCTATTGAGCTGCCTCCATCCTCAAAGACCCCACATACCCTCAACACGGACTGTTCACACTTCTGCCCTCGAGATGAAGGTTTAGACGTGTGAAATCCAGAACGGCCCGGCTCAACAACTCCTTCCCCACTGCTATCAGACTCTTGAACAGCTGACCTACCACAATTGCAATTTGCACATACCTCACTTGTCTTTACTTACTTATTTTTGTAATTATTTATTTATCTTTCATTATTTTTATGCTTTTTTTTTTTAATCTTTTTTATCGTAATGTCTTGTCTTATTTTATCCTTATTTATCTTGTTGCTTCAACTCTACCCAACTTGGCATTTGTGTATGGACAGCAAAGGAAGAATTTCATTGCACAGAGAAATGCTATTTCTTCTGTACACATTACAATAAACACTTTGAATCTTGAATCTTTGAATCTATTATCTTTGTGCTGCTGGTGCCTTTTGGAGCATTATCTTACAATTATTATGGCTTGCAGTGTGGTACAGACCATCTGCAGGAAGGTTGTCCTTTAGATTTCAGGATTGAAATTCTAGTATTTTATTAGTCTGTTACTTAGCACTAATTGGCCGTAGGGCTGGGCCATATTATACCGTTCATGGTAATACCGGTATTGTCATGGTCTGGGGTCAAGCGACCCAGCATTTCTGCCCTGAACTGGCAGAAAAAAACCCTGAGTAGAAGCTCACATCAAGAAAATAGCTCCTCGGTTCAGAGTAGCATCGCGCTGCTAACATGCTAACAACACATTTGAGCTACTCACCCCCTCCCTCCTGTGCTGAATCATAGAGCGAACGAATCACTCACTCACTCACTAACCCCCTCCCTCCTGTGCTGAATCAAAGAGCGAACGAATCACTCAGGACTCACTAACCCCCTCCCTCCTGTGCTGAATCAAGGAGTGAGCGAACGAATCACTCACTCACTCACCCCCTCCCTCCTGTGCTGAATCATAGAGCGAGCGAACGAATCACTCATTCACCCCCTCCCTCCTGGCTCACAGCTTCTTCTTCTTCTTGGTTGGCAACCAATGTTAAGGCGTATTACCGCCCCCTGGCTCACAGCGCAGTGGACATTTAGATAAGAAAATATATAATTGACACACTTAAGGAAAATACTAATAAAATACAAATAAACAAAATAAATGTTTATTAAGCAATTTTGATAGGAAATTGCTTAATTTTAGAAATGTTTTTGCTCTTTTTTTCTCTACAAAATAGTTTTTTTTTTTTTTTTTTTAATCATCCATCTTAGCAGTGGGATTTACATGAAAAGGGAAACAAATTAAGTTTGAGTGAAAATGTAAAATTTTTGCACTCTCTGGTCAACTGACTCAGTGAATCAAATGACTCAAAACTCCCGATTCACTTTGGTGAGTGTCTCATTAACACTCGATTCAGTAAAAAGAATCAAATTTACCATCACTACTGCAGACCGTGACAGGTATAATGTTAGACAACGATAGGAAAATTAAATATCGCGATAGAATATGAGTAAAACGCACATGTGCAGTGCCTTTGTTTTCATACGCACATGGCCGATTGTTGAGTGAAACAGATGAACCAGAATTGGTTTGTAAAAATGGTGCAACTTCAGTGATGTGGAACTGGTTTGGTGTTTGTCCGTCAGATACACGACAAAGCACATTTTTTTGCAGAACATGCAAGCGGCCGTCGTTATTGTCGTATTTGTCAGACTATGATGCTCTTAAATCTGGGAGTAATCTGGGTCCTAAACTCCGTATGCTTCAGGTCAAACGAACACTGCAGCATCACTGAGAGTTAAAAACTGTCTAAATTCTTTCATCTTTAATAAAACGATCAGCATTGCTGCTTTACCAGGTGTAACTATGAAGTTTAACTTCCAGGCATCCATGAAAACAAAATTTTTTACATTTAACGGAGTTAGAAGTTAACAGGAAGCTAGCGGAAGTTAGCTCGCTAGTTACCTAAGCATGATATTGCATGTTCTGACTGAGAGATTTCTGAAAAAATTCAAACGTACAGCTCTGCTATCACTTCCAACATAAATGAAGACAGGAAACTAAACAGCAGTGACGTTTGTAGGGTTACTGAAGTTGGGCTAGCTGGTATATAATGATGTGCTACGTGATCGCTAGCGACACAGCTACGTTAGCATAACATAAACGGTGAAGCTGGAGGACGAACACTTAACACTTTTCCACTTATAAAAGTTAACGTTAAGGTTCCTGATAGTTAGAGACAAATGCAATCGCATGGCAGGATGCTGTAAACGGACCAAACTTCAGTCAGGAGAACAACTGAGATAATCCATCCACAATACGAGGTTAGTCATTAATATACTGCAACAACATGGGAATAGAGCAGCTGCCAGAGAATTCAACATTAATGAACCAATGGTACAGAAGTGGAGGAAGCAAGAAGAATGAGTTTGCTAAAGTTTGATTTATCTGACTGCTTTGTTTCGCTTAATGTGCCTTATAATCCCGTGCACCTTATGGTCCGAAAAATACGTACTGCACACTGCAGTTTAATGTTGCAAAGCACCTCTTTTTAACTTCAGTGGATATTATACATGGTTATGCTCAGGATATGTCAGCCCATTTCTACTGGAAATGCCTTTTGGTTAAACTTTCAGCAAGGAATTTGCATTTGCACTGTTACATTTTTATAAAGCTTTAATGTACATAAAAACCAGCTTCTTGTTTAAGTGAAAATAAATGGAAGATTGTCTTTTTGTGCTAGTAATGTTGTGGAGTTGTATTTTGTCTCGCATCAATTATATCGTCAGTTATATCGTTATCGCAAATTTTCAAATATATATCGTGATAAATTTTTTTGGCAATATCGCCCTGCTCTAATTGGCCAATCACCAAATATGAAAACACCACACACCAGTAGGTTTAGATTCAAAGACACAATGAATGCAGTTTTACGGTCAAGGCAAGTATCTGTGTTTTTAGCTGTGTGGTAAATCTCGGTGGATTTCTGTGTGAGCACAGTGCTGGATCTCTTTCATTGTTCAACGTGACATAAACATTATAGTTGCTTATTAATACAAGTGGGTCCCAGTCAGTCTTCCTCTGTGATGTTTGGCTCTCGGCCACCATTTCACAGCTTTATTAATTCTCTCCCTTTTCACTCCCACCTCCAACCTTCTCTCTGGCTCTATAACTCATTACAGCTCATTACCACAGCCCAAGCTGAACTTGGAGATGGTTTAGAAGTTGGTGTGAATTTACCGGGAGATGGGCTTCGGCGCGCAGTGAAATTAAGAAGCCATGTCCTGTCAAGCACATGTTCTTGCACGGCTGATCTATGAGTATCTGTAGATTAAAACGGGACTTGTTCAGATAGGCTAGTTGAATTATTACTGTCTCCACTGTAGAGCTGTCACTGCTCCTACAGAGGCAGCCTGTAGTGCTACTGTGGCTGCTGCTTGTGAAATTTACAGACTGGGAGGATGTAGCCTAAAGCTGTATGCATAAACAGTTTTGCCTTTCTGATTTACTCTGTGCATTTTGTATTGTTACATTCACAATGAAATTAGAGCGTCATTACAGCACTGATCATTTTGCTCCTCTTCTTTTGCCCCTACTAACAGCCACAGCCATCTAAAAAAAAAAAAGCCAAATATGTTAGATTAAAAAATATGAATACAAATCTACAATATGACCGAGACAGTAATTGATTTTTCTGTGCCTCTGCAGAGATCCTCATTATTCTGTCTGTGTCAGCTGATAGAGAGCTCCACAAGCTGCTTGCAGTTACTCTCAGCTCAGTTGCGAGTCCCGGTGCTCACTTGCAGAATAAAACATGCAGTACTGGCCCGCCTGGGACCAGAGAGGTTGACAGTGAATCATCAGAATGTGCATAATTTGGCTGAGTGTAATTTTTGGTCAGGATGCAGTCAGAAGACAGCCTTTGCCATTTTTTCTGACTCTGTGTGATAGCGGGGCACGACACGCCTCCTACGCGAGCTTCTGGCAGTTATGACAGATAACAGTTAGTTTTGCCAGTTCCTCTGCTGCAATCGGTGCTGTTATTAAAGGCTGCCGTGTCACTGTTCACAGACCTTCACATAGACTCTGGTTAACACTGAGAAGAATTCAGATTCATCCTTGTTCGCTGACTGCTGAACCCGCTATTTAAAGCTGCGGATTACTGATGAACATGTGTTTGCTTCTCTGTTAACTGTTGTGTTTTCTTATCCTCAGGTACACAGAAGAAGAAATCCGACAGAAAGTAAGCACATTCAGACAAATGCTGATGGACAAAGAAGGCGTTATCACCAGAGAAGGCTCCCACACACAACCAATGTAAGTTACGTCGTCAGCTTTGATATCTGTGACACGTGCATTAGAAGGTCAGATTTCCTAGTGGTGCACACTAGTTTAAAATCATCAGTCAGCTGCATCTGCATTTATAACCACAGATAAATGCAAATGTAAAAAGTAAGGAAGAGAAGGGAGAAACGCCCTTCAGCCATGGTATGAGTGTTGATGTTACACAGTTTGACCACTACGTGAATTTGGTCACCACTTTTGAGTAGTGACGATACCTAAGATGCAAACGACAGAAATGAGCTTTCTCTGAAAAGTAGCTGGCCTCTCTCTGAGAGATTGAGTGAGTTCAGTCATTCAAGAGGGGCTCAGAGTAGAGGCCCTACTCCTCCACATTTAATGGACCCAGTTCAGGTGGTTCAGATATCTGACAAGTAGAGCTGGGCGATATAAGATTTTTTCATATCACGATATGTTTTTTTCATTTCAGGCGATAACGATATCTATCACGATATAACCCAAATAACTATATTTGTAAGATTTAAATGTGCCGTTGCTCACAAGTAAAATGTGAAATAATCAGCAGCTTGTTTTTATTTAAATATTTATTTCCCATAATAAGTTCAACAGGGAAGATGTACTTAAGGAACATGAGACTTTTTCAGATAAATAAAGGCAAATATTGCAAACTACACAAAAGGCAGTCGCTAAAGCGTTTAAGTTTTAAAATAGAACAAACGAAACAGACTACTAAATTGTCAATTCCACTTAGAAACAAAATATTAATTCTAAAAATAAAGCTTAGTTTGTTTTACAGAAGAACAGACAAAATTGATTAACTTTTATCAATATCAAATAAACTGAGAACCAAAAGGAAATTCTCAATCTCTCCTTGTTGTATAGCTTAGCTTTTCAAACAGTTTTAACAGTTACTTTAGTCTGACAAAAGCCGAATGACGAATTAGCGCTTCCGGTCAGAGACTGAGGCTACGTCCACACATACACGGGTATGTAGGGGCGACCGTGGCTCAGGGGGTTGGGAATCGCATCTGTAACCGGAAGGTCGCCGGTTCGATCCCTGGGCTCTCTGTCCTGGTCGTTGTGTCCTTGGGCAAGACACTTTACCCTACTTGCCTACTGGTGATGGCCAGAGGGGCCGATGGCGCGATATGGCAGCCTCGCTTCTGTCAGTCTGCCCCAGGGCAGCTGTGGCTACAACTGTAGCTTAGCTCCACAAGTGTATGAATGTGAGAGTGAATGAATAGTGGTATTGTAAAGCGCTTTAGGTGCCTTGAAAAGCGCTATATAAATCCAATCCATCATTATTATTATTTTTGAAAACGGAGATTTTCCGTTTTCGTTTTAAAAAATAATCCCGTCCACACATAAAGGGAGAAATGAAGGAAAACGCTGCTATGAACATGCCAAAGCAGCAGGTGGAGCTAGATTCCTAACCGTGCAGAAATGTTGGCCAATCAGAAGTCTAGAAGCCTCGGTGGGAAAAAGTAAACAAAGCTGGGGCATAGAAGCAGAACCGAGTCGCATGTGTGGAGGGACAGTAACTGTGTGTATATGTAAGCATTTAAACACTGCAGAGAGTAGAATTAACAGTAACAGTATTGTAGAAATTCATTTCACCGAAACAATAACGTGGCGCACAGTGTGACGTCAAAAAATGCGCACACCTTTGACGCTGCGTTTTCTCCGTTTTTCTAGTCCACACGTAAAGGCAAAAACTGAGTTTTCAAAAATCTTCGTTTTCAGTGACCAAAAACGCTGTACGTGTGGACGAAAGGTGCAAACGCATAGAAAAATCTGCGTTTTCAAAAATACCCGGGTACATGTGGACGTAGCGCACGCACCAGTTTATTGTATTTCCAGACTTGCTTTCGGCACAATTTACAGTGCACGCTACTCTGTTTTTTGTCAGACTTGAAGTAGCCGAAATACCTTCACACTACGGAACTTCTATGGCTCTTCCGTTCGACAATCTCTCCGGCATTGGAACCATCATCTGTTTTCTCTTCGGTAACCTTCGGTCACGCTCGGTTGATTTTTGTAGTCGGCACACTCATTTCCTCCATTATCCGGGCGGTACGGTGGCTGGCTGCTTCCCAAACAAATACACATGTGCGGCTTGGCACTTGTGCTGCACGTAACAAGTCACGTGACGTGACGCTGCGGCTGTGATTGGTTCGGCTCTGCGCTACGTAATTTGGATTGGCTGTTCTTTTCTTTTTTTTTTTCTTTTTTTTAAGAGGACAAGAGCGGCGAGGTCTATCGCGATAGTTTGATTTTTCTATCGAGAAAAAGTTATATCGCGATACATATCGTTATCGTTCTATCGCCCAGCTCTACTGACAAGAATGATGCCTCTTGGGCGTCTCCTGGGTGAGGTGTCTGGGGGCGCATAGACCCAGGACCAGAAGCACTTCAGTGTTCCCTGGATAAGCAGGAGGCGGTGGCTGGGCAGAGGGAGGATTAGGCTTTTCTGTTAAGGCTGCTTCCCCCACAACCCGGCTCTGGATAAGTGGAAGAAAGTGGATAGATAAATGGCCTGAGGGCAGTCTGCAACTACACTGCTGGCAACATCTTGTTTGGAATGGCACAAGCACAGCAACCTGCAGAGTCAGACAGAGCATAAACGGGTAACTTGTGCCAGTTTTTGCAACATTATCATATTATCTTAGTAAAGAATCATAAGTGCAGTAACTACACCTAACAAATGTTAAACCCATTTATGCTTTATGTGTGATAGAAAAAAAATGGTATCGGTCTTCAAAATCCCAAAAATGAAGCCCAGTGATGCCCTAACTGTTCATGTCTGGCACTACCTAAAATCCTCTTCTAGTGTTTATTAAATGGGATGTTTATTACAGAGACTCGACCCGAAAAACTCGACCTCCAAGACCCCACACACACAGTACCCACCCAGTTCTGATAGATCTGTTTTGCTCCTCTCTCTGTAGAGAGACTTTGTACATTTTCATAAATTAGGCCACTGTCCGTAAATTATAAGCAGAATTTTCTCCTCTCATCAATTTTATGCAATTCTGGTTGCCTTGCATTGTAAATTTGCCCTTAAGCTATAAATCTTTGTCTTTGTACAATAATGTTTAACAGCTACTTGTGCCAGTCGGGTCAGAGAAGAAGAGAGGAGAGGGGTGGATGTTTCTGCATAAAATTTATATATTTCATTGTTTTTTCAGAGGATTGTCCATGCATAACCAAAGAATGTATTTATATTCTTTCACAGCCTATCTCAACTCCATTTTTTGTTCGCAAACACATTGTTAGCAAAGTCATTAGGCATCATCCTTGATGATAAATTGATTAGAAAATGAATGCAGATGCTTCATAATAAATGAAACTACTATAACTAGGCAGCAATAAATAGCAAATGCTAACAGAAATTGATTTTAAAAGAGGTCATGAAAAATGGCCTGCAACTCAAATAATACCTTGAAAGCTGTTGGTTCCAAAGAACATGGACCGTAATTGCAAAAGTGCAATAAATTTTAATGGCTTTTGACTGGCACTGCCTTTCTGTGAATACACAGGGAATAGTTAAAACCCTGGTGCTTTGAAAATAATCAGTAGCATTTTAAAGTCTATTCCAAACTCTGCTGGAAGCCAATGAGGCGAAGATTGGCATGATAATTGTCAATTTGTTTAGTGCTAAGCCTCGTTCAAGCTTTAAGCGCAAGGTGGGAGGGAGAGTGCCTCTTCTGAGGCAAGCAAAGACGGAATTAAAGCAATCAAAATGAATGAATGTGTAAAAAGACTTTGTCCCCGTCACAGAAAGACACAATCACAAAGGCTGGAACCTTGAAATACGGGAGGAATGGCAACAGCAGGATGTGGGTGTGGAGGCATTCCTGACTCAGTGTTCTGAACCTGTGAGTGATGGAGAGAGGCATGGTTGTGGTGGCAACCTGTCCTGCTGTCTCTGAACTAATGACTGTTAATGACGCTCATGCTTCCTGTCTCGCAGTTGCGATTAATGATTCTCCCTCCTCTGCATGTCAGCTGTTGTCTGACGTTTAACTAAACCACAGTGAAATGAAAAAGAAGGCTGGGGAGGAGGAGTTACCCACAGCCGTGATGTACAGTAAGATGAATGAGATGAACCTTTATGGTCCAAAGACGGCAAACTATAAAGACACAGGAAACTCTGCATGCTTTGCTTTTCACAGTAGTTCACTCTCAAGGGCACTTGTGAGTCAGGTCAATTTAGGATGTCTGTGCTCGCCTGAAATTCTGCAACATTCCCTCTCTACAAAGGCCTTGATGTGGAAAATTGAAGAGGCTTGTAATTTGCAGGGTTGTTATCCTCCCACTCTTCCTTATCCTTTTCGCTCACCCAGGATTTAAAAAAAATACACGCAAGCAGACCTCTGTGTGAAGTAAGCTGAAGTGAAATGCCTCTTTAGACATTAACATGCCTTAATTAATCTGACTCCTCAATTAGATATGTTGGTTGGATTGAGAAAAGGTATTACAAATTGATAAGAGATACAGGAAGTCTGAGGAAAGAAAATGACAGAATGTGATAAATCAGCTGTAGCTTAATACACTAGCAATAAACAGCCAGCAGTAAGCTGTGGCTACCTCATAACTCTGTTTACTGGTGTCCCACATTGATTTCCTGAAGAATGGATGGGAATGTGGAGCGAGACAAGGAATGCAGCATGTAAAGCCTCTCAGAGCCTTTCGTGCTTACTTACCAAGGCTGCCCCTCAGTTTCAGATAGCAGTTCAATATCTGATGTAATACCTGAGACCAGCCTTTCCTTATTAGGAAACAGAAATATATCTTATTTTGTATAGAAGTGGTTATATCTTATCTAAACATTGTGCATCCACAAGATTAAGGTTTTTCCCCGACGACCATCTAATCAATCAGCTCGGCTTATAGAAATCCCAGCACAGTAAACTTTTCATCTCAATATGACAACTCTAAAGTCTTTGTAGTTTGCCCCCATACATATAATGAAGAGTAATCCATACAGCCACCACCTGCCTCCTCCCCAGAATAACAAACTATAACTCTCTGCAGCAACAGAAACATGTGCAGGACTTCACGAGCAGAGTGGTTGTCTGAAAGAGGCTATGAATGAGTTGCACTACTTGGTGCTACAGCCCTAGGGAGACCCTTGGCCATAGTCCATCACTGCCAAGTCTCAGGGACAGTGGCTGAATTAGAGAGGCTCTTACCTCACCAGGTCAGCAGAGAGACTCACTCATCTGCCTAATAGGAACGCTGTCTGGACTGGACAGATGTCGTCAGCATAATGGAGCATAGTATAAATTAGGAAACTAGAGACAGGATGGGGAATTGGTTGATTTGTTACTAATGACTAAGCATGGGGACCACTAGATTGTTTAAATTGTTGTTAATTGCTCTTTTTGGCAGCGAGTTTCTTTTCCTGCCCTGTGGGGGCAACACCGACAGCTAAAGCAACAATTTCTTTTTGTTTTGCTTTGAAAAAACTAAATCAAGACATTGAATGTGAAGTCAGCAAGTAATGCTGAAGTCGCATGCTGTTATGAATCTTTCACAATTATTTACATTTTAATGTCCCTGTTTAAAAGAATCTAAAGCAACTTCAGCTAACTGAGTCAGCACACTCATGGGTCATGGGTAAAGTCTGTGAATCCCATTAGAGATGTTTTTTTCATAATTTTTTTTTTAGAAGTAAGAAATTTGTCAAGTGAATATGGTAAATGGCCTGTATTTGTATAGCGCTTTTCTAGTCCCTTGAGGACCCCAAAGCGCTTCACACTACATTC
Organism: Copadichromis virginalis; assembly: GCF_057382275.1. Taxonomy (NCBI): domain Eukaryota; kingdom Metazoa; phylum Chordata; class Actinopteri; order Cichliformes; family Cichlidae; genus Copadichromis; species Copadichromis virginalis. The sequence continues at coordinate 8,359,599 of NC_140627.1, forward strand.
AGTCATTCACCCACACATTCACACACTGGTGATGGCAGCTACATTGTAGCCACTGCTGCCCTGGGGCGCACTGACAGAGGCGAGGCTGCCAGACACTGGCGCCACCGGGCCCTCTGACCACCACCAGTAGGCAAACACGGGGTTAGTATCTTGCCCAAGGATATTTGACATGCAGCCAGGAGGTAGCCTGGGATCGAACCACCGACCTTCTGATTAGTGGCTGACCTGCTCTGCCACCTGAGCTACAGCCACCTATAGCACAAACAATTAGAACTGCTGTGTTATTAACACATCCTACTATTAATACATCCGACTTTAAATCACAGTGCAGATGTTGTTAATCGAGATCTGGCTTTGTAATAGATAATTAGTGCATATTAGGTTATTAGTAGGGGTGCAACGATACACAAAATTCACGGTTCGGTTCGGTTCGATACTTTGGTGTCACGGTTCGATATTTTTTCGATACAAAAAAATGTTCATGCATTTTTAATTTGTCATTTATTAAAATTATAAATATATATTTTAACTCAAAAGTACAGTTTTTAAATTTAACCCTAACCCTTGTGCGTGTTTTTTATTTTGACAGCGAATGCGCACCTGCGGACCACTTATGTGCAGCCCTGGTTATTTAGCTCGTCATATTGCAGCCACAGAAATTCTTTTGTCCATGAAACCATAAAGCTGCACTTTCTTTTTGCCTTATAGTCTGATTTGTCATAACTTCTCCGTTTTGTGGTAAGCTTTTCTTTGGCTGTCACTTCTTCACCCTGACTTCTTCACCCTGACCTGTCTTATTTGGCTCAGAAGAAATGAAATATATATCCTCCTGCTTTTACACACGCACTCACATAAGCTCAGCGATTCTCTGCGCGATCAACCTCTCACATGTTTAAGCTTGCTGCGGGAGATTTCACTTGTCATGTTTGCATAGTAAGCTAACGATTAATAAGACGATGTCAGAGGAATTGGTGCGCAAATTATCATCACTCACAGATCAGTGCTGTCGCTCTCTATACACAGTTCGCGTGATTGCAAAGTGAAAGCAAAAAAACAAGCGCAAATTCAAACGCGATTTCAATATGTCACATATTGACAGTGGCTCACCGATGCCAATGACATAATTACCCAGCTACATTTCTGAAAGAATGCAAAAGCATTGACATATATTTTTCCTTCCTACAATAGCCCGACGGGCAGGGCAGAGATAGATTTTGGTAGCCCGACTGAAAAAAATCGCTAGCCCCAGGACGTCGGGCTAGCGATATTGCAAGCCCTGTATCTGATTGAGGAATCACTCATCTTTGGAAAAGAGAGTTTATTACAGAGAAATGGCTCTTTCCAAAATAAAAGCTATACTATCCGCTTCTTCTGGGCTATATTCTCAGCAGCATAAGGAGAATCATGTGCTAACAGCTGTCTAAATGACTCGGCTAAAGTTAGTAGCATGCTTGTTGTTTTTGTCTTTGCACTAGGATGATGTCGGCGTAAATGTGCAGTCATATTCGTTGTGTTCCCACTAGTGCTTTCAGGTTAATCTCGTTGAAATGACCTTAACGCCACAACACGGCAAATCTCCGTTAACGAGCTACCGCCGATCGCCCCGTGCATGGGGCTAGACGGCCAACACGTTAACGAGCTAACTGCGCTAACACACTAGCTCCCACCCATGTAATTGAGCATTGCACGGCACATCCAACATACTGTTTTACTTTAGTCCATGACCTTCAGGGTCATACGTCACATGAAAACCAAAATAATTCCAAACGCCAGATCTGGAGAGCTTAACTTCTGTCTTGCTAGCTTGCCCTGCGCTCTTCCTTCTGACTATGCTGTCTGTGTTGAGCGCTCAGTAGATCTGCGCTCGACAGTGCAGCCTAGGCGGAGTAGTCGAACGCAGATTCACTGAGCGCTCAACACAGACAGCATCGTCAGAAGTAAAGTTGATAAAATAAATTACAAATTTTGTATTGTTCGATACATATGCGTACCGAACCGAAAGCACTGTATCGAACGGTTCAATATCGATACGAATATCGTTGCACCCCTAGTTATTAGCTAATGTTAGCAAACTTGCTTATCAAGATGACTCCATTGACTGCATGGATGCACTGCAAAGAGAAATGTTACTTTGTGATAAGTAAAAAAAACAAACAAAAAAAAAAAAGAAAGAAAATGGAAAAAAGAGAAAAGTAGAATTTCACTTACCTGGACTGCAAAGTTTTTGATCAAGCTTTTAGTACAATAAACCACATTCCAATCTGAATTGGTAAGCTAACTCCATTAAAATGCTCTAACATGACCAATGAGTCCAGTCCAATTACTCAAATTAGCAGAGGCAGTACTTAGCATTCAGCGATCATCTACAGCGGACCTCATTTAAGCCTTAAAAGTGTGAAATTAATCAGTTCCAAAAAAACAGTCACCCCCATACAGCTGTTATGAAGGTGAGCCAAGATCTTTTTTTTCTCCCCACTATGCTGTAAACATGTCAGTTTCATCACTTCAGTTGGGCATTTTAACAAGAGCGTCGGTGTGAATTGACTCACTTTTACAGTTGCTTAAAGTGGCTCTAAGAGAAACTCTAGTTTTTTGGCTTTATTTCTCTTTCCCAGAGGTTTCTACCTAATACAGCCATGCTAAATATTTTGTATTTGGCTGATGTGGAGTGATGGCATTTTTTTAGAAAAATATTGATGGTAAGGAGGAAGAGTATGCAGCTGCTTCTGAATGTGCACAAGCCTAGTATCCGAACACTTCCTCCAAGGCCAAGCCAATTACATTACCAGAGGCTTGGACTGGAGCCTGCATTTAGTCTGAGAGGCCACACCATCTGGATTTCAAAAGCTAAATAATAAAAATATAGACTTTACAGAGATTTTAGTGAATCTAACCAAAAAATAATACTGCAGGGTATCGATGTGTTTCTGTGTACATGCGTGTCTTCTCAGCTCAGAGTTAAAATGTGAGTTATTTTTGCCTTTTTGCAGTGAAAGTGTGAGTGCCATCAACATGCGGTGCTTACTTAAAATATCATCTATAGTCTATATTCCCTCGCAAACTTTCAACTTCACTTTCTAATGCAAACATCTGAGTCGTCTGACACCCTCTTCTCCTCACTTAATTCTGCTGTTTGAGGCAGATATTTTTGTTGCGCGAGTTCCAATTAAGTTGATTTTTGTAACTCATGTTCATCACAGATGTAATTCTGCTGGTTCTTAGCATCCCTGCTGTGCCTAGTGGTGCTCAGCCAATTAAAGGCCAAAGTCTTCTCAACTAACCACCAGACCCCATTCCCTGTTCGTGTTGGCTCCACTCTCTCCTTCCAGATACTTGACACCAGTGGCGTGTCCAGCAGGGTGGCCTGGGGGGGCACAGTGAGGTGAACAATGAGAGGTGGTGGATTGGCCAGATGCAGGTGGATGTGTAAAAATAACTCAGTTGTTTGGTGGTGGCTATGGCGGGGCTTCCACAGAGGCCAGCAGGTGGATGAGGGAAGGGGAGGGAGGAGGAGAGCCCCGAGGCAGCCGCCAGTCCGAGTGTCAGGTGAACTGAACTTCAGGTAAGAAGTTATGACCTGCAGTCTATCTGGGTTAGATATAAACCAAGTTTAGGTGTAGTTTATTTTCGTTGTGCTGACTTTTTACCGTCAGTTACAATAACTCGTACTGCGTTCTAGCCAGCTTGACGGAGTTTTTATACAGCTGGGTGGGTGCTATGATGTAACTTATAGTGAACTTTATTTTATTCATAAGGTTAGTTAGTAGAGTTGCCAACGGCTCCTTAAAAAAATGGAATGGTCCCTCAATCAGAGAAAATATTACACGTTTCGTATTGAGCTGAGAAGAGATGTAGTTTGTCCTGGTCTTTCGCTATAATGAAAAAAAGACACAAAGCTGGAGTTATTCTGTCATTACGCTGCACAGCTGCCTCTTCTTCTCTCATCCTCTCACCCTCCCTCTCCTGTTGCTACTTCAATCATGAAACTGATCAATGATCAGCTGATCGGCTTTTCTCTCTTGTTTATTTATCGCCCACTTTGTGCCAGAAAGAGGAAACCAGCGGATGTCGCGCTAAACAACAGCTGCACGTTTAAGCTTGATCAGCTGTTGTTAGAATTTATTTAATATTACTTTCTAGTATCAGCTGACGTTTGCTGGAGCCACAGCTGTAAAGCTGCTGGTCATGATGTCGGTTTGGATATGTGGTGAGAGGGAAACATGAAGATGAAACCAGCAGATGTCCTTACTGAATCATCAGAGCTGAACAGGTGATGGAGAAACAGGTTTACCTTTTAGGTGACATGAATGAGTTGGAGGGAAGTTATGAACTGTTTCTGAGAGACAACTTACACCAGGATCCTTTTCTGTGTAGCTGACAGCTGGTAACTGTGCAGGGGCGGGTCTAGGAAAGTTTTGCCAGGGGGCCAGGTAGGGCATTAACAGGGAAAGGGGGGGCACAAAGAAATACTTTTCTTTCTTATTCTCATTTAAAATATCTCGCTTTTATTAAATAATTATCTAAATCTTACAACCAAAGTTTTTATCTGACGTAAAATGTATAGAAATCATACATATACCAACAAGACAGTGTACATCACTGTCACAACAGCATTTGTTTTCATTCAAAGTCTTTATGGCTTTAATACCTGGTGGGCCGGTCTCTAGTCAAAATGCCCGATTTTCTGTCCCAGTCCAGCCCTGCAGGTTAATACTGGCTGTGTCACCATGCCAGCTGACTGTATTTCATCATCAGCCAGTGTTGTTCTTTATCAATATTACCAAAGTTTACCATAAGGCAGCATAGGAAGTATTTACTTGCTTTCAGGTTTTATTCAAATGTTAGTCTTTTCAGTTGTTTCCCCACTTTTTTCCTGTTTCAAAATCAAACACCAGTTTGTGAGAAGATTATCTTCTTTTTTTAACAGGCAGATAAAGTTTTACATTGGAATTGGCTAATTTGTCAATTGTTTGTTACAAATGTTCGTATTTTAATATTCAAAAATGTTTTTGCCCAAAACATATGTGCACTATATGTCAGTAAAAATACTATGCAAATATTGATGTCCTTGAATGCTGAGTAAACACTGACAAAGCACTGATTGTATCTCTTGTACTTTATCAACGCAGTATCTAAAAACTTTGCACCGTAGTGGTTAAAATCTCATTCTAATAAGAGTTAAAAGCGCATTCGGTTATTAGGTTTATAGGATTATTGAATTATGGTTAACGGTTGGTAGAATTTTTTTTAAACATTATCTGCCAATTACATCTGCCACCCTTCTCCAAATCTGTGCCCCTACCTGGCCCCCCCAACAAAAATTTTCTAGACACGCCACTGCTTGACACAACTTATTTGTTTTTTTCTTCTACATCACTGTTCCGTTTTATCCAAATTTATATCACACCTTTGTCTGATTATACATTCCTTTTTTATCTCTTACCTATTAATAAAGGAGGCATGGTGTCGCGCAGAGAACCTCTGTTGTCTTCGCTAAAGACAGTGCTCCCATGTGTTACATATGTGTGTAGGGGGCGAAAGCGTCATAACACCCAGAATATGACATGCTGAGTGTGTTATAATAGTTTGAGCTGATAAACTCTGGGAGTTGTGACAGCATGAAGGGAAAAAAAGAGTCAGTATGGTGTGGGGTTTTTTTGTTTTAACATCACACGTGGCAAGGTCACATTTGGCAGACCAGAAGAGGCACCTAAGAGGGAAGAGGGTAGTGAGGCCAAGAGGAAGAAAGGAGGCTCCAGCCATCTGTCAATACATACAATGCAATGTGTGATAAACAAGTCTGAAGATATGAATCCCACAAGCTGGTCTGTAAGAGATTGAGAGCTAATGATATTCTCATTGCTGCAGTGAGGGAAAATTGCAACTGTCGGTATAGAACTCAAGTTGCATTTGATTTTTAGTTTTATTTTTTTGTCGTGTAATAGAGTCGGTTTATTTTTCTTGCTTTTGTTTTTGTTCCTTTAAAATTTAATGCTATTTACCATATGGGTAGGTGGAATGTTTCTAGCCTCACCAAAGGACGGCACCACTGATCTGTCATCTGGGTCATTTTTATAAATGCGCATTAGATTAGAATGACATTTTTGTACATCTGTTCATAGCTTCTAGAGGATGAACACCGTTGACTTCTCTCTAGTGGTAGCCTGACATTTATAGTTTTTTTGAGAGGGAATGCATTGGTATAAAACTTCCTATACAGTTGTTGTTTCATCAGGATTTATTAGGCTATAAACACCCCCTGACTTTCTGTCTATCACTTTAAGGGCTTAAAATAAGCGCTTCCCTTAAGACTTTCTACTTGCAATAAGGCTATGTTAAAAATCAGTCGGGCCATGCCTGTAAAGCTAATTTTCATTCATCTTGGTGTTACTTTGTGATCAGAGCATTTTACCAATTTGAGCTGAACCCATAAATCCAAGATATGATTAATACATTCAGAAAATTTAATAAATAATTTAGCATTTTCTTTCTGCTGCTACCTTATTTAACCCTACTGGGTTACCAGAGTGGAAGATTGACGTCTATGATTTGGTACAGATTTTACACCAGATGTCTTTCCATACACTTGTGTTGCATAATTTCTTAACACAGAGCCACTAAATACAGTAAATCATTTAGGAAAAGTGTCACATTTCACCAATTGTCCTCTAGAGGGCGTTGATGAGTGGCTGTTTTACCAGCATAATGTCCCTCTTACTGTGTTTGTTGGTCACAATTAAAGTTTCTCTTGGCTGTCCATGTACAGTGAAGCATTCCTACTATTTGAAAAATAAAATGTCTGCTATACTTCAGCATATTAATCGCCATTTTGATGTATAACAATGACAGTGTTTTTTTCCCCCTTTGGCTCAGACTACAATCTTTAAAGGTAAAAAGAAAATCTCTTTGCAAGAAAATCCCTAAACAAATGTGATAATTGTATTAAAAATGTAAAGTTCTCGAATATTGACATCAGATTAGTATAGTATGGTAGTATGATAGTCTTCAGACTTGTTACTCCTCTTTCCTGAGGTTCTTTCAAACAGTGAGCAGCTGCCATCATCAATGTTCTCTCAGCTTCCTTAAACCCTGGCAGCCTGCACACCACATGCTGCTGCTATCCACTATCCACCTGGTATAAATCCATCACTTGGCTAAATTGATTAGGTTGTATGTTTAAAAAAATATTTATAAATATGACACAAGTCGGCTTTGTTTATTTTAATTGTTTAATGTCCCCACATGCTGAAAATGATGTTGCTCAGTTCTTCTTTTCATCCTTTTTCCTGTGATTGCCATGGTCACACACACCCAGCTAAGATGGCAAATATAAAAAGTTAATTATGAAGAAGCCCCACACAGATGTTGCTGTTGTTTGTCTGCATGTTTTCACTGAAGACAATGAAGACACACTGTTCACCACAATCTCTTCATGTGTTTTCAGGGTCAACCACCTGCACTATCCCCCTGATGGGTATGAAGAGGACCCTGAAGTGATTGGCTATGAAGATGGAGATTATGGGCATGACTACCATGGTGACAGCAGGTATGTTCAAGGATGTGTTAAATCAGCTGTCTGTCGTCCCTGTCACATGGCTTGTGGGTGTTTCCTCCAAATGTAAACACAAAAAAAATCTTAAAATATCACCCACAGTGCATGTGGCGTGAGGTAGGCAGCAATTATTATTTATATATGAAAACTGTTACATAGATGGTCATTTAGACTGTACTCTGTGTGTGTGTGTGCGTGTCGCTTCATAGACAAGATTAAGTGTCATTTCCTCAAAGTGATTTCCTGTTTGGATGGTAAGATGTATTGTATAGATATTGTGTTATGAATGAAATGAGAAAATGAGAAAATATACACTTATCATTCCTGTTATCGGCAAAGCATCGGCAAATAACTGTAATCAGAAATTGAAAACTGGAGATGATTATAATAGCAATCGCTTGTAAATGATTTATGCTCCCCCTAACTCTCTTGATGCGGCCAATTCAGGGTGAAGAGGAAATCAAGCAGCTCACATTCCCCTCGTCCAAAGAAAAGGAAGAAGAAGAAATCTGGCCGTCGAAGGAGTCGGTGAGTGGAATAGAATAGAGTAGAATAGCTAGGGCTGGGTATCGTCACTGATTTCTAGAATCGATTCAATTCCGATTCACAAGGTCCCAAATCGATTCGATCCACGGTTCGATTTAATTCGATTCGATTCGATTCGATTTAAATCTGGGAAATTTTGACAGTCAGAAGTATAATTCAGATCAGAACATTTACATATTTTTGTATCTATAAAAAGGAAGCTGACACTCGCAAGACTTTATCCAAGGTGTGAGCATCACAGCAGATGCCTTTGTGTCAAAGTAGCTGAAGATAAAACACAGAAAAACATGAAGGTGATTTTCCTGGTCTGGGATTTTATAAAAATATTCTGCAGTACATCAAAAACGAAAGAAAACCATTAATTAGTGAACATTACCTCTGACGTTACAGCGGTTTTATTAGACACACGGCTAAGCATTTTGCATTTTGAATAATATTAAAAAGTTTAAATTTGTTCAGTATTGAACAGCAGAAATGAGGTTTTCTTTTCGGAAGAATGTAAAAGGGAAAAAAACAGCGGCCGACAGCGCTGTAAACAACAGTAGACTTGTGCGTAACAAGCAAGCGAATAATGAAGAAAGCGAAAGTGTTCGAGAGAGAGAGAGAGGGGGGAGGGGGAGGGAGAGAGGGAGAGAGAGAGAGCTGCGCATCGCAATGGAAGCAAAACAGTAAAAGAGTGAATTCATGACGATGTTTATGTGAAGCGTTTGGATCTTCTTTTGCTGCTGGTTCGGTCAATATTGTTTGGAGAGAGATCAAACTAACAGCTTTAGAATCAGCGCATAAAGGGCGTGAACACAAAGCGCGGACCCAGATCAGCGAGCTGTCGGCTTTCAGCCCCGACTGTGAGAAAGGCGACATCTAACTGATTCTGATCCGCGGGTCGCGCTGTGTGTTTAAGTCTATGTGCAGAATCCCTGTACCTGCTCTCATTTACTGTTTGGTGGTTCTTGAAATTTTGTGAGATGTCACCAGAGATTCTGGCATTTCGGACAAAATAAATTTATATTAAAAAATCGATTCAGGATTTTAATGAATCGATTTTACGTTATCCAAGCCAGAATCGATTTTAATCGATGAATCGATTATAAAAACCCACCCCTAAGAATAGCCTTTATTGTCATTGTACAGAGTACAACGAAATTGGAGTGCCGCTCCCTTGGTGCAAGTTTCAATAATAAATATAAATGTAAAATATAAAAAGTACAAAAAAAAAACAAAAAAACCCAATCGTAAGTACTCAAACAATAGTATGTACAATATATACAGGATAGCAGCATTAATATAATGACAGTATGAATAGCAGCATAATATAATGACAGTGACGGTATGGAATAGGTTCAATTGTTTTTGTGCTTATTTACTACGGTGATAGCTCTGGGAAAGGAGCTATCCCTGAATCTGTTTGTCCTGGTTTTATGTGACCTGTACCGTCGGCCTGACGGTAATAGTTCAAACAGTTGATTGCTGGGGTGAGAGTAGTCCTTGATGAAATTGCCAGCTCTGCTGAGGTACCGAGAGTTTGCAGTGACCTCCAGGCTGGGCAGAGAGCAGCCAGTGATCTTCTGGGCTGTGTTGATGATCCTCTGCAGTACTTTCCTGTCCGCAGCTGAGCACCCTGCATACCATGATGTTATGCCGTTAGGATGCTCTCTATGGTGGCTCTGTAAAATGTCACCAGCAGCCTCTCCTCCAGGTTGTTCCTCCTGAGCACTCTCAGAAAGCGGAGACCCTGCTGGGCCTTTTTAACCACCACCGTGGTATTTGCAGTCCAGGAGAGGTCATCAGAGATGTGCACGCCCAGAAACCTCTGACAGACTGTGGTCTATTTGTCAGGAAGTCCTTGATCCAGAGGCAGATGGGGGTGGAGAGTCCCAGGTGAGACAGTTTCTGGACCAGGATCTCCGGGATGATATGATTGAATGCTGAACTAAAGTCCAGGAAGAGCATTCTCACATAGCTTCATCAGTCCTAGATGTTATTGCTTCTGTAGTTGGTAATGTGATTGATCCCCTGCCACATTTTTCTGGGGTCATTGTCAGCAAAGTGATCTTCAATCCTCCTCCTATAGGCAGCCTTAGCTTTCCTGATGGAAACAGCTTCCACTGATCGCTGATGAAGTGGTTCGATTTTGCTCTGTTTTCCTTTTTTTTTTTTCCTTTCGCCAGCTCCGCTGACAGAATAATTACACTGGTGGTTTTGTAAAACGGAATTCCAATTATTTTGGTGTGAGTATCACAAATGAGCCATCAGATATCGCGACTGTGCATGGGGGTGGGGAGCCATTAGCAAAGCACACCCTCATCTCCCATTTTCTTTTGACAAGGTCAGGAAAAGAGGGGGAGCAAGATTGAAATGAAGAGACACAGAGGCATTAGAGAGCAGCCACAATAAAAGGAGAAAGGCAGAGGGATGAATAGAGCTGAGAGAGAAATCAGCTGAGCCACTATAAGATGATACCTTTGCTCATAATGACCCTATCTGAGGGGTAATGTAATGCAGTTGAGTGAAAAGCCACAGTTTAACATCTATCTGAGGTTCACTTAGCAGTCACGTCATGTATTCTTCTCTCTATCAACAGGTTTGGCAGCTTCTCACCCACTCACAGAGAGAAGAAGAAAAAGAGTGGGAAGAAACACAAGCGAGACCGGTGAGTGCGCACATGCACGCGCACGTGTGTGTGTGTGTTTGCGTGTGTGTGCAAAGGTAAAGAATCTGGATTTTGAAGGCTTTGATCAACAGTTCGCCTTGTGATGAAGCATTTTCAGCACTGTAGTTCATTTATCCGAAATATTAAAGGAAAAGGGAAAGGTGAAAATGAGGCTTGGAAGAGACCCCAAAAGCAAGCGCTCATCAACAAAAACTCTAGGTGCCTTGGGATATCATAACAGCAATAAGCAGTGGTAGAGTGGCCTCTTCCTCCTCTGGTTTCCCTCATTCTCTGCCTGACTCAAGGGGAAATGGGCTAAATGTGTTGCTCTAATAACCCAGTCTGTATGACGGGGCGCACAACTCAAGAAAAATGAGCCTCTTACTAAATTGCTGAGCATCACTGCGCTGCCCTGCTCTGCTTTCCCTCCTCCATCCATCCACTCTCATCCCATTTCCCCCATGTCCTCTCTACTCATTGCCGCGCCTCCGTTTCAGCCTCACAGCAAGGATGTTCTGCATTGCAGGTGCTGCTGATATCAGAATGCCTAGAACAAGGAAGCAGGAGGGCGACATACAACGTTCCTCCAAAGAGACATCCTCCTCTGATGCTCTTCTTTAAGATGCAGATTAGGAAGGGGAGGGGGGAGATTATACGCAGTCCTGTCCTGCTAACATTTCGCTGGTCTTTGTTTCTTTAAAATAGCAGCGGGTTGATCTCAGGCCATTTGGGTGCATATTTGTCTCATAGCTATACTGTTTATGCCCTTGTGATAAACGTTGTGCCGTGGCGAGGGATTCAGCTGTCACCAGAGCTTGTGACAGAGGAGGAGAAGAATGTCCTCTCCAGAATAACACCTCATACACAACAGTCCCTACCTGAGGCCCTTCGGTGGGGAAGCATGGGTTGTCACGAGGGCCACAGCTCTCAGTCACATACCAGCCACATTTATTACTGTGACAGCTTTATTACTCCTCCTTTTTCAGAGCATCAACAAAGTGCTCCCTCCCACTCTGTGCTGCATGCTGTAGGTGTGTAAAACAGCATGGGAGATGTAGGGCTCTTCAGGAAAATAACTTGCACAGGCCGGCCTGAGTAATCACCATGGAAACTGCAATGAGGGTGAAAAGTGATAGGAAGGTGATGTGTCAGTCCTGTGCTGAAGACTGAGGAATAGCCCATATCCTGCTTATTATGTTAAAGGGGCTTGGCCAATAAGTGTGGCTTTATTGTAGGGAGCAGCATGTTCTACTAAGTGTGATGACCAACACATGTAAAGTACAGAACTGCTGTTAGAGCTCCCTGCAGATGTTGCTGCACATATAGATGCATGTGATCCAGAGTGCATTGTTTGCTGAAATATCCCACCCCTTACCTTCCAGGAAAATTTCTTACAGTCTTTTGTTGGTAAAGTTGATAAGACCAGGCCTGACATCACTCCCCTGCCTTTGCAGGGCTCTAGACTAACTTTTTGCCATGGGCGTACCGGTATGCCTAACTTTTTAAAGTTAGGCGTACGGGCACAAAAGTTAGGCGCACACAAATTTTATAATAATTTATATAATATATGTTTTTCTGGATACACTGTGCTTTTACAGCATTCAAAGACTGATGACACCGTGACAGAGCACTGGCTATGAATTTCAGAAGGATCAGGCCTTAACTTAACAGAAAAGTTAGCAATAGTTCTTTTCCTATTACAGCTACATCCACTTCTGTGGTGCCTAGGCTGCTCACTAGGGCTGGGTATCATCACTGATTTCTATAATCCATTCGATTCCGGTTTTCAAAGTCCCGATTCGATTCAACTTAGCCCCAGACAGTCAGAAATATTATAATTCTGATCATTTATCAGTACTGACTTCATCAGAATTGTGAACATCACAGCAGATGCCTTTGTGTGAAAGTAACTGAGAATAAAACACAGAAAAACATGAAGGAGATTTTCCTGGTCTGGCTTTTTATAGCAGATAACCTTAAAAATATTCTACAATGTTCTGCATATAAAGTTTAAATTTCTTCAGTATTGAACAACAGAAAAAATAAGCTTTCTTGTCCGAAGTCATTTAAGTGAAAAAAAGAAAAAGAAAAGAAAAAGACAGCAGCCGACAGCGCTGTAAACAACGGTAGACTGGTGGGTAATAAGCGAATGAATAATACAGAAAACAGAGATTGGAGACGGGAAACTGTTCTTGAAGTACAGAGATAGATAGAGAGAGAGCTAGCTGTGCATGAAGTGTGATTTTAATAGTCGTGGAAGCAAAACAGCAAAATTCATGACGACATTGATCAAATGTGAAGCGCAGTTTGCTGCTTCTTTTGCTGCTGGCTCGGTGAATTATGGTTGGAGAGACAAAACCTGCAGCTCAGAATCGGCGCAAAAAGACGCAATCACAGCGGACCGGACGCATCAGAATCGCTAAGCTCCGACAGCGTGTCCGTCTACGGGCCGTCGGGTGAGAAAGCCGAGAAAGACAAAGTTGATTCTGATGCGTCGGTCCGTTCTGTGTTTACGTCTTTGTGTGGTATCCGTGTACCTGCTCTCGTTTGCTGTTTGGTTGTTGTTGAAATGGTTTTGTGAGCTTTAATCTGAGAATCTGGCATTTCTGGCAAAACACAGTTATGTTTAAAAGTCGATTCAGGATTTAATGAATTGATATCGCTTTATTCAAGCTACTCACCTCCCACTTCCACCTGCACTTTCAACTGGACCACGGCCAATCAGGGAGGTCCCGCCCCTTACTATCTCTGATTGGTTTAGTCCACGATAGGGGCAAAATGTGTGTCTGTTGTTGACCACAGGGAAGGTTGCAGATTTTATTTTATTTTTTTGCTACCCAAACAGTTGGTCGCACAGGTGCAACCAAATTTTTTTTTTTAGTCGCACCACTGAAAATTTTAGTCACATTTGCGACCAAATTGGTCGCACTCTAGAGCCCTGCTTTGATCCCTCTGTCCCATATTTTCTGCTGTTTTTGACCATTTCTTTCTTTCTCTACTTTGGCTGAAGTGAAGCCCAGTCTGTGGTCCTGAAACAACCATTCAAAGAGGTCTTTGACACTTGGGCCTAGTGTGCTATTCATAATTAACAGCTGTCTACTGGCAGCCAGTTTTATTTTATTTATTTATTTTTTGATAACTTTATTTATGATTTTCCAATGTGACAAAAATACAGAAAAATATAACTGGAATTGCGATTACAAACATTGCCATTGTGAAACTGGTTGTGCCACGCAGGAAAATGTATAATGTATGGACACAAACAAGAAATACTACCATGTGAACAAGGCAGAAAACACCAAAAAGCAAACAAACAAACAAAAATAAAATAAATAAAGGGGGGAGGGGGGGCTGCATTGTGTGCAGTTCTTGTTGGCTTGCTACAGATAGTAGGTGGCTTCAAAGAAAAAAAACCCCACAGATAAAAGCAGTAATACTTCAGTAAATCACAACTTCTCCACATATTCAATAAAGGATGACCAGGTTTTGTAGTATTTACTTTGAGACCCTCTCAAACTGTATCTCAAATGCTCTATCTACCTCTCTACCCACTGAACAAACACTGGTAGATCGGAAGGAATCCTTCCACTTAAGAAGAATTAGACTGCGTGCCAGGAGAGATGAGAAAGCCACTCCATACATTTAATAAGAAGCTATACCGTGTTGGTTTAGGAGGACACCAAATATGTGCTTCATATGTGTTTTCCCACACACATGAAAAAGCTTTAAAAACTAATTCCCAGAACCGGTTCAAATCAGAGCAGGTCCAGAACATATGGCTCATAGTAGCAGGTGATTGCTTGCACCTCGGGCATCCATTATCAGAGGTATTGTATATTTTGGCTAGTTTAGCTTTGGTTAGGTACGCCCGGTGAAGGATTTTAAACTGTATTATACAATGCCGTATACAGATTGAGGATTCATGGATCCTGCTAACACTAAGGTCCCATAGGTCGTCTGAGATCTGGAGGTTTAAGTCCAGTTCCCATGCGTTTCTGGCTTTGGACACAGAGTCTGCCTTTGTATGCTGCAATGTGCTATATATTTGAGAGATATGGCCTCTAGCAATAGGTCGAAATTGTAGACAGTCCTCAAAGTGGACAGTCAATAGGTAGACTTGGATAAGAAGTGAAGTCTTTCCAGTAGCTCACGTTGGTCTCGTGGGAGTATCTATGTTCCCCAAGAAGGAGTCAGCCTCTGAATTATCAGTGCGGGAAGTATAGAGATCCTGATAAAATAGCTTAATTCTGTCAGGGTGTGTTACCTCCTGACCGGAGTATAACTGTATGTCAGGTATAGATTGGGCTGTGGCGGATTGACAAAGCTGATGTGAAAGATATCTACCTGCTTTTTCACCATGCTCGTATATATGATATCTTGATCTAAGAAAGAGCTTCTCAGTTTCTTTAATTGAGAGGGTGTCAAATTCAGACTGCAGCAGTACCTTCTGCTTATATAAATCAGCGGTTGGACAGGTAACATATTGTGTGTCAATGTTTGCTATGAGCTCTGTCAGTTCTCGAAGCTGTTCGTTTCGCTTTTTATTCTTATAAGACGCAAAATAAATAATTTGGCCCCGCAGATATGCCTTTAGCGACTCCCAAATTATAGATTTTGAAACATCTGGAGTGTTATTCGTTTCTAGAAAAACTCAATGTGGTACTCAATGAACTTGCAAAACTCCTCATCTGACATTAATGCTAAGTCAAATTTCCAGAAACGCTGCCTTGTGCACACATTTGAAAATGAGATATCAACCTGTACTGGTGCATGATGTGAAATTACAATTGCATGTTATTTACACATGGTGACCCTTGGGATAAGGAAATTATCCAAAAGAAAATAATCAATCCTCGAATACAAATGATGCACAGGGGAGAAGAAGAATAGTATTTTGCTAAGGGCTCAGTGATACGCAGTGGATCTGAAATACCATAGTTTTGAAGAAATGTATTCAGAACGGACACTGATCTGGAGGTCCGAGTAGACTGATGTGGCTTAGACCTGTCAAGGTTGGGATCGAATACCAGATTCAAATCCCCACCAGGTGATGCGTATTTAAATCTGGCAGCAGGCCAATCAGTCTTAATAAAAATTGTGGATTGTCCCAAGTTGGTGCATAAGTATTCACCAAAATAACTGGAGTGTTGTGGAGCCTGCCAGTAACTATCAGAAAGCGGCCATTTGAAGTGATGAAAGGAAAATGTTTTCTAACAAAAATGGCAACCCACCGCGATTTAGAGTTAAATGCAGAATGGTAGACCTGGGAGACCCAACTTTCTGTCAACCTATTGCTTTGCGTGGAGCGCAGATGTGTCTCCTGTAGAAAGACAATGTCTGGTTTGAAAGTCGACAGATGAGTGAATATCCTTTTACGCTTTTTAAAATTATTCAGACCTTCTACATTCCATGTTATAAATCAGAATCAGGTGTAGTTGCAGTTGTAGTTTGGTTATATAGCCATATTCATACTTTCAAGACAGTCATGACAAGCAAGCCGAATAATAATTTGGAGTAAGTATACACACAAAACTGCAGCCAACAAGAAAAAGGAAAAACCCAGAGTAACTATACAGGGAGTGCAGAATTATTAGGCAAATGAGTATTTTGTCCACATCATCCTCTTCATGCATGTTGTCTTACTCCAAGCTGTATAGGCTCGAAAGCCTACTACCAATTAAGCATATTAGGTGATGTGCATCTCTGTAATGAGAAGGGGTGTGGTCTAATGACATCAACTCCCTATATCAGGTGTGCATAATTATTAAGCAATGTCCTTTCCTTTGGCAAAATGGGTCAAAAGAAGGACTTGACGGTTTAAAAAAGTTAGAAATAGTGAGATATCTTGCAGACGGATGCAGCAGTCTCAAAATTGCTTCTGAAGCTTCTGAAGCGTGATCATCGAACAATCAAGCGTTTCATTCAAAATAGTCAACAGGGTCGCAAGAAGCGTGTGGAAAAACTAAGGCGCAAAATAACTGCCCATGAACTGAGAAAAGTCAAGCGTGCAGCTGCCAAGATGCCACTTGCCACCAGTTTGGCCATATTTCAGAGCTGCAACATCACTGGAGTGCCCAAAAGCACAAGGTGTGCAATACTCAGAGACATGGCCAAGGTAAGAAAGGCTGAAAGACGACCACCACTGAACAAGACACACAAGCTGAAACGTCAAGACTGGGCCAAGAGATATCTCAAGACTGGTTTTTCTAAGGTTTTATGGACTGATGAAATGAGAGTGAGTCTTGATGGGCCAGATGGATGGGCCCGTGGCTGGATTGGTAAAGGGCAGAGAGCTCCAGTCCGACTCAGACGCCAGCAAGGTGGAGGTGGAGTACTGGTTTGGGCTGGTATCATCAAAGATGAGCTTGTGGGGCCTTTTCAGGTTGAGGATGGAGTCAAGCTCAACTCCCAGTCCTACTGCCAGTTTCTGGAAGACACCTTCTTCAAGCAGTGGTACAGGAAGAAGTCTGCATCCTTCAAGAAAAACATGATTTTCATGCAGGACAATGCTCCATCACACGCGTCCAAGTACTCCACAGCGTGGCTGGCAAGAAAGGGTATAAAAGAAGAAAAACTAATGACATGGCCACCTTGTTCACCTGATCTGAACCCCATTGAGAACCTGTGGTCCATCATCAAACGTGAGATTTACAAGGAGAGAAAACAGTACACCTCTCTGAACAGTGTCTGGGAGGCTGTGGTTGCTGCTGCACGCAATGTTGATGGTGAACAGATCAAAACACTGACAGAATCCATGGATGGCAGGCTTTTGAGTGTCCTTGCAAAGAAAGGTGGCTATATTGGTCGCTGATTTGTTTTTGTTTTGTTTTTGAATGTCAGAAATGTATATTTGTGAATGTGGAGATGTTATATTGGTTTCACTGGTAAAAATAAATAATTGAAATGGGTATATATTTGTTTTTTGTTAAGTTGCCTAATAATTATGCACAGTAATAGTCACCTGCACACACAGATATCCCCCTAAAATAGCTAAAACTAAAAACAAACTAAAAACTACTTCCAAAAACATTCAGCTTTGATATTAATGAGTTTTTTGGGTTCATTGAGAACATGGTTGTTGTTCAATAATAAAATTATTCCTCAAAAATACAACTTGCCTAATAATTCTGCACTCCCTGTAAACCTAACTCCCACAACTGAGCGTTCTCACTCCCGAGGCGTAACATGTCGACGTTTTGTCACGTCCCGCGGCGTTCCTGAGGAACGTGAAAGGAGACCTTCGGCGTTCTTATGGTACGCGGCGGGTTATGGCTGGGATCCAGTGCAATGACGCTCCCGCGGTAATAGACGTTCCAGCCCTGTATTCCAGCCCTAAACCTAACCTTATCCCTAGCCCTGACCATAACCTTATTCCTGACCTTAACCAGGACTTTAATGATGTTAAATAGCGTGTTTCTAAGCGATTTGAAGAAAAAGAGCGAACATGTGTAGATTCAGTCCAGACGGTTCTCATATTTCCTCTTTTTTCCGAGGTCGTCATTTAGGAACGTGGTGGGTAGCCGAAAACTTAATATGGTGACGATTTGTCACCTAGCGTAAAATGTTACGCTTTGGGAGTGAGAACGGGTTGCCCACAAACCAGGAACAAGCTACACCTTCCCCCCCAAAAGAGCTTATATCCAACATGTCTCTTCACTCCCTAAAACAGATGTTGCCCCTAACTATTAACATAATTTTTAGACATCTGGCAGATTGGAAAGGCACACGTGACTTCTCTTGGTTGTTTACTTTGCTCAGTGATAAACAAGTATATGAAGACCTATTAAATTATGAAAGACGCCAAAGTACAAACCTCTATCTAAAGTGCAGTCAGAGTCAGTGAACAATAGAGAGTCAGAGAGCAATTGAGGTAGCACAGTCTACTCAGCCCGTGTCTTGATTCCCACACACAGCTAAGATGCAATTCTTGACGTAGTCTTTAGCAGCCGTTAGATTGGTGAATATTTCCTCTCCAAGAGGAGAAGAAATCCTCAGCTTCGCTGGGTACAGCATCCCGAATCTCACACCCTGACATCTGTGCAGTAGATCTTTAGCTTCTTTAAAGGCCCCCCTTCTCTTTGCGACTGCAGATGGCAGGTCTGGGAATGGAGACAATAATGGAGACAAAAAGGATTTTGTTTCCATTATGGGACTGGGGACTGTTTAACGCGGGCCTGCAAAGCAGCACCTCATTTTTTTGAAAGTAGTGAAATTTGACAATAAGTGGCCTGGGTCTCTGGTCTCTTGCAGGGATGGTCTGTAGGCTGCGATGTACCCAATCCAGTGTCGGAGCGGTATTCAGGCCCAACACCTCCTTTAGTAGCTGGGCCACAGAATTGACATGGGCGCGTCCGAATCTCAAAGCGCTCCCTCACGCCAAGTACAGTATTCGAATGTTGCATCTGCACTGTCTCCCTTCAAGGTCTTCGGTCTTGTCTGAAAGAGCTGATACAATTTCTTTCAGATCATGAACTTGCTTCTCCAAGTCCACAACCCGATCCGAATACTGCAGCTTCTTTCAGGCTAGTTAGCCGGCTATGGTGGTCAGTGCAGATAGTAGCTGGAGCATCAATCTTAGCACAAAGTTCAGTCCGCACTTCATCTGTTTGGTCAGAAACATTGCTGCGAAGCGAATCGATCAGGCCATTGAGAGCTTGGCACTTGGTCTCAACTTTTGCTTCCAGCTTAGAAATTTTAGCGACTACGTTTTTCTGCGAGCTAGTTATGTCAGCCATTAAGTGGGGCTGTGTCCGGGGATGTAGCATTGCTATCAATGGCCTTGTCTCCATCAGTCGTTCTGGTATTTTTAGACCCTGACATTGTTGTAAAGACTCTGGGAAAAGTTGTTTTTCATCACCTTCAGGCCTCCCTGAAAACAAATGTTGTCACTGTAATAGTTTGGTTTCAATGCACATTATCGCACGGGATCAGCAATTTTAAAGGTGCTTAATGATCTTTTATTAATTGCAGCTTCAGGGGATTCTGCCATTTTAATACTTTTAGATCTACAATAAATGCTACATTTGATACAGTGGATCATAGCATCATATTCTCTAGGCTGGAGAGCCACGTGGGCAAATTTTTCTGTGGCTTGTTCTCATCACCTGATTCTCTCACATGCAGCCGTCCCCCAAGGAACCATCCTTGGTCCAGTACTCTTTTCCCTTGTTATGTTCCTATATGTTCCTATTAATATCAAAAGATCAAAAATAAGGAGTTTCATGTCACCATTATGCATGGTGATAATTCACAAATCCATGTCCCTCTCAAAAAGAAATACTGCAGTCTTTTTGAATGCTTTACTTTAGTGTCTTACTGACATAAAAATATTAATATAAATAGATAACATCAAACTTCTTGAACCTTAAGCAAAAAAAAACAAACAAGCAGTAGTACTTGATGTCGGTCCTTCAAAAACAGCCTTTTTAAAAACCTCTGGGTCATTTTTGAGAGCAGCTTCACATTTGATAAAAAAAAATAAATGCTGTTTTTAGAGCCAGTTTCCATTGTAAAGGTGTCATCCAGGCTAGATTGTAACAACAGTCTTTATTTGAGCATTAACCAGGTATTTGTTGTCTGTTCTGCAACTTCCAAAATTCTGCAGCTCGACTCACATGAGACGCTGCCCCCAAGCGCACAAATACATTTCAAAATGTTATTGCTTGCTTTTATCATCAGGGGGTCCTTTTATCCCTCTGTGGGGGGATACTCCCACTAGGTTTAAATCTGGGACTCCCCACCATTTGACCTTAGAACTGAAGAAGCTTCTCGGATGAGAGGTGAAACATCTTTAAGTAACTTAAAGAAGTCCAGACGCTTTTCTTTGCAAGCTCCTTTGACTACGATGACCTGGATGACTGAGAACCTTCACAGACTGCTTGCTTTTAAGTTTCATTAAATGGAAACTTAAACATTCATTAAATCGTTAGCACCTCCTTACCTTCTGATCTTTTAACATATCACCAAGAACAGCTGACCAGATGTTTCCCATTATACTGACAAGCAAAATATCGGGCCTTTGCTGTAGCTACACCTATATTTTGGAACAGTGTTCCCCTTCATATCACCACCTCACCAACACTGAACATCTAAACTCTTTTGAGAATGTATTTTTATTCCTCGGTATTTAAACCTCTTGATATTTGTTTTTCAATTTTCCATTGTTCTCTTTTGTATTGTGTTTTATTGCTTTTATTGTTTTATTCTTTTAGTTGTACAGCACTTTTTTTTATACTTGAATAATTCATAGGTTTGTGTTAAATGGCTTAACAAATAAACACAAAAAAAGAAGAAAAACTTTGAGAGCCCTTCAGCAAGCCTGGAGAATTATTGCTCAAGAATACCTTAAAAAATTAGAAGGAAGAAGAAAAAGAAGGCCTGGATTGCTCTCAAAAAATTAAAATGTGGTACACAGTCTCACAAAATGTATATGTAAAAAATATATAAATATGTAAAATGTGTTTTAAAAAAAGATACTGTGTTCTGCATATGAATTATTCATGTCAATATTTTGTTGCTGACCTCGCGCTGACATTACAATGGCTTTGTTTTTGTAGATCTGCATCTGGCTCCAGGAAAAAGAGAAGACACAGGTTTGTACGGCAGATAATAATGTCCTTCAGTATGTGAACGTCCATATACAGGGAGTGCAGAATTATTAGGCAAATGAGTATTTTGTCCACATCATCCTCTTCATGCATGTTGTCTTACTCCAAGCTGTATAGGCTCGAAAGCCTACTACCAATTAAGCATATTAGGTGATGTGCATCACTGTAATGAGAAGGGGTGTGGTCTAATGACATCAACACCCTATATCAGGTGTGCATAATTATTAAGCAATGTCCTTTCCTTTGGCAAAATGGGTCAAAAGAAGGACTTGACGGTTTAAAAAAGTTAGAAATAGTGAGATATCTTGCAGAGGGATGCAGCAGTCTCAAAATTGCTTCTGAAGCTTCTGAAGCGTGATCATCGAACAATCAAGCGTTTCATTCAAAATAGTCAACAGGGTCGCAAGAAGCGTGTGGAAAAACTAAGGCGCAAAATAACTGCCCATGAACTGAGAAAAGTCAAGCGTGCAGCTGCCAAGATGCCACTTGCCACCAGTTTGGCCATATTTCAGAGCTGCAACATCACTGGAGTGCCCAAAAGCACAAGGTGTGCAATACTCAGAGACATGGCCAAGGTAAGAAAGGCTGAAAGACGACCACCACTGAACAAGACACACAAGCTGAAACGTCAAGACTGGGCCAAGAAATATCTCAAGACTGGTTTTTCTAAGGTTTTATGGACTGATGAAATGAGAGTGAGTCTTGATGGGCCAGATGGATGGGCCCGTGGCTGGATTGGTAAAGGGCAGAGAGCTCCAGTCCGACTCAGACGCCAGCAAGGTGGAGGTGGAGTACTGGTTTGGGCTGGTATCATCAAAGATGAGCTTGTGGGGCCTTTTCAGGTTGAGGATGGAGTCAAGCTCAACTCCCAGTCCTACTGCCAGTTTCTGGAAGACACCTTCTTCAAGCAGTGGTACAGGAAGAAGTCTGCATCCTTCAAGAAAAACATGATTTTCATGCAGGACAATGCTCCATCACACGCGTCCAAGTACTCCACAGCGTGGCTGGCAAGAAAGGGTATAAAAGAAGAAAAACTAATGACATGGCCACCTTGTTCACCTGATCTGAACCCCATTGAGAACCTGTGGTCCATCATCAAACGTGAGATTTACAAGGAGAGAAAACAGTACACCTCTCTGAACAGTGTCTGGGAGGCTGTGGTTGCTGCTGCACGCAATGTTGATGGTGAACAGATCAAAACACTGACAGAATCCATGGATGGCAGGCTTTTGAGTGTCCTTGCAAAGAAAGGTGGCTATATTGGTCGCTGATTTGTTTTTGTTTTGTTTTTGAATGTCAGACATGTATATTTGTGAATGTGGAGATGTTATATTGGTTTCACTGGTAAAAATAAATAATTGAAATGGGTATATATTTGTTTTTTGTTAAGTTGCCTAATAATTATGCACAGTAATAGTCACCTGCACACACAGATATCCCCCTAAAATAGCTAAAACTAAAAACAAACTAAAAACTACTTCCAAAAACATTCAGCTTTGATATTAATGAGTTTTTTGGGTTCATTGAGAACATGGTTGTTGTTCAATAATAAAATTATTCCTCAAAAATACAACTTGCCTAATAATTCTGCACTCCCTGTATGTAACCTGTGTGCTTGCGTTCAGTTTGTGTCTTTTACACAATTGACTACTTTTTCAAATGACAGTAGAATAGTCCATTTAGGCAAGTGATGCGTGGAATTCTCTACTCTCTGTGAATGCAGATTCATTGTTGTTGGGGTTTTTTTTTCAGGTCGGGAAGCCCAAAGAACAAACATAAAGACAAGAACAAACAGAAAAAGAGGTGAGAGAATCGCTGCCTGTAAATTCAAATTCAAATTTCAAATTTCAAATTCAAATTTTATTTGTCACACACACACAACCATACACAGTATGACATGGGGGTGAAATGCTTGTAGCTGTACAATGCCCGACCATTAAATGACAGAAGAAAAGTTTTACAATATTTACAATTTACAGTTTACTACAAAAATTTACAAATTAACTTAGGAATTTACAGTAAAGAATGTGCAAATAGTAGAAGAGATTATAAAGATAAGGATTATAAATTATAGGAATTATAGGATTATAGGAAATGTGTGGTGACGTGTGAAAGAAATCTCCGTCCCGGGTTTCTCCGTGGATCGGGTTTCCTCCGAGGCGTGGGCACCTATAAGCAGAGTTTTGTCTTTACCCTATAAGATTCAAAATTATTCAAAGTAACACTCAGGTATGCCGTTCAGCAGGTTAGTTACAGCGCCGGGAGTAGCTTGGGAGAACAAGGAAACACAGACTGCTTCAGGTTGCTTTCCCAAAATCAACTCAAAGGTTTATTCATCAGACAACAGTTTATATAGAGGAAAAAGGTTCGTGTGTCAGCAGATTCTCAGTTCAAACCGGTACAGACCAAATAAGGAAGCGTCTTCCTGCCCTCTGAGCAAAGAAGTATCCTTTGTATAGTTTATCAGTTCAGCTACAATTTATGATTATCCCAGCAAAATACACTCCTAGACATAGAATACAGAGTTCTTTCATTAGTGAATTCTGAAACAAACCACCCGGCCTTTAACAAGCTCTTTTCTAGGAGATAAAGAAGGGAGGATGGGAATAAGGAAGTGATCTCTGTGGTATTTTCGACCTTGAGGTACCATCCTGTGATTCTTACACATTAATTCTTGGGTCACAGAGAAAGAGAAAAACAACTAGTAAATGGGCCTTATTGAGTAACAGTTTTCCTGTATAATATCACTATAAAACAATATCCTGTAAATGCTACCATGGTATCAAAATATCACAACAACGTGTGTGAGAGTCCAGTCTTATAGTGACGTGTTTGGGAGAGTCCAGTCCTACACCTGGTTCAGGCCCCGAATAGCCTGGGGGAAGAAGCTCCTCCTCATTCTCTCTGTTTTGGCCTTAAGGGAGCGGAAGCGCTTCCCAGACCTCAACAGTGAGAAGAGTCCATTGTTGGGATGGGAGAGGTCCATCATAATCTTCCTAGCTTTGGACTTGCACCGCTTGGTGTAGATGGACAGCAGGTCAGGGAGCTCTGATTGAATGATGCGTTCTGCCGAGCGCACCACCCTTTGCAGATCTCGTCTGTCCTGCTTGGTGCTGTTCCCAAACCAGGTGCAGATGTTTGCCGTCAGGACGCTCTCGATGGTGCAGGAGTAGAAGTTCTTGAGCACCTTCAGTGGCAGATGGAAGTCTCTAAGTCTTCTGAGGAAGAAGAGACGCTGACGGGCTTTCTTAACCAGGGTGTTGATGTGACAGGACCATGACAGGTCCTGAGTGATGTGGACACCCAGGTATCGGAAACTGTCCACTCTCTCCACTGGCGTGCCACTGATGATGAGGGGTTTGTAATTCCTCGCCTGCTTTGTAGTGAAGTCCATGATCAGCTCCTTAGTCTTGCTGATGTTTAGGAGGAGGTTATTCTCCTGGCACCAGGTCTCCAGGTTCTTAATCTCCTCCAGGTAGGCCGTCTCGATGTTGTCGGAGATCAGGCCCACAACAGCAGTGTCGTCAGCAAATTTGACAATGGAGGTGGTGTCGGATGTGGCTACACAGTCATAAGTGTACAGTGAGTACAGCAGGGGGCTTAAAACACAGCCCTGAGGCACTCCAGTGCTGAGTGAGATGGAGGGGGAGACTTGTTTTCCCACCCTCACTGATTGGGGTCTGTCTGTGAGGAAGTTGAGGATCCACTGACACAGTGATGAGCTGAGTCCTAGATCTGTCAACTTGGTGAAAAGCTTATAGGGAATTATTGTGTTGAATGCTGAACTGTAGTCCACGAACAGCATCCTAACATAATTCCCTCTGCCAGTGTCCAGGTGACTCAGGGATGTGTGGAGCAGGTGAGATATGGCATCGTCTGTGGAACGATTAGTCCGGTAAGCAAACTGAAGTGAGTCGATGGTGGCAGGAAGTGAAGAAGTGATGTGATCTCTCATCAGTCTTTCAAAACACTTCATCACAATTGAAGTCAGTGCTACTGGACGGTAGTCATTGTGGGAAGCGGGCTGTTGTTTCTTTGGAACAGGACTGTTTGAAGCACGTGGGAACCACAGCTTGGGCCAGGGAGAGGTTGAAGATCTCCGTGAACACGTGGGTGCTAGTTGATCAGCGCAGGCTCTAAGGACCCGGCCAGGGATTGCATCTGGTCCTGCTGCCTTCCTGGTGTTCACCCTCCTGAAGGTGTTCCTCACGGCATGCTCTGTGATGACGAATGCATTTTCTTCACTGGTGCACTCCGAGCGCACGCAGCCGTTTGTTGTTTTAATTGCTGCGGCGTCGAAGCGAGCATAAAACGTGTTCAGCTCATCAGCCAGTGAAGCATCTGCATTCATCATTGAAGAAGCTGGTCGTTTATAGTCCGTTATAGTCCGCAGTCCTTTCCACAGGCTCCTAGAGTCGCACTGTCGTAGCTGTGACTCTAGTTTTTCCCCGTAGCTCCGCTTTGCCTTTCGGACCGCGCTGCGCACGTTGTAGGACGCAGCCTTGTATAGGTCCATATTACCGGAGACAAGCCCTTCATTGTAGGCAGCAGTGCGTGATCTCAGAGCGTCGCGGATGTTTTTATCCACCCACGGCTTCTGGTTGGGAAACGTTCGGATGATAGTTCTTTCTGCTGTGTCGTCCGCTAGTTTCCCGATAAATCCGACAACCGCTTCCGTAAACATGTTGATGTCATCAGAGCTGCGCCGAAACATGTCCCAGTCTGCGTCATCCAGTGCGTCCTGCAGCGCGGCCACCGATTGGTCCGTCCAGCGAGCGACCTCCCTCCTGATTGGTGCTTTCTGCTTTAGCCTTTGTTTGTAAGCAGGCATGAGGAAGATGGCGGAATGGTCCGATTTTCCAAATGCCGGCAGGGGCTGAGCCTTGTAACAGTTCTTGAACGGGGTGTAGCAGTGGTCTAATGTCCTCGTGCCCCGGGTGGGGCAGTTGATGTGCTGGTGAAGATTGTGAAATGTCCGTTTGAGATTCACTCTGTTAAAATCTCCCATAACAATTCTTTAATCCATGTAAATGTAGAGCAGATAGTCTGCATGTCTTATAAGAGAGTAGCCAAGTTTCATTCATTACCAGTAACATTTAATGCACATTTCCTCAGTTCACATTAAAACAAACAGTGAACAACAGTCTTAACTCCTCAACAATAGGTAGAAGTCCCATTGAGCCTACTCATGAATTTATATTGGCACTTTACAGCCATTATCTCAGGCTTAGACTCACACAGAATGTGAACAAGTGTAAAAGAATTGAGAGCATCTTCTAAGCAAAGCGTGTGAGTTCAGCACAATTTCTGGGCTGTACCCTGCTCTCTCTCTCTTGCTACACACACACACACACACACACACACATATATATGTATATATATATATATATATATATACATACACACACACACACACACACACACACATATATATATATATATATATATATATATATATTAGGGGTGCAACGATACACAAAATTCACGGTTCGGTTCGGTTCGATACTTTGGTGTCACGGTTCGATATTTTTTCGATACAGAAAAAAAATGTTCATGCCTTTTTAATTTGTCATTTATTAAAATTATAAATATATATTTTAACACAAAAGTACAGTTTTTAAATTTAACCCTAACCCTTGTGCGTGTTGTTTTTTAGCTCGTCATATTGCAGCCACAGAAATTCTTTTGTCCATGAAACCATAAAGCTGCACTTTCTTTTTGCCTTATAGTCTGATTTGTCATAACTTCTCCGTTTTGTGGTAAGCTTTTCTTTGGCTGTCACTTCTTCACCCTGACCTGTCTTATTTGGCTCAGCAGAACTAAAATATATATCTGTCTGTGAAGGTTCTCAATCATCCAGGTCATCGTAGTGAAATATATATCCTGCCGCACTCACATAAGCTCAGCGATTCTCTGCACGATCAACCTCTCACATGTTTAAGCTGCGGGAGATTTCACTTGTCATGTTTGCATAGTAAGCTAACAATTAATAAGACGATGTCAGAGGAATTGGTGCACAAATTATCATCACTCACAGATCAGTGCTGTCGCTCTCTATACACAGTTCGCGCGATTGCAAAGTGAAAGCAAAAAAACAAGCGCAAATTCAAACACGATTTCAATATGTCACATATTGACAGTGGCTCACCCAATGACATAATTACCCAGCTACATTTCTGAAAGAATGCAAAAGCATTGACATATATTTTTCCTTCCTACAATAGCCCGACAGGCAGGGGAGAGATAGCCCCGGGACGTCGGGCTAGCGATATTGCGAGCCCTGTATCTGATTGAGGAATCACTCATCTTTGGAAAAGAGAGTTTATTACAGAGAAATGTCTCTTTCCAAAATAAAAGCTATACTATCCGTTTCTTCTGGGCTATATTCTCAGCAGCATATTAAACATATCAGGTCTCCATAAGGAGAATCCTGTGCTAACAGCTGTCTAAATGACTCGGCTAAAGTTTGTAGCATGCATGCTTGTTTTTGTCTATGCACTAGGATGATGTCGGTATAAATGTGCAGTCATATTCGTTGTGTTCCCACTAGTGCTTTCAGGTTAATCTCGTTGAAATAACCTTAACGCCACAACACGGCAAATCTCCGTTAACGAGCTACCCTATACAGAGGGGCTAGACGGCCAACACGTTAACGAGCTAACTGCGCTAACACACTAGCTCCCACCCATGTAATTGAGCATTGCATGGCACATCCAACATACTGTTTTACTTTAGTCCATGACTCGCTTACCTTCAGGGTCATACGTCACATGAAAACCAAAATAATTCCAAACGCCAGATCTGAATGAGTGTGGGGAGGTCCACTTCTGTCTCGCTAGCTTGCCCTGCGCTCTTCCTTCTGACCATCCTGTCTGTGTTGAGTGCTCAGTGAATCTGCGTTCGACTACTCCGCCTAGGCTGCACTCTCGAGCCTAGGCGGAGTAGTCAAATGCAGATTCACTGAGCGCTCAACACAGACAGCATCGTCAGAAGGAAAGTTGATAAAATAAATTACAAATTTTGTATTGTTCTTTTTTTTTCTCCCCTTTGGTTTTCTTTCTTTCTCTCCCCCTCTTTCTTTCATTCTTTCCCCCTGTCCTATCCCACAGTCATGTCTGTCCCGTTTGCAACTGAAAATAAAATAAATTCATAATTATAATAAAGGTCAATCAAATGGACCAATATGATGATCCACTTAAAATAAATCCTCTTGGCATCTTTCTTGGCCTCAAGACAACAATTCTGATGGCTATAGATCCAAACGGGACACAAAAAAAAAAAAAATTGAAAAAAAAAAAATTGAAAAAAATTGTATTGTTCGATACATATGCGTACCGAACCGAAAGCACTGTATCGAACGGTTCAATATCGATACGAATATCGTTGCACCCCTAATATATATATATCCTGCACCCTCTATTAGAATATATATATTGAAAGTATTTTGCAGTGCATTGCCTGTTTTACATATCATGAGATTGACTACTGAGCTCGCTGTGGCTTGTGTGTCCCCATGATGTATGCATGCATACACGTGGCTTTATGGATGTGTGTACATGTGTGTGCGTGGTATGTTTGTCCATTGGCTGTCCTCTGTCAGGTCCCCTGATGAAACACCCAGCAGGAGTTCACAGCGTCAAGGCAGCTGCTGCAGCTCTCGAAGTCCCTCCTTGTCTTCCATCAGGAGTGCCTCCAGATCACCCACCAGGTAACCCTCCCCCATTGTACACACGCACACAGACAGTATAGTCCCACTGAAATACCTCTCCTGACTGTCAAGCAGTTGCTCTGGTGACAGTAAGTCTTCCCATCATTTACTCTTTACCCCCAGGGCGATAGATTGGGATACAAATGGGGCTTGCCTGCATTTCTTAAACTCGCCCTGCTAAACGGTTGTGATATCTCACTCTGCCCTCATGTTCGGTTAGATGACAAAGCATTCATTGTTTATTCAGTTCATGGGGCATTTATCTTTTTATTCTGTAGTTATGTATTATAGTTCAGCCTTTTGCATTACTTATAATTGCTCTTGAAAAATTAAGAGTCACTCTTGAGGGATCACATGACTCATAATGTGCATTAACAGATCAGCAAGTCAGAAAAAAGGTTTTACTCTCTACCTGTCTAAGCTAAACTGTAGGGAAACATTATGCAGAGTTCTATATAAACGTTATTTGTGCGAAGCCTCTTTTTGTGTGTAAAAATAAGCAAAATGCAAAGTGAATTGGAATAGCAAACAAAATTCAATATTCGTGAAGCAGCAAATGAGATAAACAAGAATAATCAGAGAAATAGAATGTACTAGCTTGTTTCTACCGGATTGCACCCAAGTTAGAGTAAAGTGGTGTGCCCTGCTGTTCCAGATTAAACTCCAAACACAAGACAGACGGTCAAAAGATGTCTGACACCCCGCAGTCCCCGGCCCCCGAGAGTCCCACCACTTGGCACAACGGGGACCACACCCAGCGAAGCCGCAACGGCAAGGCCGGCAGACTCAACCACACCGATGGCGAGAAAGGGAACGATGTATGTAATCTCCTCTATTTTGTTTCCGCACACACACACCACCCCCTCCCACCCGGCCTCCCTCCGGTGGTATTTGCCGCAGCCCCCTGCAAATGAGTTTTAACTTGCTCTCTTGTGTTGGTTCACATGAATTCTCATCTAAGACACTGAGAGGTTTGTGTTCTTTTATTAGTTTTTCCTTGGTCATAGCTCAGTTATTATTATTATAATTATTATTATTAATGGTATTATTTTCAACATGTCAAAGACAAACCTTTTCGCAAAACTTGCCGCTCCTGCTGCTTTGTTTCTGGCTCTCTTTGACTCCTGTCATCTTGTGTTTCTTTTTTAAAAAATTATTTTCTTTTCTTTTGTTTGTTTGTTTTTTGCTTTTTTTCTTGTTATTTGCCAGTAATACAGAGAGGGAGCAAAGAGAAGAAAAGTTTAAGTGTTTCCGTTCAAGTATATACTCTCTGAGTCACACAGCATTAGCGTACCACACCTCGGATGGGGATCCGAGCCACATTGGTGCACAAAGTCTCCAAACAAAGGAGCAAAAAACGATATGTTGTGGAGTTGTGTGATTTTCTCTCCGTCACAAGGCCCAAACCTGCGAAGAAATATCAACTCAGGTGTGATAAGTTTTACGCCAGATAAAGACTTAATTAATTAGCATTGAAAGAGGCGCAATCTGATTTCTGACAGTGCTATAAAGTGATAGCAATCTGCAAATTCTCCTCAAACAAAATAATCCAAATACTTACTGGAAAGTCTGAATCCAAGCAGGCCAGAATGAGTTATAGCAAACTTTTAAGTGGTAGCTGAGTATCCTGGCACATATGGAAGATTTTTTAAAAAAAAAAGGAAAGAAGGAAGAAGAAATAAAGAGAAATGCAAACATGGATTTGCTGTGTCATAATTAAAAAGGTAAGAAAAATTACCTTATGACTTATTGATGAAACATTTTTTTAGACATAAAAGTCAGTGAAGCTAAAGTGAGGATATCTTTAACGTAATTAAAAATCAGTGCCCAAGTAATTACAAATCAGAAAGTTTGCTCTCAAAAATGAGCACTCAAAGACTTTTGATTTAAAAGCTTTGGGTATTTATGATTTTATTATTACTTATTTTGGGGTGACTATTGCATTTTTTTTTTAATTAATCAGATCTGACTGGTGATCTAAACAGTTAAAGACAATTTTGATAATATTTAAAATTGACTTTTACATCTTTCTTTGATACAGTGACTGTATTAAAGCACAGGATTCAATGATGAGGTAATAAACAGACGAGTGATTAGTAACACTTTCAAAGTTGACACCCTTTTGCATGATTTAAATAAACACAGGAATACAGGAGTAGAAAATGTATGTCACGTCAATATCTTTTGAATTTTAAAAAGCTGTCGATAACTGCTTTTTATTTACATGTGGATGGCAGCACTACATTTTCATGAACAGTGTGAGGGAGGCTTTCCTTTATTTAGACTGGGAGACATCACATATGCCAGAAATGAAAAGAAATCAACTAGCCAATTTGCCACAGTGTCATGTTTTTTCTTTAGGCTCGCCAGCTGCAGGGATGCTACATTTGACTTTATATTTACATTTTTGATTGTGGATGCTAATAACAGTCAAACACAAGCGATAAATAACGGTATTTTTAACGCATGTGTTTCATGTAAATATGACACCGCATTTTTGTTTTGGCTCAAGGTTCTTTAAATCTTTCATACATGTCTAAATCTTGCACTGCATTAAGAGTTATAACCCCAGTTCCAAAAAACTTAAGATTCTGTGTAAATGTAAATAACAGAGGGTGATTATTTGCAAATGTCATAAATACATGTTTTATTCACAATAGATAACAAAAAATGTACCAAATGTATAAACTGAGAACATAAAAAAAGTTACTTTGAATTTGATGACAGCAACGTATCTCAAAAAACTGGGAACAGGGCCATGCTTGAGGAGACCAGCTGCTGGACTTTTGGGAGAGCAATGTTGTCCCATTCTTGTCTGTTATAGGATTACAGCTGCTCAACAGTTCTGGGTCTTCTTTTTCTTACCGTTATTTTCATTATGTGCCTTGTGTGTTCAGTTAGTGAAAGGTCTGGACTACAGGAAGGCCAGTTCATCACCCCAACTCTTCTACTATAAAGGCATACTGTTGTAATAAATTAGATACACCATGTGGTTTAGCATCACTTTGATATGTGAGTTCTCTAAACCCTGTATGTAAATTATAAAACTGATTGTGCTTTTCACAATGTGCAAGCTCACTTCCATAGGCACTAATGCACCCCCCATACCATCAGAGATGCAGACTTCTAAGCAAGAGCTAACAACAAGTTGGATGCTCCTTCTCCTCTTTAGCCCAGATGCAATGCCCATGTTTTCCAAAAAAGAAGAATGTTTTTTTTCTTCATTGGAGCTTCACCCTGTGTTCACAGAAAGCGAGTTCAGGAAATGTTCCTGAACCCATGAGGTGATTACAAGGATAGAATCATACCTGTTTTAGTACAGTGCTGCCTTAGGGTTCAAAGATCATAGGCATTCGGTATTGATTTTTGGCCTTTTCCACTGTGCACAGACATTTCTTCCGATTCTCTGATTCTTTTGGTGGTACTATGTACTGTAGATGATGAGATCCCCTAAATGGAATATGTTGATGGGCCTTATTCTGAAATTCTTTTACAATTTATAGATGCTGTGTTTTTGCAGCCTGGTGAACATTTGATATGTGTTGCTGCCATCAAATTCAGAAGAGGCTAATGAGTCAAATGTCTTAGTTTAAACATTTGATATAGCTTCTGTGTTTTCTGCTGTTAATAAAATATGGGTTTATGAGATTTGAAAATCATTGCATTCTGTTTTTATCAAAACATTTAGACAGCTACTCAGTATTTTTGAAATCGGATTTGCATAAAAACATGTCACTCGACAGGTCCTTTAAGGAATGATGGATTAATTACTCTGTTGTTCAAATGAAAAACTCCACTGCAAGCTCACAGTAGACTGACAGAGGATAGCATGGTATAAATCATAAATGTAGTCCTCCCTGTCTGTTCAGGCTGAAGCTGCTCGTTGTTTGTTTTGGTATTTTCGAACATTACCATGTTTATGAGCCCCTGATTACCTGAAGACAAAGACAAACCCTTTGATGAGCTTTAAATTGCTTACTGCTATTATGGAAGCATCCCTGCTCCTCCATACTGTAAATGGGTCATTAGAGCTGTGGTTTGATGAGTGATTACACTCAAATTAAATAAAACACACCACTTAGACAAAGGGGATCACCTGTGAAATCAGCAAGCACTGATAAATATGAGTTTAAATAGGCTGCAAACACTCACTCCTGAGAACTGACACCTTCTATTTCCTACTTCAGCTTGCATGTCTCTCTACGGGGTCTCATCTGATCTCTTTCTCTCTCTGCTTATTTCATTCATTACTTTGTTTTCCTTATCAATTTAAGTGGTGAATAAATGAATAAATGCCCAAATCTTTCTGTCTCGTTTATATAAAAAGCACTCAAATGCTTTGGAACTGGACCAAGTAGGTTAACTGGGTATGTGTTACAGTTTCTTTTTGTCAATACAATTGTCTTTCTTCTCAAGCACATGCTCTGCTCAGTGATAGATCCTCTTCTCCTCCAGGCGTCTAACAGCTCCTGGCAAACCACCAGGGGTTAAGGAGATGCTCCTCTCTGTTGCTTTACTTCACCATGTCGATGTGCATGAGGCCCCTAAGAGGCAGTATCTCTTCTGTTCCTGCCTTTTTTGTTTATACTTAATCTGGACAATGCCAAGCAAACTCTGTTTGGTCATGTACATTTGAGCCATTCTGTTGGGAAATAGTATAAGAGGAGCATGTAATTGGCTCACATTTTCTAAAGCAGCATCTCTGTGGCACATAAACTACCACTCTTTTTAATCTCCACCAAAAGCTCAAATATTTAAAAATTATCAAAGTGGAACATTGCACGGGAGGATGGTTATGAGTGACAGATCCTGGATCTAACTGAAGTCTAATTTTACTGCAGCAATTGTGTGACTAAGCAAATGTTCTGCATAGCAGCTCTGGTTTTACTATCTATCATCTCAGTTTGTGTTCCTGTAGCCATCCTGTAGCTCTGTTTGAAGCAGTCTTATTCACTGTGTGGGAGGGAGTCCCTCAGATGTCCCAGAGGAACGCTCAGAGTAACAGCTGTGTGCTGTTAAGCTGCTGTTGGGCCAAACTAACCAGTCAGTCCATCTGTCCAAAGCCTTCTCTCTGGAAAAACACAGCATGCAGTTTGAAAATCATTCTAATTCAAGGTAAATTTTACTTTTATTTGCTCTTTACTGCTCCTTGTTGCCACTGGAGAAAAACACCCACTACAACAGTGGCTATTTTTTGATTTAAATGTTCTTCAAGATGAGCATTTCCTAACTGTTTGTGGGAATGGAAATTCAAATCAACTCTATTTAATTTTAGCTCAATTCCAGATATTTTATTTATATAGTACCAAATCACAGAAACGGTCACCTCAAGGTGTTTTATATTGTAAGGTAAAGATCCTACAATAATACAGAGCATGACCGACTATGAGCAAGCACTTGGCGACTATGGGAAGGAAAAACTCTGTTTTAACAGGAAGAAACCTTCATCAGAACCAGACTCAGGGAGGGGCGGGCCATCTGCTGCAACCAGCTACAACAGGAAGAAGACACAATACAAATAAGCAGTTTATCTGTATTTATTTATTTGCTAATAGAATAATTATTTATTACAAGTTTAACTGCAAAACAGATTTTTACCTAACTGCCCTTTGAAAACCACTTGTGAGGATCTCACCATTTTGTTTGGATAAATTGGATTAACACAATGTGTTCCCTAAAACTGTGCAATGTGTGGGTCTCCTCAAGGTCCGTTTATAGCATCATATCTCAAAAATGACAAAATCTAAATACAAAATGCCAAAAGAGAGCAATACACTAATACAGCTTGCAGTCTAGTCTGCAGAAGTTGGAGATAAAGAAAAAAGAAAGCAACAAAGGCGACTTTCTTTAATTCTATCATGCCACGAGGGGGGGGGGGGGGGGGGGGTAATGAGCCAATCTGAGCTAGGCTCATCAGATTTAATCAAACAACAACAAATGACAATAAAGACAAACTATTTATAATTTATCTAACTATACTGTTTTTTTTCCAGAGGTAAGGCTTCTACTAACTGATCCATCCTGCAGCATCCCTAGGCTTTTCTATGGGAAGCATCCATTTCTGCCTCCTCCACAGTGGATGAAACGATCCCAAAAGGGCTAATTTCTTCCTGCGCATTATTAATGGATATCTTTAAACACGATTACATGGACTTTTGAAAATAGTTCGGACAACTTACACCTTAATTAACATGATTTTTTTTAAAGGGACTCAAGCCATTTTGATTGAAAGCTCTCTGTACACACTAACAGTTTAAACAGAAGCTCAGAAAAGCTCCTTAAGGCGCCCTCTTGTTGTACCTGTGTTTATGGTGATAAACACAAAGGAATGCCTGGAAGAAAGCTGGGCTGACGTCCAAAAATAAAGTACAGAGTAGACCAGTGCTGTTCCTACTGTTGCTGCTGCTGCTGGAGAAGACCCAGGCCAAAATGTGACTGGGGTCCCTTTCAGATGTGCTGACTCTTTAGTTTGTCAATCTTAGCATTGACTGCTCCCCTCCAGCACTCTTTTTAAACCCCTCCTCCTCTTTCCTACCCGATCATCTGTGTCCTCTGTGACTCACATCTCACTCTCGTTGTCCTGCCATTTTTCTTCCCGCCAGCTCTGCATGACCCCCCTTCCTATTCCTCCTCCTGCTTCTCCTCCTCCTCTGTCTCCATTTAGCAATTCTACTCTACATGGATGTCCACTAACATTAACTCTGTCCCTCTCTGTCCTCCCTCCCCTGTTTTGATACAAATATGGCTGCATTTGTACAAGCGAAAAAGACAGAGCAAATCATGTAGTTTATAGATTCATCCTTTGTTTTGAATTTGATTTTGAATTCCATCTGATTTTGATTTTTACTTTCCCCCCTCTATTTTTCTTTCTTTTCTTTTTTTTGTTTGGTTTAATTTATTCTCAGTCTCTGGACTAAATATGTAGCGCTGATACTAAAAGAGGTCATTGTCTTTTTCCCATTTTCGCTGCGGAGAACATTCCTTTCTCCTCTTTTTTTCCTTTTTTTCTTTCTTTCCTGTTTTTTGTTGATATTGCATACGTGTCACTGATTGAAATGGAAGGTAGGTAATGCTTTGCCTACGCACGTGATCTTTATGCAGATGAGAATGTGACAAGCACCCTAGCCTGAGTGACGTCAATGTTTCTCTCTCAATCTCTCTCTTTCTCTCTCTCTCTCTTTCTGTTGTTTACCAATGGTCTTTAACCAAATTAATTTGACTTCATCAATTATGATTTGACTCTTAAAAGATTGGATTACGTAGCGCTCTGGTTTTTCTCTTTCCTGCTTAATTTCATCCTGAAGTCCAGTATCCAGCTTTATCTTCCAGGTCCATTTCTGTCCATTTATTTTTCTTTTCTCTCTGTTCTGGTAGAATGCATTCCTGTTTGTCCAGCATCTCTCTGTTTGTCGGTGAATTAGTACATTCGTCTTTTGATTTTCACCATATTGATTTCCTCGACTGTTTCCAATAACTGTCTTAAGCACAAGTGGTTGTGTTTTCCTATTATTACGCTTAGTTGTCTCCTCTCTAGTGGAGAACGGTGCTTTTGTTGTATCTTCAGATAGCAGCTCAGACAGAACAGGATAATGCATGCGGAAGACCCAGCTGTATTTGCTTTCAGACAAAGCGCCTTTTGGAGATTAACCTTCTGGCCTGCTTACAGTGAGCAGTGCATTACTGTGCATCACAAATTTTAGTCCCTAAACTCCCACTGTAATGCTAATTCTATTTTTTTTTGTCCTATGCTTAAAATAGAGGTTCTCTCTACATACTGTTTAAGGATGACAGCACTCTAGTTTTTATTTTATCATGAAATCCCCTGAAAAGACCAAAGCAAACAACACAGGCTGTCTGTCAATACAATTCCTGTACCCAGTCTGTTATACATTCTTACCGAAGGTGCAATAATTTATGAATGGGGCCCAATAGTTCAATTTCTACAAACAGTTTCATTTGGTAAGACTTTACAACAAAAATCAGTTTAATTTATATGGTGCTAGTTAACAGTTAGAATTGTCTTAAGGTCCTTTATGTTGTAAGGTAAAAGAAATCCCCAACAATCAGATGCCTGTGGGCAGCACTTGGTAACTGTAGGGAAGAAAAACTCCCTTTTAACAGTAAGAGACCCCTGACAGAACCAGGTTAAGGGAAGAGAAGCCATTGAAGCTAGACACAAAAGTGAAGTGAAGACATGTTCACAGTAATGATGCTGATGTTTAGTACTTAGCTCTTAGTTTGCTGATTTAACACAAAGTACAGCTGAGGGTGACGGGAATGTTGTACACTGAAGTATTGGATTGCATTTTAATTTATTTAGGCTTTATCGCTGTCATCAAGTTATCAACCAAATTCCATGACAATCTAGCTAATGACAATACACTGAAACTAGTTGGTGGTGGTTGATAGTGTGCCAGAGAATCTGGGAACTGGAAATATCTAATTCAGAGTTTACATTTTTCTGTCTCGAGCAAAGTGGTAAATGAAGCTGCTATTGCCATGCTAGTGGCTCTGCGTAGGGGACAGTGCTCTCCTAATATTCTTTCTGGCCATTATAATTTCCAGAGTAAATGTTGCATGACATGGGAACTATTTTTAAGCGTGCGTTAACACACATTTGGTGCCAATGAAATAAGAGATTGCCCAGTGAAGCAATTGAACTGGCTGCCCTGCTAAAATAAATTAAGTGCAGTTTATTCCGGACCACTAAAGTCAGGTGTTATTTCCTTATACACTCATTTATTTTTGGCAGCATGTCATTGTTCTGATTCCCAAAGTGGCTTGCAGATGCAAAGCAACTATGAGCAGAAAAACCCAACCAAAAATTGTTTTGGTCTTTTTGTGGGATTTACAAAAGTGTATGATATTGTCTGCTTTGTACCCTTTAAAGCTTTGCCAATTTTTGTTAGCTTCAAGGTCATTCCTGACTCTAAAAAAATCACTGATTTGGGTAAAATGTCTAGTTTTTTAAGCCTATTAATACAGCACTCTCTAATGTAGCAACAACTCCCTGGAACTCCATGTAATAGCAAAATTCTGCTAGTGTGAGAACTGTAAGTGTCCTGTATGAAAGACATTAAAGAGTCCACAAGCACGAACACTGAGATAGTTAACTAGCAAACATGTCAGGCTGTCTCATTATATAAAGCACACTAAGAGCAAAAAGGTAAAGGAAGTATCTTTAACTCTCACCGACCCATTGCTCTGTGATGTTTAGGAAGGTGACTGGACCCAGAGGATTTAACTCTCTGTGTGAGGGACTCCCTGCACATTGTGGTTTTCCTCTTTGCTTTTCAGTTCTTTTCTATTGATTTCCATGCATTGTCTCATGAGTCACTGGCAGGGAAGGGTTTTGTGTCTTTTTCTCTTGCATTTTGTGAATCTAATGATGCACTTATGTTGCCCCACTTTTCCCTTTTCTTCATACCTTACCTACTAAAGGAGGGAATACCACTTTATTGGTAAGTGGATGTTAACCAGAAGGGAGTTAAAGGGAGTAACCATTAAAAAAAACAAAGAAAATGGGTCGCTGTTCACATCTCAGCAATTGTCTTCAGGAAAAAAAATCCAGAAAGAGAAAATTGAGTAGCAGAAGATTTGTTTTCTGATTCGATTGATACAATAATTGTGATCTTTATTTTGTTCCTTCCATTTCTGTGATGTTCCGTCAAGTTGTCTTCTCTTTCTGTTTCGTTTCTTTTTTTAACCATTACTGAAAAAACTGAAGAAGTCCTCTGTTTCTACTCTACAAAATCTGTATCTCTCTAATTTCTGCCTCTGCTCTTAAAATTATTTGGTTCACAGTTTTGTTTTGTTTCTTTTTTCTACCCTCTCTTCCCCCTTTTCCTAGATTTTTGTTTGTTTTTGCGATTATTATTTCTTCAACTCATTATGGTTTTGCATGCCAAGTATTGCATGCGCTGCACCATAGAGGACTATCTATAAGCCATATGGAGAAAACCTAGATCTTTTTCTTTTAGATGTTTACCTTCTTTTGGCAAGTACACCATAGCTCTCAATTACCAACTTGAAAACTCTCTGATGCTATTTTTATCCTTTTTTTTTCTTTTTTCTTTTCTTTTTTTTCCCTTTTGTTGGTCATCATTTCTCTACAGAAGTTCCACATGCTGACTGCCAGCTCTGCAAGCGTCCAGTCATCTCTGCTGAGAGAGCACAAGATCCACAGCGCCCCTATCAGGAACCAGATGGGAAAGATGTGTGTTGCAGAAGATACTGGGAGTGTCGATGGCAGGGGCACAGCTATAGGGAGCTCTCTGAGCAAGGCGTCAGGGAGGAGAGGAGGCCAGAGAGGTCAGAATAAGAGCTCCCACTCCCCTGCTCACAGCAGTGATTCGACCCACTCCCAGCACAACCATACTTACAGAGGGAGGAGCTCTCGTCACCACAGAAAGTAAGCCTTCCATTGCAGTTGTGCACTTTCAGGCTCTTATCACTGCTGGACCTCACCGCTTTGGCTTTGCAAATGAGAGAGAACTGTTTGACATCTGCTGGATTATACTTCCCATTCCCCCAGGGGCAAAGGTGGCCACTCTTCCAAGAGACACCACCAATCCAGTCGGGGTCAGGCACGCCACCGGAGCACATCAGCGTCTCCAGGGCACACGTCAGCCAACAAAGTCGGGAGCAAGGCAAACCTCCGACAGCGCAGCAGCTCCTGGAGCAGCGGGCGTTCATCCTCGCCTTCTGCTTCCAAAGACAGAGGACCCAGCAAGGCCAAGTCCCCGCACAATAGGCAAAACGCCTCCAGGTGAGCCGCTGTCTGATGTATAGTAGATTTATAATATGCTCCCATTGGTCGATGGTGTGACTGATTTGTGTGTCACACAGGGACAGGGAGAGTGCCAACCGCTCTGACACCGACAGCCGAGCTCGCCGCCGTTCACGCAGCTACTCACCTATCCGCAAAAGAAGAAGAGATTCACCCAGCTTCATGGAGGCTCGCAGGATCACCAGGTAACACCACATGATTAAACACACTTCTCCTCCACATTGTGTGTGTGTGTGTTTCTGCTCTTCCCTGCAAGGACCGAGCCCCAGAATAACACAGCCATGTATCTTGTTCTTTCTCACAGGCCTGAGTGGCTCTTAAATATGAGACACTTTAATGCGTTACACTTAAAGCATGTCCCATGATTTGGCAGGACGGTACTCATGCTGGGGTAAAAGTCATTCTTTCATAGCTTCAAATTACAACAAAGGCAGGCAAAAGAAATAAAGAGAAGGGATTTTGCTTCTGTTTCAACTCACGACTGGTAATTTTTAAGAAACCCATTAAGAGCCATTAAATCCTTTATGTGGAATAAAAATGAAAAACCACAGGCATAAATGGATGCAGTCATTATAAGGGTGGAGCTCTGGTAGACAGAAAATGTTACCTCCTGCTTTTAAACATCTATTTCAGACTTTCTATGGGCATCATGAGGGACATAAAGTGATCACTGTCCTTTATGTTTGGGTTTTTACTCTGCCATCATGTTTCATTTCCTTTAGAGATGACATACCATGTGTAATAGTTTTGTACTTTCATTTACTGCAATGTCCCTCACTAAACAAGTTTTTATTATTGCCTAACTATAGCACTAGAGAATTGAAATACTGTATGAATTAAAAGCAAACATGCTACCAACAAAAACTACAAATCATATGGTGTTTCTGAGTCATTTCAGTAGAAAGATTGAACTGAAACTGCAAAAAATGTGCCTTATGGTGGTACCTGGGACCAGATACATACAGCTCTGTGTAGACTTACAACTAAAACTGTGAGTACACAAAAGCAGAAATGCAAGTGAAATTGCCTGTTTTGCTTTATAGTAAATTCCACCTTGGTTTGACTTGCCAACATCCAAATATCAGTTTGAGTCTTTATGTATCAAGCCTAGTAATGTTAATGTCTAGTTCATGAAAACAAATGAAAACCTGCAATGACCAGTTGGCAATGTCTGCCCACAGTCCCACTGAGACATGGATAGTGTCTCCCACACCTGAATCAATGAACTTGTGTAAAGTCAAGTTCCAGGAACAGCATAAAGTCTGACACCATCTGAGGATTTGATCCTCGTACCTAAAAGCAGTCAGGGTGCACTGGGTTAACCCTGTAACGCCAAGTGGATCATATTTGATACATTAGTTTTTTACCTTAAAAACCTGACACACACAATCAGATACACACAGTGTTACTGTGAACAAACTGCACGATATAGCAAAAATGACACAAATTGAAACATAAATTATATTATGATATATTATAATCTTATTTTTTGTTATTTGTTAGAAGGTTCAATAAACACTTGAATTTGAATTTTCTGGCAAGTATTTCATGGTTCAGGCTGTAGAGGGTCAACACATGGAAGTCTGTGTGACCCCTCCAAAGATATGCATCCCCAGACCATCACCATCCCACTGCCACACCAGTCATGCTGGATGATGCTGTAAATGTATAACATCTGCCACAGACTCCAGACTGTTTCATGTTTCCACATGTATTCAGTGTGAACCAGCTCTTATCTGTGACGAGAACAGGGCAGCAGTGGGAGGACCTGCCAGTTCTGCTGTTTACAGGTGAAGTCTAGTTGAGCTGCATGATGGTGTACAGTGAGCACAGGTCCCACTAAAGGACATCAGGACCTCTTGCCGCCCTCATAGAGTCTGTTTCTGACAATTTTGTCTGAAGGTCATTTTGTATTGGTCATGCTGCTGGCTCTACAGGCTTGTCCAGCTTTCCTCGTGTAATGGCCTGTATGTCCTTCACACTCTTGAGACTGTACTGTGAGATGCTGCACATATGATCATGCCTTCCTG
Organism: Copadichromis virginalis; assembly: GCF_057382275.1. Taxonomy (NCBI): domain Eukaryota; kingdom Metazoa; phylum Chordata; class Actinopteri; order Cichliformes; family Cichlidae; genus Copadichromis; species Copadichromis virginalis. The sequence continues at coordinate 8,401,481 of NC_140627.1, forward strand.
GAGGAGTTGAAAAGTTATGCTACCTCAATGAGGTGCAGGTACTGTCTCATGCTACCAGTAGTGACAAGGACAGTAGCAAAAAGCATAAATATAGAAAAAACTGTCGGGGGGGATAAGGAAAGAGCATTGGTGTATAGGAAAATTATCCCCTTTTTTGGGGGGGGGGGATTGCCTTGTTGTTGCCCTTCCAGTCTACTTATTGCTGCTTTTATTTACACCAAAGCAGGTGAAATTGATTCACCATGGTTTATACTTTCTAATTGGACATGTTGACAGCTGAAGTTTGACTGTCTGTTATACTGTGATGATCAAGTCTTCCTTTTGTGAGCAGTGTAAATATGATCCAAGAAAAGTCCTTTATTCAATTTCTCTCTTAAATCCACGTGTTTGCTTAGTGCAAATCATCTACACATAATAATAATGGATTGGATTTATATAGCGCTTTTCAAGGCACCCAAAGCGCTTTACAATACCACTATTCATTCACTCTCACATTCACACACTGGTGGAGCTAAGCTACAGTTGTAGCCACAGCTGCCCTGGGGCCGACTGACAGAAGCGAGGCTGCCATATCGCGTCATCGGCCCCTCTGGCCAACACCAGTAGGCAAGTAGGGTAAAGTGTCTTGCCCAAGGACACAACGACCAGGACAGAGAGCCCAGGGATCAAACCGGCAACCTTCCAGTTACAGATGCGATTCCCAACCCCCTGAGCCACGGTCGCCCATAAGTTAACTCTGTGTGCTGTACACATTATTTGAAGCCCAGGTACACGGATACCATTACACGGATAGAAGTGTACATCTCAGAAAGTATGTAAATATGAGATCTGAGGATCTGAGCTAGTCACTTAAATTGATAAATGGTTTCAGTTATTGCCCTTATTTTTTTTAATATTGAGTGATTTGTGACTAAAGTGCTTCAATACGAGATATAAAATAAGATGTAAGAATGAGGATGTAAAATGAAAATTAACTGAACTGAGCAAAAGATTTCATTGGTTAAGTTAGTTGTTCCAGTTGTTCTATTCCATTTTGATGAGTCTCTTTAAAACCATGTATTAGACTCATCCACATATTTGTTTCCTGCTTACTTCTTAGATTTCATAATTTATTCTCATATGATCGTTTCATTGTTACCAATAGAAATGCTTTTAGGTGGAGTTAATTATTCAGACAAACGGAAGAAGAAGAAAATCCCCCCTGCAGATGAAATGTGTTTCAGCCTCTCCCTGTGTTACCTCTGCAACCTTCTCGTTCGAGTGTAAATAGCCATGGGTGAAATGTGTGTACTTTGTTATCTTTCACTTCAGTCCTTAAAGGTCCCGACACCAGGACAACGGGCTGCTGCTGAACCCGACTGCTGCCGGCTAGTTACCCCGGTAACAGTTGCCGTGCAGCAGGACCCCAATACCGTGACTTCTGAAGTTTGGCTGAGCAGCAAATCATCAGAGCTCCCATGAGTAAACCAGGCTTCCTCCTCTGTCCTTTTTCCGCTTCTTCATCTCTTTCCTGAAACTCACTCCAACTCTAGAGCTGCACCCTGCTGTGTTTCTGCACTAATGTTGTAACACAAAGGATGCAAAGATTAAAGCGCTATCAAGGTTTATTAGAGTGGAAGCCCCCCCTCTTTCCCCCACACACCTTATTGCTCATACTGTTGATTCCCACAGCCAATGTAGAAGACAAAAGCTGGGGTTGAGTTACCTACAGCGCTGCTTGTGAAATGCACCTCATAGCAGCAGGGATACCTTGATAGCGTTTATCTCTCCCTGCACCACTGACTCTTGATTTTTATTTTCTGGGTGTTGCCCTCCACTGAGAAGATGAGGTTCTTTAAGGAACTAACGGCTAATTACTTTACAGGAAGTACTTCCAGGGTGGCTATTAACAAAGCAATCTAAGCTTGAACTTCAACTAAACACTTGCATTTTTCTGCTATGTTTGTGTGTGTGTGTGTGTGTGTGTGTGTGTGTGTGTGTGTGTGTGTGTGTGTGTGTGTGTGTGTGTGTGTGTGTGTGGCTGAGAAGCTTCTTTTTAACCCACATAGCTGCTCTCTTTCAGATCCTGTACTAATTACACGTCACCACTCTGAGACCTAACACTGATTGCCTTAATCATGCTTTAACATCAGATTTAACACTCTAACCATAGGAAATAGGACTAGGACATAGGACTAACTGTTCAAACCCTTATTTTTCTTCCTCCTCCAGTGCTCGGAAGCGGCCGATCCCATATTACCGGCCCAGTCCTTCATCTTCCAGCTACGACAGCAGCCCGTCACGATCCAGCCGCAGCTACAGCAGCTACAGCCGCAGCAGAAGTCACAGCAGGAGCCACAGCAGGAGCCGGAGCCGGAGCCAGAGCTGGAGCCGCAGCCATAGCTGGAGTCGCAGCCAAAGCCGGAGCTGGAGTCGCAGCAGGAGCCGCTCCCGCAGCCACCACAGTTATTACAGCCGCAGCAGCTATGACAGCCCGGGGTTCTGATGGCAACCAGCAGAACGAGAATGAAAAAAGGAGAAAAAAGGAAAGAAAAAAAAAAGGGAACAAAAGAAGGAGAAGTGCTGTTAAACCTGCTGCACTCCGGTAGATTCATTACGTATCCTTAGCAAGTCCTCAGCAGAAGCCGCACAGCTGTACAGACCGGGATCCAAACTCCTTCACCATGGACCATTCTATCTCTAACACAGAGCCTGGATCAAAGAGAGGAAAATGTATTTTGATATAGCACAATACCATGATATTGGCAGTCACTGTTCATGTCTTCTCACACATTCAAGGAAAGGTTTTTTCTTTTTTACATGTCTAAAATGAATTGGCTGAGCCCAAAGAACAAATGTATGTTAGCACTTTCCTTCTCATCTTCCACACAGCTACCAAAAATACATTCAATAACAGTTAACAACAGTTATAAGTATATATATATATATATAGATATATATCAAATATATCCTGAAAAGAGGGGCTGAGTAGAAGACGAAAAGAAGGCAGACACATCGAAATCACACAGCTTACTGTACATTTCAAAGAATCACTTTTTCTCTCATCAGCCCCAAAGACTTCCGGTTCACACAGATCAACAAAAAGAGAACAAAAGAGAAGTCAGAGGATGAATCAGGAAAAGAAATAAAAATAACTTTTTTTTTGTTTTTTTAGGAGAAAACTGTATTGCATAGATTTGTCTGTACAGATGTAAACTCTCTTAAGTTTGGCTTTGTAAACTATGCACTGTATATTCCATATAGTTTGAATAGGTATGTTCAGCATGATGCATCAGGGGACCTGATGGAAATGAGATGTGCCAGCAGGGTGAATCTGCCCTGCCCCTTCCCCCTGACCTTTGCAAACAGAGGTGAATGAAACGGGGAGGGGGGGGGGCTGTATGTGTTACATACTTTTACTCTCTTCCCTGTTTAAGTAATTACGTTTGTTATGCTAATCATGTGCGAGACTGTGTGAGTGTGTGTATGTGTGTGTGAGTTTGAACCTCCTTTGCAAAGATCAATGAGGTAATGATTTACATGAGCTGCTGTATGGTACCGTACTGCAAAAAGTCTCCATGCACATTTGTGAGTTGATCTCAGCTATTTATGAAACTCGCTGTATTTATTCATTTATTTATTAGGTTATTTATTGTTTAATATATTTATCATTTTGCTGTGAAGCAGTTGGATCATGGTTTGGAGATGGGTTTGCTGCAGATGTGAGAAAAGTACTGTAAAGCTCCAAGTTATGATACAGAATCGGTTTCTTGTTATCAGATCAACAAGCAGTGCACAGATTCACTGCTATGTGTTTAAGGAGCTCTGATTTTTGAGTCGGTTGAACTGAGCATTCACCCACAGTTACTCCCATGACTGCCATTATCGCGTCCCCAGCCGATATAATGACTCATGGTAACGCGGGGCTGCTGTGGCTCTGTCTGTGCCGAGGGAGGAAGATGACTCGGCCTGAAGCAGCCTGAAGAATCAATTACTCTGCTCTACTGTACATTTCCAGTCACTCCATATTTCAATCCCTTGTATAATTGGCCATACAATTCTAGCAGAGGTCTCCCCAGTTGCTGGCTACAAAAGATAATGAGCGATGGCTTGGCAGGCACGGCAGCAGGCTGTGTCTGCACCTCCATGAGGGTGGTTAACAAACAGGTGATACAATCAGGGATCAGCCTAAGTCTTCCTTACCATTCACCCGGTCTCATGACATGCATTTCCAGTGTAACCACACTTATCCCAGCTGTGATGCTCTGCAGCCTGACCATTTATTCCAAGTATAACATTGCCCCTTTGATTCTACAAATCATTCTTTGTATTGTACAAGTTATTATACCTGACAATAAACAGAAACAAATGGGGAAATGATCCAGTTTTTGAGTTCTTCTCTCTGCCTTCAGGTGCAGTCAGCGATAACTTGTTGGTGCTGTGTATGTATCTTCCTACAGATGGCACTGATGAGAACCTTGACCAAAAACATGAAGCCTCTCTCTATTAAGTACTGGGGCTGAGAGGAAGATATGGCTTATTTTAGAGGCAGATCTCACATCCTGTGCTGTAACTTTGAGGGATTAGATTTCTTACACTGAGACCTGAGCTATATTTTCCAGAAATACTTTGCCATATATATCAAATAAATTAACATAACCTCCATTTCCGTCTGAACACTTCCTCGAGATTTCTCAGTTACTATCACTGTTGTAGCTGAACTGTCAGTTTATGTTAGTTTTTTTCTTCTTCTCTGTCTGTGTATCTGTTCCAGATAGAGACTAAACAGTACCTGGTCATTGTGGATTCTTTCAACTACTTCATGTGGAAAGTAAAAGTCATGATGATTTAGCGGTCATTAAAATGTATTCAGAATTTGGAAACTGGCGATTAATGTCATAAATCATGACATACTACTCCCCCCCTAGATAAACTGCCTTCATAGTTTAAAAATATGTGTACTAGTATTAGTAATACTGGCCGTGTATTTACTTGGTTTTGGATTGATACCAAAATTGCAGTATCACGCGGCACTAACATCCAGTAAACAATGAAAGACTGTCAGGTTAACAGAAGACTTGAGACACAACAGCTTGTTAATTCCCCCTTTGTGACAAAGAAATATGAATAGGCAGGTGTGAACATGGTGGATTTTCCTCCAGTTTTAATCCAGTCAAGTCATTTGGCTTCATGTACCAAACTGATATTCTACTATGTATTTCATTCAGGGCTGAATGGGTTCATAGCGCAACATAGCGTTGTTAAGAATAGCATGTTAGCTTGTAAGTAGACGGACAGAAGCCTCCCAGATTCTTCTGGCTCTTTGAGATGCACAGGGAGAGGAGAAGGGGGTTTACACACAGCACTCAGTGCCTAGGGCAACTGTTACATGGGAGGGTCTTCCTGTTGGATTCCATTCCAGTGCTACTTCCGCTATAAATAGATATTCTAGTGCTTTCGTAAAACATTCTGGAGGCATGAGGTATGGGGCTTGAGTCTGAAGGGAGGGTTCTGTTGATAAGGGGTGGTGTCATTGTGTATAAAAGCTCTCAGCTGAGAGGCAGACAGCACATTAAGAAAACACTTCCAGAGAGGCCAAGGGGCTCTTGATCTGCACACAGCAACACTCCTCTGAAGCTTAGAAGAAATTCCCAGATCATCATGGCTGAGAGACGTATTCCTTTCACCTTGCTCCGCACTCCGAGCTGGGACCCATTTCGTGACTGGCACCAGAGCAGCCGTATCTTTGACCAGACCTTCGGTATGCCCGCCCTGCCCGAGGACATCGCAGCATTTCCCAGCACCCACTGGCCAGGGTACCTGAGGCCATCCATCCTGGCTCCAGAACTAATGACACCGCATGCTCCCTTGATGTATCCAACCCACATGATGGCTCAGCAGGCTCAGGCTCGGGCCCTGTCCCGCCAGCTGAGCAGCGGCATTTCCGAGATCAAGCAGACCCAAGACAGCTGGAAGGTATCGCTGGATGTGAACCACTTCTCACCTGAGGACTTGATGGTAAAGACAAAAGATGGCGTGGTGGAAATCTCGGGTGAGCACTTATTTGATTTCTGTCGCTCTCCTTATTGAATGATTGAAAGGGCATAGTGTTTTATGTCCTGAAACCTAAGGTGTCATTTTCCTGTATGATGTTCCTTGAGTGACACACTTTAGACAGCTGTACTGGTTGATATGCACACTGTCTCACTTTAGTTTTCTTAAGTGCCTCTTTTTCTTCTGTAAAACAAAAACTGATAGAACTGAACAAAGCATGAGGTGGTTACATAGTTACATAACATATTGAGACAATAGAGTAATGTGTTCAGGGACTTGGGAGGGTCAGGGGGTTTTGACTCTAAGCCCACTGGACGCAAAACAAGACACAGTTCAAAATGTGGGAGTTGACTTTTAAAGACGCTCAGGCATGAAAACAATGTTAAAACAGCCTCACTGTCCATCCAGGACGGGCAGGAGCAAAGCAGACCTGAAGAAAGTGTGGAACTGATCAGATAGCAGCTTAGTTCTCTGAAGCCCTGGGCTCTCTTTTCTCTGAGTGAATCTCAGCCTCACTGCCTGCTATTTCACAAAGGATCCCATTCTCAGAGCTGGGGATTTAGCTGCAGCTTAGCCAGTATGTCCACTACTTTAAAAGGACTGCTGGATCTTGTCCAGGTCCAGTGTTCAGTCCCCGACTGTACCCAACATCTCCCAGCTCAGAGACTGAACCTCATCAGAAACACCAAGATAAACAAAGCACGAAATTCAATCCAAGTGGAATTTGCCACCCCATGTTCCACCCCATGTATCACCAGTGACCCAGGATGATATTTTAAACACAACAGTGTAATGAAGAGTTTTGTAAACACACCAAAGTGCAACCTCTCCACAGCTGTCGGTCAAAACTAATGACCCTTCGTTTAGCTGTTGAAAAAGTGTGTGTTACACAATCAATTTGGTCCAGTTGAAAAGCGGACAGCTCTCTCTGGACCGCAACCTTTATCGGTTCGTTGTAACAACAAACATATTACTGTATTCAGAGGCAGAATGAAGGGCAGCAACTTCATAGCAGGGCATCTGAGATACAAGAGGCTGATTAAGTCTGGTGAGGTGTGGTTCAGTAGCACTGAACTGCATGAGTTTTAGAGTTAACATAACATACAGGGAGTGCAGAATTATTAGGCAAGTTGTATTTTTGAGGAATAATTTTATTATTGCACAACAACCATGTTCTCAATGAACCCAAAAAACTCATTAATATCAAAGCTGAATGTTTTTGGAAGTAGTTTTTAGTTTGTTTTTGGTTTTAGCTATTTTAGGGGGATATCTGTGTGTGCAGGTGACTATTACTGTGCATAATTATTAGGCAACTCAACAAAAAACAAATATATACCCATTTCAATTATTTATTTTTACCAGTGAAACCAATATAACATCTCCACATTCACAAATATACATTTCTGACATTCAAAAACAAAACAAAAACAAATCAGCGACCAATATAGCCACCTTTCTTTGCAAGGACACTCAAAAGCCTGCCATCCATGGATTCTGTCAGTGTTTTGATCTGTTCACCATCAACATTGCGTGCAGCAGCAACCACAGCCTCCCAGACACTGTTCAGAGAGGTGTACTGTTTTCCCTCCTTGTAAATCTCACATTTGATGATGGACCACAGGTTCTCAATGGGGTTCAGATCAGGTGAACAAGGTGGCCATGTCATTAGTTTTTCTTCTTTTATACCCTTTCTTGCCAGCCACGCTGTGGAGTACTTGGACGCGTGTGATGGAGCATTGTCCTGCATGAAAATCATGTTTTTCTTGAAGGATGCAGACTTCTTCCTGTACCACTGCTTGAAGAAGGTGTCTTCCAGAAACTGGCAGTAGGACTGGGAGTTGAGCTTGACTCCATCCTCAACCTGAAAAGGCCCCACAAGCTCATCTTTGATGATACCAGCCCAAACCAGTACTCCACCTCCACCTTGCTGGCGTCTGAGTCGGACTGGAGCTCTCTGCCCTTTACCAATCCAGCCACGGGCCCATCCATCTGGCCCATCAAGACTCACTCTCATTTCATCAGTCCATAAAACCTTAGAAAAACCAGTCTTGAGATATTTCTTGGCCCAGTCTTGACGTTTCAGCTTGTGTGTCTTGTTCAGTGGTGGTCGTCTTTCAGCCTTTCTTACCTTGGCCATGTCTCTGAGTATTGCACACCTTGTGCTTTTGGGCACTCCAGTGATGTTGCAGCTCTGAAATATGGCCAAACTGGTGGCAAGTGGCATCTTGGCAGCTGCACACTTGACTTTTCTCAGTTCATGGGCAGTTATTTTGCGCCTTAGTTTTTCCACACGCTTCTTGCGACCCTGTTGACTATTTTGAATGAAACGTTTGATTGTTCGATGATCACGCTTCAGAAGCTTTGCAAATTTGAGACTGCTGCATCCCTCTGCAAGATATCTCACTATTTTTGACTTTTCTGAGCCTGTCAAGTCCTTCTTTTGATCCATTTTGCCAAAGGAAAGGAAGTTGCCTAATAATTATGCACACCTGATATAGGGTGTTGATGTCATTAGACCACACCCCTTCTCATTACAAAGATGCACATCACCTAATATGCTTAATAGGTAGTAGGCTTTCGAGCCTATACAGCTTGGAGTAAGACAACATGCATGAAGAGGATGATGTGGACAAAATACTCATTTGCCTAATAATTCTGCACTCCCTGTATATGCAAATTAAAACTCTGAAAAAATCATTTATGAAACATTTTAGAAATCTATGAATACATGTATGTATATCCTTAGTGCTTTACAGCTTTTCTTGATTGCTGTCATGCAGCAGACAACTCACACAAGCCTAACAGACGCACTGATGGTCAAAGTGACACATTTTGTTTATGCCTCCAAAAGCTAATTTTGCCTTCAAAACAACACAATTTGCAAACAAGTATATGAGCTTTTCTAATCAATCATTGCCCGCCAGCTGAGCAGCGGACAACAAAATACAAAATGCAGTGCTTAGTGGGATCAAGAATCAAAAATGCTTTGATGCAAACTGGCTGAAAACTGAGATACTGTACATATTACAGAAAATACATATATTCAAAATGAATACAGTAAACCAAAATAAAATCTATTACAGTATAAGAAACAGCCACTATTGATACTCAGTCCCTTCTGTCTTGACGAGTTGGCCACAAGGCTTCATCCACATCAGACTCAAAATTCTTTCTTACAATACACCGAGGAAAAAAAACAAACATAAAAAAAAAAAACCTTCTTTCATGTCGTATCCAACCTTGACAGTCCTTCTCACCTATTTCTTGGGCTGCAGCAGTCATTGCATTCAGAAAGGGTATCTGCTCATAGGGATGGTGATAATAAACTCCTCTAACGGATTCACAAAAAAAAATGGGGCACATGCTAGGAGGAAATGCATCATTATATGTGGGTGTATTGTAAACCACTCATTGGTGCAACGCCACATTATCCTAGATAATGGCGAAGAGCGGCATGACAGTCCTCAACAGCCCTCTCTCCTCAGGCTGGATCAGCCTCTCATGAAGTGTATTCAGGAATGTTATGAGTCGTTCGGTGTTGGATGGGTGAATGGTGGGGATATAGCATAGGACACCATCATTGGAGATGGCAGCACACGTGGGTATGTTGGCACCCCTCTGTCCTGGAACTCTGAAAGTGGCCCTGTATCCAGTGAGGTTCCTTCCACAACTCCTGACTTTACAGGAGCCGACTTCATCAGCATAAATGAAGACATGATGTGCTCCCTCAGCTTCAAGCTACATTCTTCTCTAAGTAAAAGCAAAATTACAATGAAAAGTGACTCCAGTTGACTCTAACTGCATGATATGACAAGGTATTACAGCATCTGGCCTCCTTCACAACTTCTGAGTTCCTTTGAAATGGAACTCTGTAGAGCTGCTTCATGGCCATATGGTTGCTTTTTAAGACATGGTTAATGGTGTTCAGGCCCACGTTGTTGAGGTTCCTGATCTGCAATCACTGCTGCCCTGATTACGCAAATCAGGGCAGCAGTGACAATTGTCACTCTTCCACCAGAGAACGGCAGTTCTATAAAGAATACATGTAATGGGTTTGAGGAAACAATTACATGAAGTATATTGCTGAAGATATTACTGCACAGCAACATTACAGTGTTTCTGTTTAAACCGGTTGTACTCTTTGTCCAGCCTCTTTAAGTGAAAAGCCATGAATGCCTTTCCAACTACACCTCCACCTCACACACAGACGTCTCTTCCTTGGACCCCTCTACCAGTTACTCACTCTCATCTGCCTTAGACCTCCTCCATCCATGCTAGTAAAGAACAACACAGGTGTGCACCTTTGAAGGCCTGCAGACAGAAATAAACTAAACCAACTTGGGGAAAAAAAACCCCTCAACAACCATTCATCTCCAGGTTTAGTTATCACAGCCCAGTTTTAAAAATAGAAACAGAATGCTTATTATTAACTTTCAGAGGTGATGGAAGATGCCTGTAGTCTTTGTGCTAAGCATAAGAGCAATCTCTGGATCACATAAATAAATGCTTTGAAAAAGCACAAAGTCCAAATCAGATTATGGCTGGACTCCATAAAAGTAACTGTGCACCAGTAAGAAATACTTTATACAATCCAATTTATTATTTTCATTAGGTGCTAAAGTAGAGTGCATAAATTAAGGCTTAGATTAGTGGAATGAAGTCTGTATGCACTGTTCCGCCCAACAGGTTTATTTTACTATGGTAAACAAGATGTCTTCTTGCACTGCTCCTTATAGCAAAAATATCTTTCAGTCTAGCTTAAAGTACATTGTCTGTGTCCACAGGTAAGCACGAGGAGAGGAAAGATGAGCATGGTTTTGTGTCCAGAAGTTTCACCAGGAAGTACACGTGAGTTTGTCTTTACTTGAGAAAGAATAGAAAGGAATCTTGATTTACTCTTGATCACTTCCTGCCATTAATCAAACTAATTTAAGGAAGATGTGGCCCATGCAGTATGTCAACTACTCACTTGAAGACTTTAGGTTTTAGAAGTACAAATTTTATTGTGGCTGACTGTTATTGCCTTTGGTGTTCGTCCTCTAAATTGGATTTGATTTATTCATAAGTGTGATTAATTTTTCTAAAATCGTGACTCTGATACTGTGAGTCTCTTTAGTTCATGGGCTGATCTGTTCTGGCTGGCGGGCTGCTGATAGCTAAATTTCATGCTCTGAAAAGTAGCAGCAGCCTTCAAGCGGTTCATCCCTTCTTGAGTCTTGGTAGACTTTAGCTTCATAGGGCTCTGCTGCCATCTAGGGGCCATAGAGTAACACACACTAAGCTGCAACTGAACTTTACTCGTTTTACTAAACGCTTTGGTCCTGTTAGTTTTTGACTAAATTGTAGCACTGATCCTTTTCTCACTAAGAAGCAAGGTTTTGTTTTGTTTTCTTCTGATTTCTGACCTAATTGTGTCGTATTCCTCCCTCGCAGCCTCCCCCCTTCAGCTGATGTTGAGAAGGTGACCTCTGCCCTTTCTCCTGAAGGCGTGCTGACCGTGGAGGCTCCTTTGATCAAACCGGCCATTGAGCACTCAGAAACCACGATACCCGTCAATGTCGAAAGCAACGGCGGTGTGGTGAAGAAGTAGTAAGAAAATGGGCACCATTTCCTTCCACCTGTCCTCCTCCACATACACACATTCAAATAGATGTGTGTATGTGTGTGTGTGGGAGGAGGAGGAAAAGGACGGGGGATATTCCGCTTGTAGTGAGGAAAAGCATCAGCTTACCGCTCTTCATAAACAGAGCTCGTTCACATGCCAAGCAGAGGAGAGCGAAGGATTGCCCTAGCTTTTCCCTCTCAACTCCATCTCTGGTAATGAGCCTACCCCAGCACAGCACACTGTGTAAACGTATCTGCACCAGTGCCATGTGCGTGCTCTTTCTGCTGTAATTACACTCTTCATCTGAATACGCAGCTTAGCTCAGCTCTCAGCTTCTTGTTTCTTTTTCTCCCCCCCCCCCCCCCCCCACACCCCTTTATGCTGCCTCTTCAAACATCGAAACAGAATGGAAAAGCAGCAAATGTGACAATTATTGGAGGCAGAATGCCTCCAATAATGCACATACTAATCCACATACACACCAAAGCTTTGAGTAAAGAAAGAGGACTGTTTGTGATCTTGCTGTTGTGTGGACTGAAACAGACTGATTAAAGCCATGCAAACAGGAAATAAAAAACACCCAACATATAGAGTCTCTGCTGTTCATTTGTGTTTGAGTTTGTGTTGCTGTTGTGATACCTGATGCCAAACGGTTCATCCTGTGGTCACCAGTAAATGATAAATGGCCTGTATAGCGCTTTACTTAGTCCCTAAGGACCCCAAAGCATTTTACACACACTGGTGATGGCAAGCTACATTGTAGCCACAGCTGCCCTACAAAGGACTGTAACAATTTGATATTTAACAATAGCGCCCCCATGTGACCGTCTGATCCCTCCACACAGTAACACAGTGGACCAGGTTTCATTAAAATTGTAACACATTTTAGGTGAATAAAACATTACTTCAGCTTTTTTTTGTAGAGTACCCCCATTAGGTCAGTCACTGAAAGATTTAAATTGATAAGGACTTAGTATATTATTCATAATCTGCAGACTGTGACGATATATAAAATTCTTTTTTTTTAATGAATCACAGTAAAGTGAACTTCAGCAGACAGCACCCATATGCCCATATGTATGGAGTCAGAGTAAAAGTGATGTTGCTGTGACCTAGGTGTTATATTTACAGAGAAACGTAGCCATCTTTTTAGCTGTGCATCTGCACTGAAATGTGTCTTAATTCCCAAATTGCATAATTCCATCATACAAAAGTCTCTAATGAATAATTTATTGCCAAATGGATATATAATTGATGGAGATTTGCTCTGTTCTGTTGACTGAACAAGGTCATTTATAACCATTGCACCAGGCTTGTATCCTGCTGTGAAATGAAAATTTACCGAGCCCCCTGAAGTCAAAAAGGCAGTCAGGCATGAAGCTGCATCCATACAGGAAGAAATTCATGTAACGTGCTGACCAGATACCATTGAAAACACTGGTAATGTGAAGTAGACGGGACACTAGATACATTTCATTTAGCTTCATTTAGCTTCATTTAGCTTCAACCCTCCAACGCATAGTGAGAGCTGCAGAGAGGATCATTGGTGTCTCTCTCCCCTCCCTCCAGGACATTTACAGCACCCGTCTCACTAAAAAAGCCCTTTGCATAGCGGCTGATCCCACGCACCCAATGCAAAGCTTCTTCAAGCTGCTGCCGTCAGGGAGGAGACTGCGGAGTCTCCAGGCCAGGACCAGCAGACTGAAGGACAGCTTCATCCATCAGGCTGTCAGGAAGCTAAACTCCCTCCCGATTCTGCCCCCCTCTCCCCTCTTCTCCACCACGGTCTCACTGAACTCTGTCACACACACACACACACACTCACTCTCTGACGCACTCACTGGCCTGCTCCAGTCACTTTGTGGAGCATTGGACTGCCATTACCTCATAAGACTTTGCTGTTACACTATCTCTTACCGTACACTACTAAATCTCCATTTGCACTATTTGCCTATTTTGCACCACTATGCCTTCTTACTTGAATATTGTATATTGTATATTGCATAGCTTTTTTTTGTTATACGTAAAATTGTATTGTATTTATTTAAATTTTTACTTTTTAATTATTTTATTTGCATTTTTCTAATCACTAGGGTTTGAGAGTAACGCAATTTCTATTCTGTGTATGTCCTGTACATGTGGCAGAATTGACAAATAAAGTTGACTTGACTTGACTTGACTTGACTTCATAGGCTAATTGCTTACATACAAGTAAAACTTGGCCAACAGAAATGGAAACCAGAACGTATCCCATAGTCCGTAAGTATTTGGACGTTGGCACAGTTGTATTTTTACCCCTGTAGATCACCACTGTGGGGTTTTAAATCAATCAAGATGTGATTGAACTGCAGACTTTTAGCTAGCTTTAATAAAAATAAATAAATGAATGAATAAACTGTAAATATTAATATGGACCTGAATATATTTATAGTGTTTAAATCATAGTATTTGGTGATTGTGATCATGCCATAGTTAACTTTGAAAAACAGATTTTCTTTGACTGCTACAAACAGATTAGTACAGCCACTTCACAGCAAGAAGATTATGATCAGAAACCTCCTGAAACGCTTATTCACTTCTTAAACACTGACAGACAAGCAGTTTATATCTGGTCCCAGAATAGTTTTTGAACAGCTGTGCAAAACCCCACAAATATTAATTATATTACATCAATTAAAAGTGTACTGAATTGACTTTAAGGTTAGTTTGCAGCTTAAATACCTCAATTTAAATATTTACAATTTATATAGAATTTAATTTTCTGATAAATCACATTTCATCACAATTTTGAGAGTCTCTGATTTGCATCCATTGTTCTTATATCTCCTCTCCCCGTGACATTGCCATATATGATGTGATTTGGGGTGAGACACCTTCAGCAAAACCAGTGAGAAAAGTGTCCAAATATGTGATAGAGAAGATTTAAATCACACTACATCTTAAGGGTGTAGACTCGGACATTATCTAAACAGGAAAACTGACACAGCCAGGAGTTTGGAAAAGTGTTCGCTGATGGGCTGCTTCCACTACCAGTCTTACATGCAGTTGTGTTAATGCTCATCTCTTTCCACTTGACTGTGAGTCAATGCAGAGTGAATGAAAGCTGCAGCACTACAACTAGTGACGTACAGAGTATCTAGCGGTTTTCATCACTTCTTTTTCTTCCTCCCTGTCACCTTCCAGTCATCCATGTTGTATGCAAGCTCACTAATGCACATACTAACCCAACTCTTAACTCCAAAGCTGCAGGGGATATCTATTTATAGAACACTGTGCTATGCACTAAGCCTCCAGCGTGCTGTATAATTACACAGATTTGACATCAGACATGAACTGATGTTTCTTTTTCCTATGCTATGGACACCTGCTTATCAGCTGTCTTAATCTTGTAAACTATTTCTATTTATGTTTTCTATATATTTGCATATATCCTCTTTGTATGCAGCAACATATGTCTTTGTATCTGCTACACAATGTTCTTCAACCCACTGAGTATTGCAACTTTCCCCTTCCCCGATTCACCATTTCCTTCCATTTTAAAAAAGGCTGAAATTATCCATCAATCCAGGAGCTATCCAGTTTTTCAACCAGGATAGTGCCCTATGCGAGGATATGAAGAGCTGTTAGCTTCAGGGCCGCTGACTGGACTGACAGGCTGGAGAGGGGACAGAGATGTTATTATATAATGTGTATGACACACATACTGTAAACATATTCAGTGGAGAATCTGTGCAACAAATATTACCAGAACTGTATTTCTGAATACTAACATAGTTTCTGTTAAATGCAGATGCTAGCTCTCTATAAGCCTTCCGCTCCGATAATTAATCTCACCTTATTTGTCCTGACTCCTTCCCCTCACCTCTAACCCAGTCACAGCAGATGGCTCTTCCCCCCTAAGCCTGGTTCTAGTTCTAGGTTTCTTCCTGTTGGAAGGGAGTTTTACTTTTCCACTGTAGCCAAGTACTTGCTTATATGGGATCATCTGATTGTTGGGTTTTTCTTTGTAGTATTATAGGGTCTATTACAAAGTGTCTTGAAGTAATTGTTCTTGTGATTTGGGGCTATATAAATAAAACTGAGATGAGGTGAAATGACCATGTTTGAGGTGCAGCACCCTATTTGTGACCATTTTCACCCAGTGACATCCAGCAATCCCTGTAGACAATAGCATAAAGTCAGCATAAAGTGTAGAATTGAATCTAAGCAGCTTCATCAACTTAAACAAAAAATTATTGTCTGCTACCTTTGATCTAACTGGCCACAAGTATCACAGCCTGCTCTGTACCAGTTCAGCATAGGGCATTGAACTGCCTTGTACTATATTTTCATGCAACTTTTGAATACAACACAAGATTAGTATACTTTGATTGCAGGCTGTTTCACAAAAACATAACTTAAGATAATGTTACATTTATGCTCACTTCTCTTCTGAAACTCAACTTTATTTAGATGTGTAGCATGAACACATCACAGGAATGAAAAGGAAAAGGGGAAGCATTTAGGTTTGGGATGTCATTTTCTTTTTACTAAGGAAGTATGTTCAGGCAGTTACTAGAAGTCTGACTGTCAGACTGCGACACAGTCAAAATGAACTGATTCTGCTGTAAAATGCATGACTATTGAGGTTTTTCCTTTCGTTAATACTGCCATTTAGTTGTGTAAATGTGCATGTTAGAAGTGTGTAGAGGTTTTGTGTTTTTAGATAATCTGTGTAGAGTTTTAGATCCCTCAGTTGAGTGAGTGGTACTGGCTGGGCAATTGGAGGGAAATTGATGGCCCTAAAGCCAGTCTCTACCAGATGCAGGAGAGAAAGTGGTGGTTTTTCGTTTTTGAGAAGTACTGGTCTCATCAAGAGGATCTGAGGATTCAGGAGTGATGGATGGTTAATGGCCAGGAGATGGCAGTAATGCAACAGTTTTGGATGCAAGCTGCCATTAAGCTTGACTGAAGAAGAAGATGCAGGAGAGAGGAGAGGTGAGCTGTGTCACCAGAGCCATGTTATGTTGAGTTTTGTTAATTGAATTGATTTGGGGGAAGTTTTGTTAAGTTAAACATTAAATTAAGTTCACTGTAAATAAATTGCTCACCTCTGAAAACCTGAAATGTCTGCATAGTCTGCTTCTCTACCACCTTCCTTGACGTTCGTGCCTGACTACCTCACAGTGGTTACCAAGCATCACTGTTGCTGTTGTCTGTAGCCATCAGCCTCCAGGAACCACACACATCTGGTTAAAGAATATTTAAAAAAAAAAAAAAAGAATATTCATTTTTCCAGTGGTTGCTAGATAATCATGTGATCAGTCATTGATCCTACATTGTCACCATGACTGCATGAAAACATTAACATGATGTGGTTAGTGGTCCATTCTGGTACATTTTAAGCCCTGGTTAGAGCCATCCTTTATAACAAAAAGCCTCTACTTGTTACTGTTAGAAGTGCTGCTAACTATGCTAAAATGTAAATGCTAAGCACATGAGTTTACTATTTTAATATTGTTAGTGTGTGAATATTATTTTAGTAGTAATACAGCTGGATATCATACAGTGGGTAGAATATTTAGAGAAAACAAAGTTTAAACTGGATGAGGAAAAAAAAAGACAAGCACCAATAGGTCACTGGCAGAATTTTTACTGTAGCTTACCAAACCTATAAGACATCAGCTTCATACAACCTACACTAAAAAGGCTGATGACGATAACTCAGTCAGTTATCATCATCACAGATGTGGCCTAATACAATGAGTTCATTATTAAGGCGTACACACTGATATGTTATTATAATAGACATATGGACCAAAGTCCAGCATTGATAAGATACAATCAAGAGTAGCACCCATGGATCACTGTAGGGTTTGGCAGCAATAAATTACTCACAACATGAATATTAGATTTACTGTAGGCCAGCATTAACAGCATAAATCATAAATATTCATGTCAAACAACTTTTCATCTTTTAAATAGCGTAGATCAGTGGTATTAGTGTAACAGCTTTGTCTTTGTAGAGTAAAAAATAAGCATCTAGACTAGTAAAATTTTGGCTCCTCCAATATCTGAGAAAATCTCTGACATAATCTTGAAAAAGAAACCAGTTCATTGCTCCTTTGTGTAGATCATGACAAGACGGGTATATAAATCATTTAATTGGGATGAAGAGTACAATAAAACTCACTCTGCACCCAGCAGTAGTCGTTTCATGCTCTAAATCTAATGTGCATTTCAGCAACAGAAAAAAAACCCCAGACTTGGTTAATGATGATCTACTAAATGAATGATCTTGTCATCAGGTGTGTGGACCTCAGATTAGTGCACTGATGAACAGATGTGGTGCTTTTTCTTCTCCATAGCAACAGTGTAGGATTTTGCCAGTGTTGATTGCCTTCTGACAAATTAACACTCACCAGCTGTTTCCAATAATTACCTCTCCCTCCCTACCCGACTGAAGATGTTAATTTGACAAATTGCCATTCTTGATTAGCACTGCTTCCCACACAGACATCGTTGGATTAATGATTAGAGTCTTTTGCAGAGACAGAAGACAGAGAAAGAATGTGATGTTCCAGCCAACTTACCTGCAGGGGGAAAAAAATCCTGGACACAACAATGTTGCATAAATGAGCAGTTTTCTTGTTCACTCAGTGCTTTCTGAATGATTAGAAACTTATACTGACATTGGCATTATGTGTACCAATGTCTGTGGTCTTCTGCTCTTATCAGAATCAGAGAGACTTTATTTATCTCCAAGGGGCAATTAAGATACAACAGAGCAGCATGACGTTAAAGATAAGGACAGGGCATAAACGGGCAATAAGAATGAGATAATAAATACACAGAATGTACAGTATATACAGTTTTAAAATTAAAGTGACTGAATAAGTAAATAAGTAACTGTAAGTGAATAAATTGAATAAAGTGTCTGCAGTATTTAAAAAAAAAAAAAGAGTATAAAGTAGTTTATGTTTATGGATGTGGGAAATATCAACCACCACTATCTCTTGTTGGTTGGGACAGCAGCTTGTCTGTCTAGACCTCTAACAGAAGATCTCCCATCGGGACTTGGGGACGTCTAGTCCATATGGATGTTTTTGTAAACTATCCCAGCCACTTCGTAGTATTTCTCATTGTATGCTGTCACAGCTTGAAGGGCCTGTTCTTGTGGTGCCATGATCAGAGCCTCTGCTTCGTCCTTTAAGCGGCCTTTTTAGCCACTGGTAGCATATCTTGATATCTTCTCTTCCTCTGTGTTGATGGCACCTCCTAAGCAGAAGCTTAATTGTGTATGTTGGTTCCCTTTTTTCATCACTGTCTATCTTCACCTGCCCGAGGCATTCTTGAAGTAGCTCATCTTGTGGGGCTATCTTCCTGATGTGTTCTGAATGCTCCATTGTCATCCTGGACTTTGGTTCTAAAACTAACCCTCACTTTTTCTTTTTCCATTGCTCATAGAGCCTCAGGGTGCTGGACTTTGGATATAGACCTCTGTGCATTGTGAGGAGGTTTTGTATCTTGAAATCAGTGGCATCCATGTGGATGGCCGGCCATTCTGTGGCCGGATTATTTTTCCAGCTGGGTAACTGATGACTATTAGGGCCTGTGTTTTAATGGCTTGCATCTTTTTCCTACTGTTCAGCTAGCCTTTCAGCACCCGTATCTGGAAGTATCTGGCTGTGACTGACCTTCGTGCATCTTTATCATGATTCTCAGTGGCCTGTGGGATAGCCAAGTACTTTTGGCTCTCCTGCACATCTGCTATTCTCCCTTCTCACAACTCCACCCCTTCAGTCCAGATCACCTTCCCTCTCTTTTCAACCATTTAACCACACATATCCAGTCCAAATGAAATCCCAATGTCCTCGCTGTAGATCCTGTAGATATGTGTGTATGTGAGTCTATACTCTGGATTATTTGCAGGTCTGATTAGCATGAATTGTCTTTATCTGTAAAATAACTGGATTGATTGGTACAGTTCACATTAGATATCTGTAGTGAAACTAGACAAACACTGAGCAACATGGACTATATCACAAAAAGCCTAAAATCCAAAACAAGTAAATTTGAGAACCTTGAGAACCCAGCCTATAATTGAGGTGTCTCATTGCAGACACACCAACGTCTGTATAAAATCAGACGTTGGTGTGTCTGGGGGGAGACTTCTGCTATGCTGTGTTGTGTTTCAACCAGGATCAGTACCAGTACATCAAATACATTCTTGGAGCTGTATTCTCAGATATGTGTGGGCTACTGCATTATGTAATTTTGTAAAGATGCTGAAGTTTGAAGAGTCATTCATTAATATTATAGGCATATAGGCATCCTCAGAAATTTTCAGAGATATTCTTAAGAGTTTAGAACAAGATGCAACCAGCATCTTGTTCTAAGTTTTCAACTTTACCGTATTTAAGTGTTGACATTCTAATGACAGCAACATTGGCTAGGAAAGTGGTGCTCCAAAAGCTGAACTGCTTTCAATTAAAAGCAATGATAATGTAGCAGGAAAGTGCTGTGCACTGAGGACCATGGGTGCTGTCAACACTTGGCTGTATAGGAAGAAAACCAAAAAACCAATGAAAAAAGACCTCTAGAGACAGGCCCTGTAAATTCATCTGTCATTCTTCTTCTGCTTGTGTAATTCAGGGTTGCTGAATGGAAAATGAAGGTAACGCTAGAGTGGCCAAAACTGCAGCCACTTGAGGCTGGCTCTAGGAGAGAGTCAATCAGCATAGTTCCAAGTTAAAATGGCCAATTTAACAACAGTTATTCAGCTGGAGCTGGTAGCCGTTTGCTAGGTGTCCGCTCTGCTAGTGATTATTAATTTCTGGCTCTCTTCCACAGTGTGTCTTTTATCCTGTCTCCTTCCCCTTAAGATCCCAACCAGTCCCGGCAGATGGCTGCCTGTCTCTGAGCCTGGTTCTGATGGAGGTTTCTTCCTGTTAAAAAGGAGTTTTTCCTCCCAACTGTCGCTTGTTGGGGTTTTCTCTGTATTTTTGTAGGGTTTTGAAGCAAAAGTTATCGTGATTTGGCGCTATTTAAATGAAACTGAATTAAATTTTGGCTCAAAAAAAAAAAAACCAACCATTCTCTGTGAACTAATTTTGTTAAGCTTCCAAATATGCGGCGTCTCCTCACTGAAACATGAATCCATCGGCCTGTGTTGTGCTGGTCAGTGGCACAACATAAGCTAATTTGCCTTCTGCTTTTAGTCCCCCTTGCCAAGAATTGCATATCAACCATAGCGATGTCCGTAACAGATCAATTTATTGTTAACAATCACTGTTTTGGTATAGCGTACTTCAGCAAATAGAGTAAAGAAAACACAGATTAAAATAAGGTCTAACTAACAATCGCAATAAAAAGAAATAAATAGAAAATAATCCAATTAAGGTCTAGTAATTCCATGTTCATATGAATGCATAACATCTACAGTATAAGTTAATAAATTGAAGCTACTGTATAAATACATCACTAGCATGCACAAGATTGTATTATGGAGACTATTGGAGCAGTTATCATCTTACACTGAAGAAACAGTATAATAGGCAAGTGCATTTTCTCGACCAAGAAGAAACTGAAGACAAAGTAAATCCACAAACCTCATGTCTGCTTTTACAGCTTCCACTTTAACAGTGCATGTGCTCTCTGTCCACAGATCATGCTCTGTTCACTAATCGGGTCTGTGGTTCCAGGTGACATTTCAGATCAGACCCTGCCAATTGTTTTGAAGACGGCATTACTTAAAGGTGAAAATTGATGGTATTTTTCCACTATCTCGATCAAATAGTTTCCTGACAAACAAAAGGAGCCGATAGAAGTAGTAACGACAATACTGACAATAAGAATTGGGTGTCCAAAAACAGTTAATTTATTTAATAAAGCACATCAGCACATGAGAGGGACAAGCTGCACTAAGTTTACTTTATGAATCTGTAGTTTTAGTTACAGTATGACCGTGTGACTGAGCAGGACAAATACCTGACACAAGCAAACAAATTTTTTTTGTTGTTGTTGTTTGTTATCAATAACAGAGACAACCTGCTTTTCACTCAACGACCATGGGCCCACGCAGTGCAACTAAAGATGTCAGTACGTTTTTACGCAATGAAGTTCAACACCCCCAGAAAAGCTCATCTTCATCTCCCAACCCACCTGCTTGCTCTCTCTCTTTCTCTCCCTCCCTTTCTTTCACCAAGAAAGTTTGTGACATTCAAGGTTACTCCATTTTTCCCGCTGCTCAAGCATCGAAACTGAATTTTCTATATGCTCCTCCCTCGTCGAATATAGCAAGACAGCTCAGCTTCATTTGCACAATGAGACCAGTCTCTGCCAGTGTGAAGGTATCAATACCCAATGGTCACACTGTGATCAATGGCATACCTCTTGCATCTACAAGTGTTTGGCAAATGCTGCAGAGGCTATCAAGGAGGGGGGTTCTTTCTTCTATTGTTTTTTTTTCTTTAACTGTAGGTTATTTCTGAAACTAAAATTCCTTCATCTGCCTACCTTTTTTTTTCACTTTAAATCTGTGGAAAAATAAAGAACTGCAGCCGCGTCAGCAACCATCGGCTTCAATAGGCCGCCGAGGTTTCACCGCCCCCCCAACCCACCCTCCTTTGTTTTTTTGTTTTTTTTGTTTTGTTTTACATTTCTAAGAACATTTTAACTATTATTATTATTTTTGTCATCATTTGTGAGCGCGTGTGTTTGTGTTGTTTTGGCAGAATGGGGTTCTAGACTCCTTAGTTGTTGCCCTCTCCTCCCTCGTCGTCCTGCTGGTCGCTCGTCCAGAGCGTCAAGTTGTCTCGTAGCAGCTGCATGATGAGAGTGGAGTCTTTGTAGGAGTCCTCGTTGAGGGTATCCAGCTCGGCAATGGCGTCATCGAAAGCTGTCTTGGCCAGGTGGCACGCCTGCTCTGGCGCGTTCTGGATCTCATAGTAGAAGACAGAGTAGTTAAGAGCCAGGCCCAGGCGGATGGGGTGGGTTGGCTGCATGTGCTCCTTGCTGATCTCGTGGGCCTCGCTGTAGGACTTCTCAGAGGACTCCACCACCGAGGCTCTCTTCTCCCCCGTTGCAACCTCGGCCAAGTAGCGGTAGTAGTCGCCCTTCATCTTCAGGTAGAACACTTTGCTCTCGTGCTGCGTCTCGTTGCAGTTCTTGATCAGGTAGTTGTCGAGGAGGTTGAGCACATCCTGGCAGACGGACTCCAGCTCCTTTTCTATCTTTTCCCGGTAGGCCCGCACCATCTCAATCTTCTTCTCATTGCCGTCAGCTGATGTCTTCTGCTCAATGCTGGAGATGACGCGCCAGGATGAACGCCTTGCCCCAACCACATTCTTATAGGCCACAGAGAGGAGGTTCCGCTCCTCGTTGGATAGTGCTTCATTCAGCTCTGTGACCTGGAAAAGCAAGAAGGAAAATGAGTTGATGGATTTTTTTCAAGTATATGAAGATGACTCAACAGCTGATATAATTTTAACAGTAAAAACTTGATTATTTGTTCACTTGTTAAACTAAAACAGTCACAAGATGCCCACCAACTACATCCCAATACTACAGCCGCTGCATTAGCAAATGAAACCACGCCTCCAGCATGTGACATCACCCTGTGAGGTAACTGCTCATTGGCTATCAGCAGCTCTGAAAGCTGGTTTTGTTTGGTTTTGACAGGCCTGTGTCTGGCTCGAGGATTTAATCCTTTATATCCCACAGAGACTGTGCAGCTGAGGCATCTTTACAGACCTTTCTTAAATATAAAGCCTGTTGTTACTTTCTTTTTCAGCACAGTACAGTTTCGTGAGCGTGACAAAGCAGTGACCAATCACAGTGAGCAGGCCTTCACAATGCCTGTACTGAACACCACACCGGTTACCATACAACTGATAGGACTTACATGCATACAAATAGGGAAACCTCAGACAGATTTTGTGCATTTTAACATTCATACTTGTAGAGAAATTTCTTTGGACTACTAGTGTCTTTTCTGTACCAACTTTTAAGGCAACCCATGCAAACATAGGCATTATCTTCATTTGTTGTGAATAATTTCCAATATTTCATTAAAAATACAAGTGGTCAGCCTCATAATAAAAGACAAACTTCCCAGCTGTCAAAGTAATTTTATGGGATTCATCCTCTGGGGATTAGGATTGTCTGTAGAAGGCACACAAGAACAGAAAATATCTCGTCTACACCCTGATTTGGTCGGTGTGTGAATGTAAGGTGACACACTGTTGCCACAGTGTTAAGAAATTAGCATGTGTCAACTGCATAGTAAAATGTGTTCTTCAGAGATTGCGTAAGTGTGTTTGTCAGAGTACACACAATGGGGTCTTGCTCAGCAGCACTGAAAGAGTGGAAAGCTTAACCCTTTGACCTTTGTGGTTCATCAGTCACTATAACACCTCTGTCATATGCACAACAGAACCTCCAAGCCTCGGTGAACTGTTTCCGCCTTTACGTTTACTCCCAATTTTGCTGTAAATTTTCTACCTTGTTAATCCATGAAGTAGCCATAACTCTGGGTTGAATTTTAAAAGGGAGGGTGAAGGAGCAATCTGTGATCCAATCTCCAGTTTCCATGGTGACCACAAAATCTGCTTCATTTATGAGCGCCTTTGTTTTTCGTTTATAAATTATATCTCTGTTAGAGAAACTGGCCATGAGCTGCTCATGGTGAGGATGCTGCCATGGTTGATGATGTAGTGAAAGCTACAGCATGTTAGGGACGAGTAAAAACGGTTAAAACAAAACATTAAATAATTGTTTCATGAAGGGTCAGAGGACGGCGACTGGTTTACCGAACACATTAATGCTGACCAAAGGATTCTGGACACAGCCCCATAAGCCTTCCTTTCTCCCATTAGATCAGATGAAACGGTTACAAACAAACAAACAAAACAATGTGCAGAGCACTTTAAATATCAATTTCAGTCAGCAGGGCGGATAAATATATAAAAAAAGTCTGAATTGAAGTGATGTAACTCAGCCTTGCTCAGAATAACAATAACTTTGCGTTCTATTGGCATTTCATGCGATTTTAATAATCTCTCATCCTGTTTTATTGTGCCATCATAGCATCAAGCTTTACGTTTTTATGGCAAAGCTAAACATCAGTATGCAATCGTTCCACTAGCAGAGCTTTACAGGTGTAATCTTGTTCACTAAGGAGTGTTTCTACACAGGACAAACATTACAATTGTCATAAATGAGACCTCTGTACTGTGAAAGAATGAAGACAGGGAAACAATAAAAGGACAGAGTACATAATGATCCCACTTAGAAGAACAGGAGAAAGCTTGCCCAGCCTTCTGCCCATCAGTCCTTCCTTAACACACCCTCAACACTCTTCCTCATCCCATTAATTTACAATTAGCGTATACAAGTATCTGACCAACAGTGAATGCAACCAGCAAGAGTGGGTCACTGCTGGAGCAGCAGAGAAGTCAGAAAAATAAGGCCTACTCAATCCATCTGTACAAACA
This sequence comes from Copadichromis virginalis, assembly GCF_057382275.1. Taxonomy (NCBI): domain Eukaryota; kingdom Metazoa; phylum Chordata; class Actinopteri; order Cichliformes; family Cichlidae; genus Copadichromis; species Copadichromis virginalis. Next base: position 8,426,594 of record NC_140627.1, read on the forward strand.
TGGCTGCCTTTGTTTCAGGAGGCTGCACAGTGATCAGAAAGCCCTGACGGAAGCTGGGGTGTGGGGATGACAATGGAGCTCTGTCTACCCATAAAGCTCATCAATCGCGCCTGCTCTCGTGACTGGTCCTTACACAAGGCAGTCAAAGTCCCAAACAACTGCGTGTTAATGCAAACAAAGGCCAGGCAGAACAATCGATAACTTCCTCTTTGACAGCTCTCCGTGTGGCTGTTAATATCACAGAGAGAGCTGTGGGGCCGTGAGGGTGTTGGGCCCAAGTAGAATCTGGGTTCGAACTTGAAGCTCGAACCTTCCATTTCCATTTTAATAGCTTGCAATCCCATAGATTCCCATTCTCCCTGTTACCCCATGCCTTACTTCTGTGTTTTCCTTTGCTCATTTACTACCTGATGTGACAACCCCCCCCCCTTCTGACCCTCTTTCAAGCAGGCAAACACAAAGGCGCCATGGACCACCTGACGTCATTGGCAGAATGAATAGGGTTAGCCAATTTAGCCACAAGTCAAGTAGCTCTTTGTTACTATGTCACTTGCATATGCTATTTTTTCCCCATAAGTATGGCTAATGTTTGTATCCAGCTATATCACACAAAAAGAATCGATCATGCAAAAGGAATAAGAAAGATGGGAATAAGAAATATGTAGGCTAGGGACTAGGATTGAGGGATGCCAAACACTAATTAATGTAATTTGGGGCTTTGTTATAGTCACAGAACGGGCAACACACAGCATAACCAAAAGTGAAGGAAAACATTGGCTTAATTGGGTACTAACACACATACACGTGCCCATTATTACAGAGTAATTGCCTATTAAATAAATATAATAATAAAATGTATCTACGGGATCAAACTGCCAGTTGTCTCAGATGTTCAAAGGTGACATTCGAGCTACAAAAGACGCATGATCATGGTGTGGAATTACTAGAGAATAATATTCCTCTTTGACAGCATTATTGGTGCAAAAAGGGCTGGCCTGTCATCTTTCTAAAGTCTTCATCCCTTTCAGGGCCATTCAGGCCCCCAACAAATAACCCGCATCAGGTTGTTGAAGCAGTAAAGACACAACTTCAATAATTCTTCTAAAAATATGACATTTGCCATCACTATGATGATGATCATCATTTGTAACCTAGACAGGTTACACATCTAGATTCCATGAATTCAGAACACACAAACACACACAGGCAGAACTCTTTCCTGGTCAGTTTTATAAATATAGGCCTGGTAACAGTGTTGCTGACTGACACTGACTCTGTCGCCATACAAGATTCATTCTACAGTATAACAGCAAAAACACGCCGGCATGATGACTATAAACACCTTCAGGTGAACAGGAACTTTGAAGGAAAACACACAGTGCTGCCCTGGTGGTGGCATGTCTCTTTAAGCACCGGGTGATGAAATGTGATCCTAGAAGTCTGGTTTGTGTAACTGGTTAATGTGTATAGAGACTTATCGGACCAAAAGGAGGCAATTTTACAACTCTGGAATGCTCTTGGAGCAATAATGGGTCTTAGAAGAAAAAAAAATTATACTACAGGTCTGGGGTAGGCGTGTCAGCGAGAGGCCTTACGATGCTCTAGCATTTTATGTCCCTGCTCTCCATTTGTCACACGTCTGTGGGGAAAAGTCGACATCAAGATAATAAGAAGCTGTTGAACTGCACACACTGGTGCTAATGTGAGAACAGCTCTGAGATGCTGTAAAATAAGCATGATTATAGTGTATGTAGGTGGGTCCAGTGGGCGTTTTTCATAGTGCCTTTGTGACTCAACAGTGAGTCAAAAATCATTTCAGGCCATCCGTGAGTGTCCCAAGATGACTGTGGGTACGTTCATGATTGGACTGAGGTTTCGGAGTACGTTCTTACCCTCGAAAGACAAAGAATAAGAACATGACACTTTCTATGCCAAAGACCTGAAGCAAAAACTACAAAATGATGATAAACAGGAAATGGTGAGTTACAAACATTTTGTGGGCTTATAAACCCAGGATGGATGGAAGTAGTGGCATACACCATACACCAGTGGTGCCATGTTACCTCTCTACTTAGATTCAACGTAAAAATTAAGCAGTGATTAAAAGCTACCACTAAGGGCTTTGGAGAAGAATTTAAAGTGTCACTAGAAGTAGGGCTGCCACAAACGATTATTTTGATAGTCGACTAGTCACCGATTATTTTTGCAATTAGTAGACTAATCAGATCATGCATCCATTGGACATAAAACGTACGGCTTATTGCACCAGCATGCGTCTGCTCTTATATAACTATCATTAGCTTACAGCTTTAAGTGTTTAAGGTATGTGCTAACTAAAAATAAAGACAAGTTGATGGTTTATTAAATTTTAATGAAATTTGCAGACTGTTTCAGTGAAGTTTAAGAAACTCCTTGCTATCTAAAATATAACGGGACACCGGAGTATATTCTCGAGCATCTCACACTTCTGATAATCAGCTGTCTGCTTGACGTTTATTCAGCTGTGTAAAAACTATAACTTTAATCTCAGCCAGACCGATTTACTCAAGAACAAATAAAATACAAAAAAAAAGCCAAACGATAACATTTTTAAGTTATCTAAGTGACTTATATATGTTTAACCTGAGTAGCGAAAGACGGCGGTGGGTTTGAAAATGATTTGCCGGGAGTCCGGTGTTCTCATGGCCTCTAGTGAGCCTTTCCCCCGGCTAGCTATCGAGCTAGTGGGTAACAGACGTCTCCGAAAATGTCGGCGCACTTTTGAAAATATGTGGTGTCTTGATAAACTGGTTTACACAGTTACAGTCTCGCCTGAAAATATGTTAAACTTTTATTTTGTGACCCAGAAAGAATAATAAGAGTAATATTAAAACTAACTAGCTGCCGCCATTGTTGAAAACTGAGCTGGGCTGCGCTATGAATTCTGGGACAAAGCTACTTCTTCTTCTGGGTTTAATGGCAGCTGGCATCCTTGTACATGCAGTGCTGCCATCTTCTGTTTCAGTCCGTTATTACACTCTTAAATCCTACTACTTATTCCTGCGTCTTTTGTGATCTTACAAAGCTTCAAACGACGCGTTGACTATTAAATCAGTCGAAATCGTCGACGTAATCGTGACTAGTTGACTAATTGTGGCAGCCCTAACTAGAAGGCAGCATCCAGAACATAATTCACGTTTTGTCTCGAAGGGACTGGCCTTTTAAAATGGCCAGGAGGACAGATACCTCTGTGTATTTAAGGGAAAACACCTTTTGTGAAGATGGAAGTTGTAATATCATGGTTTGTTACCACTGTTTTGACAAGTCAGACTCTTTGTAATAAGTACCCAAGTACATAATAATGATAATTATGTTACTGCAAATACTGACTGTAATTAAGAGGCAAAACTAGGGGGAAAAAACTTATATATACTTTTGACCTCTGTAAGTAGATCAGACTTTTGGAATATAATTTTTGACAGCTGTGATCGAGCCACAGATCGAGGCCTAAAGGTATACCAGAAAAGCAGCGCTCTCCATCAGTTTCCCTGACAAGCCCCTTGGTCCAAATTTGTTCTTTCCATTTCTTTAACAGTCAATCAGAGCTGCTGCAACAACATAACGGTCACTTAACAGAAAATGGGGAAAAAGGAAACACAGTCAGAAAAGGCAGTTAAATAATTTTAAAAAATGCTACATAATTTTAGAATTAAATAGCTACTCTATTATACATGACTCTGGTCTCTGCCTCACCTCACCCCAACCTGTCATGGCAGATGTCTGTCCCTCTCGGCTGGAGGTTTCTTCCTGTTAAAAGGGAGTTTTTCCTTCCCACAGTTGCCAAGTGATCATAGGGGGTTGCCTAATTGTTAGGATTTTCTCTCTATTTTGTATAGTCTTTACCTTACAATTTTTAAGTGCCTTGAGGTGAATGTTGTTGCGATTTGGTGGTATATAATTGAAATTAAATTGAATGTCATTGCTATTGTTATTGTAAAGTTATAAATGATACTGAAATGCGGTAATAGTCACGTTAACCAATTGGTCTTTTTCATATATTTTGTTCTCTCTATTATCTCTGAAGAAATAGAGGAGGAGGAACCGTCACTGCCTGTATGGACCAGGCTCCTTTCATTTACAGTATATTGGTAGTTCCGTAATAACAGCCTGTCAGTTTTACATACTGTGTATTACGCTGTATTTCTGCACTCATCCTAAAGTGATCACCACCTGCAAAACAGAATGTATTTTTGCCCCCACATGATCTTTGGTTCCTCAGGATTACTTACAACTGCTGCAGGTACAGAAAATGCTGAATAGAAAACATCTGTAATTTAGCAAGCGATTGTTTCTGGGGGGAAAAATAAATAAATAAACCACAAGTCTTGACAGCTTTGCAGCCTAACCTATTTGAAGAGCTCTGTCTTGCACCTGCTGTTATTAACCATGATTTGTTTATCGAACAGCAAAAGCTTTTATAGCCATTACATATTAAACTGAGGTGCAGTGTATGGAGCAGCTGCAGCACAATACTTTTGCTAATGCACTGAATGGGGAATAATGGGCTCAGTTTATTAAGTGTGATGGAAGCCTTGGCTCTCTGTGCCATGCACTTCCTAAGACAAAGAAATAAGCTCTCCAACAGGGTGTGTTATGTTTGGGGGGGGGGGGGGGGGGGGGTGGAGTGGAGGGAGGAGGCTTATTCAAACTAATGGGGTCAAGTCAACACAGTGTACAACTACCTATGGTGACTTAGTTAAATGCGTGTGTTAAAGTGCAGCAGCTCTGGCTGCCTGCCTTCTCATAAACATATATATATGTTCATACACAGTAAACCGGCCTCTTAGCCGCTGTTGCTATGTAACTCAAACAAAAGATGGTAAGGTCTTTCAGATCAACATTGCAAATCTGCAAATAAAATGAAGAAAAAAAAAAAGCCAAATATGTCCATAAACTTGAGCAACCATGACTACAAAACTTTTGGGCCAAACGGGATTGTCACCGCCCACATTTACTGAACATGACAGAAGCTGGCTCTCTAAATTAAAAAAACAGAAAGCAGAAGAAACAGAGCAAGGGAGAGAGAGCGATTGACGCCCCTTTCAGACATGGCCCCTGTTTTCATTAACCTCAAGGAGTCTGAATCTCTTTCATGTCCATCTGATCGCCGCGGACGCTTTCCTATTTAAAAGTTATGATGACAATCAAACCAATTAACATTTACTGATCACTTAGAAAGCAACACAGGGCTCAGGCTTCGTGCAGCCACATTAATAGATGTGCATGTCTTATGAGTACAGTTGCTTCCATTAACATGAACTACGGCCATTTTTATACACGGTTCCTCCATTTTTGCAGGTTTTCAAATTAATTGTGCAGATGACTTAAAATGGTTCATTTTTAATACTTTAATAATCTTTTGTAGTCAGTGAATGCTTTAAGACAGAAACTACAGATTTCCCTCCCCTGAGATGCTCTACCACTGAAAAACAATCTCTGCCCCTATCACCATCATCGATCAACACCAGCGACTGGCTTTGTGCCCATGCCATAAAATTACCTCCATCATGCTGATGTGGTATGCTCCGAACTGACAGTGGTCAACTTAGAAATTTTGCCATGTCTGTTGATTGAGACTGTATTGGACTGACTAATTACAGAATTCTCGCTCCGCAAAAAACATACAGACTTGAGTGGATGTGTGAATTAAGCTTAAGTGATCAAAGAGATGAATATTTCCCGTGTATGAAAACAGGTTAAGAAAATTATCTCAAATGTAGCATTAGTTGTGTAATCTCTATTAAGTAATCTATTAATCAATTAAAAATTAATAATTAATAACTAATATTTCTGATTAGCCACCACTGGCTAAATGTCAGTAATCTTATTGGATGATCTGATATCATCGTGTTGGTGTTGTTCCCAGATCATCATGAAAATGTTATTCCAGGTTCAACATTGCAAGTGACCAATCACATTGTTGTGACGTTATTCTTTTGCGCGCCAATCCATTCGTTCATTTATGAAATTCCAAAGTTGCAAGGACAATATCAATTCTGCTTACCGTTTATTAAAGGGTTGGTTAGGGTTAGGGTCCGTTGATCGGCAGACAGAGGCGGTTTCTCGCAGCTTAAGCACAGTTTTTTGTTTCACGCCAGTTTTTCCCGAAGTCGCAAAAGTATGACGTCACAACATTCTGATTGGTCACTTGCAATGTTGATCCTGGAGCAACATTTAGGATGATGATCTGGGAACAACACCAACACGACGATATCAGATCGTGCAATGTTATCGGTGTTATGATTTAATAGTTTTATCAGTTCTGCATATTGTTCTTTGTGTGAGTCACTGTGTGGCACAGTGACAAACTTCTTTACTTCAGTGGAACAGGGGTTTTGTCACTATTACAAAACACAGGCAGAGTAACACCGGGTACTGTGTCATGTGTTTGTAGCATATGGTTATCGATGAGTACTTCAACATGACTCAAGAACTGTAATTTGTCTTGTTTTAAAGATTTTTTTTTTGTCTCGGCTATGTGAACCTGACAGGCCGCTTCCAAATAGTGTGGTAGTTCTGGATCAGGATAGCACTTATGTTAAAAAATTTAAGAAAATAGTTCCAGAGACAACATCTAGCTCCATCATTTTTGGTAGGATTTCTGAGATCCTAAAATATGTCAAATTGCTAACACAGATTTATTGTATTATCTGTGATTATCATATTTTTGTCAAATTAGGGAGACCTCATAGTTACTTTTTGTGGAGATGTTTTAGTTGGACTAATTAATGAAATAAGCTTCTCTGGATATGGTTAATTTCTTAAAAATCAACAGCTAGATCTATTGAAGTAATAACTTATTCATGTTGTAGAAAGTAGAACTGAAGCTGGGACATGCTGTTCTGTAATCAAATTTGAAGACAGTGGTGAAAACTCCCAACAGCAGCCCAGAAACCATATCATTCATTCTGGTAGGGCCCAGCTCCTTAGCTTAAAGCCTGACAAATCCTCCTGGGGACGCTCCGTCCTTCTGGTTATTTGGTTCCGTTGCCACCGGGGCGGTTGCCATGCCTGCAGTGGCAAGGGATTCCCCTCAAACGATGGGCGAGGCAGCAGACACACCCCACTGCCCAGTGGTGCAGAGAGACAGGCTGGGTGAGGGGCAGCTTGTTCTCTCACTCTCTGACTCGGCACAAATGGGAAGGGGTGGAGCCCCCCTCTCTGGCACTGCCACTACAAGCCGGTCCTGGAAAGCAGCATGCAGTACGGCCTTTAAAATACTCTGACAGCTTACTAGTTGAGTCTTGGAGATGACGACCATGAATAGAAAGCAGCTCTGTTAACTGAAAACGGCCATAACAGATGATCATGTAGAAATGATCATGTAGAAATATGACACGAGAAAACTCTTTATCTCTTATCTTAAGAGCAAAAAAAGACACTAGCCATAATCTCCATGTCCGTTATTTTAAATAAAGTAGCTCAGGTCAACCCAGCATTCACTGACTTCTATTTCTCTGTGAGATGGCTCAGACTGCCCTGATGCTGTGAGATGCACTGCCAGTGAAATGGTGCACTACGGTTGGACCTGTGCTGCATCCTGGCAGATGCTGCGGCACGCCTCTGTGTGGGGAACCTGCTGTAAGAGGTCGAGGACGCAGGGATGCGGTTGCTACAGAAGCATCGACTGAACACTGGCGCTTCCATCACGCTCACGCGAGTGTGCATTTGCTGCAATATGGCATCTACCGAATGGATGATTCTGGAAAGTCGTCCGTGCACCGACACCCACGTCTGAAAGGTGGATACACTTCTGTGCGCCCCTTCTGCGCAAATCGATTTGCGAGCAACCTTCAGCCAACATTGCCCCTTTCTCACTGCGCCAAATGTGCAGAAGAGACGGTGCCCGAGAAGGAGGGGGTAGGGTATTTCACATTAAGTCGAGGGCTCTTTATTTGGTTTAAACCGGAACACGAGCAGCCTGCGATGTCACTCTCATCATCATTGGTACCAACCCAGCTCGTTCTCTGCTCCCAGACGATATGCGTATCTGTCGATCAGGATCCCTTTGACTGTGAACCCATGATTGATTCAGACAGATGATGACTCAGTGGCTTCTTATCGCCATTCTGCGACTCATTTCTCTCTCGGTTCTTGTTGCACCCGGGCAGCCCGGCCGGTTACGAAGGAGCCTGGCAAAAGGCACCGCCCCAAGATCAGACAGTCCGCATTTCAAACGACCACAATCCACTACAGTACCCATCCGATACCCCCTCCCCCGATTTACTGTAAATCACCGATTTTCACTGAGCTTCGATGTATGTGATCAATTTCACTGATATATCTGCTGTGTGAACGGTGAACACAGGGCCTCTTCAAAATGATGTAGCCCAAATCTTTTTACAGCCTGTCCCTATCATACTCACAGACGTGCATTCCTCACAAATGCGATCTTTTATCATAAGTTTCATACACCAATTGTCCTCGGCTTGTCCACTTAAGCCCAAATGTGCTGTGACACACAGGCACAGTCCCCTGCCCCACCGTTAGGTCTGTACAGCCTTGAAACATTTATCTCTCTCACACACACACACACATACACACACACACACACACACACACACACACAGAGAGAGAGCTTGTTGAGGTTACTTATGACAGAAAATGACAAAGAGAAAAGAAAGGTCATTACAGAGGAAGCCTACTTACCGATTTCATGCAAGCTGCCATATCATCATACCTCTCTGCCTGCTCGGCCAGCCTGGCTTTCTGCACCAGTTGCTCGCGGTCTACCATTTTAGAAAGAGGTCGTGCGTGTGAGTGTGTGGAGTGTTTCTAAACCTGCGTGTGTGTGTTTTTCGGAGCTAAAATCGTAATGTGAAAGTTTTCAGTGCAGAGTAACAGCGCCAGATCCTGTCGCTGCAGCTGCTGCCTGCTGTCTGTGTGCCTGCCGACGGGACACCCCTCCCCCTCCGAGCGCTTTTCCTCGATTGTGTCACCACCCAAAAAGGCGTGTCCTCGCAGAGTGATGTAACGACCCTGGCAGCCTGGAGAAACTGACAGTGCAGCCCGTTGCCCTACACTTGGGCTAGTCAGACTGCAAATGTGAAAAGAAGGTGATCTTTTTTTTATTAGGCAGAGTGCATCGTTGTTATGGAGCTTTCATCCCAAAAGTAGAGCTTGATTGTCAGGTAGGAGAAAGTGCAAACTACCAGTAGAACACAAAAGCAGCTATAACAAGGGCCTAATTGATCTAATTTCCCTATCTAATAGAGATGCTTTGTTTCATTATCTAAAAAGACTGATTGAAGACTCTTTGATAAGAACATGGTACACAAAAACGGGTTAAAAGGGCGCCAGGGTCCTCCTTCTACATAAACTGCAGTCAAATAAGAATGTAGAGTGTGACACAGTGCAATATTTCCTCATTATATATTGTTATATTCCTATATACAGCTAATGTTCTCCATACACGTGTACAGGGTAACAGGGTTACAGGCTGTGTAACATCAGTATCTATAAAGGTGATCCCAAAAAGTTTATTTTGTTCATCTAGATATACCATTTCAGTGGGAGAAAACGTCACTCATCCAAGTGACTTCCTCAGTCTCAGCTGACTACAGGTTTCCCCAATCTTATGAGCATGCATCAAGATATAAAGGTGATCGTGTTATAGATATTCAAGTCATACCAAGATTGAAAAATCAAAAAGTCCGATTTACTGTCTTCAGGACTGACTGGCGAGTCATTTTCAGAAGTCGTCTATCTGATAAAGTAATAATAATAATGGATTGGATTTATATAGGCACCGAAAGCTCTTTACAATGCCACTATTCATTCACTCTCACACACTGGTGGAGGCAAGCTACAGTTGTAGTTGTAGCCACAGCTGCCCAGGGGCAGATTGACAGAAGCGAGGCTGCCATAACGCGCCATCAGCCCCTCTGGCCAACACCAGTAAATTAGAACTTTTTTATTTTATGTACATGTTTTTTCACAACTAAATTAATCTAATATGGTTTATAATATTAAGATACAGTTATGATCAGTTTATGTGACTACCTTATTTACCATGGATATGCCATTTCCCCAGCCCAGAGACGGAGCACCCCCAGAACCTCACACCCATCCCGGACCCACCCAGGGGCAGCCAGGCTACCAGGTCAGTAACCCACGTCCGTCAGCACAGACCCTCCCCTAGCCCCGCTGCACACAGCCACGAGGAAACCGTCACCTAAGAGCCAACAGAGCCCCTAATTGGCCATGACCGCTACCCCGGGTTGAGCCCCCCAAGGAAGATGCCTCCGGGGAACCCCCCGACGCCCTAAGCATGTCCCTACCCCCACACCAATCACAACAGTGAAGGCAGGACCAAACTATGACCCCCCACCCCCACTAGGTGATGGAGCTGATCACAGGAGCCCAGAGCAATTGATCTGATGTGGTGGCTGAGGCTGTATCAAGACTAATGTAATCTAATAGATAATTTCTATATTGGTTAGAATTAAGATTATTTTTATTTTTCCAGTTCATGAGGACAGTTTTCTTGGCTATGCATAGGGCAGTGAAAACCATATGGGCTATATTCTTTTCTGAAGTGACATTATCTAAGCTGCCCAACAAACACACTAAGGGGGAAGTTGGAATGTTACATTTCAGACACTTTGATAAGTCTTCACATATCTCGCGCCAAAACTTCTGAACTGGTGGACAGAACCAAAGAGCGTGGATATAAGTGTCCGGTGAATTGGTTTGGCAGTGTGAGCAGTTGTTGGTAGATGTAAAGCCCATCTTGAACATCCGATGACCTGTATAGTGCACTCTATGTAATATTTTGTATGAATTAATTGAAGACTGGGATTTCTAATTAGATGAAAGGTTTTTAAGCAAATCTGAGACCAGAAGTTTAGGTCTAAGTTAACTGATAAATCCGCTTCCCATTTTGCAATAGGAAGTGATATTGATTCATCAGTTTTAGAAAGCATTCTGTATATTTTGGAAAGTAATTTGGGGGTTTTAAGAGTAAGAAATTGAACCACACTTGGTGGTGTTTGTAGTTAAACTTGACCCAGTTTAAATTTCTTTTTTACTATGGATTTAATTTGTTGATATTCTAAAAATCTTTTCTTGTTGATACATGGGTTCATTAACATATGACGTCTACATACAAACAAAGAATACCTTGCCTGTGCGTTGTGTGTGTGTGTGTGGTCAGAGTGTGACCCCATATATATATATATATATATATATATATATATATATATATATATATATATATATATATATATATATATATATATATATATATATATATATATATATATATATATATATATATATATATATATATATATATATATATATATATATATATATATATATATCGTAGTGGTTAGACTACACGCCTTTGGAACAGAGGATCGCAAGTTCGATTCCTGCCTGGGGCGTCTGTATCCAGTAAGGGTCCTAAGGCTAGACCCCCTATGCTAAGCAAGCCTACCGCAGACATGAGCGAGACAGATAAATATGAAGGCATGCCGGCTCGGACGTCGCCCGGATCAACAAGGTCCGCGTCAGGTGTTGAGGAACCAGGGCACCCTGACGAAAAGTGGGCTACTGGAACAAGAAGGCATCGGTGGGCAAGAGACGAAAACAGGGCGTTGTTGGAATGCTACTATGCAAGTAACCCCGGCGGAAGGGGCTACATGAATAGGATGAGGGACCTATGGATTCTTCGATACCCAACATCCACAATGACGGCGAAACAACTAGTAGCTCAGTGTTCCAACATTCGAAAGAAGGGACTGCTCTCACAGCTAGAGATTGACGAGGTACAACACAAATGCTACGGCAAGGAGGAGTCAGGACGCCAGGTCAGGGGGGAGATATCATCACCCCCACCCGAGATTGGGTACATAGCCCCAAGTGCGATAGGAGAAGGATCGTTGAGTGCGAGAGGAACTGACCTGAAAAATAGGATCATGGCCAAGCTTGAAACCTGGATCCCGCGTAGCCGATTACCAAGATTACGTGAAGTTCCCTCAGAAGGTCTGCTAGATGATGTTAATGCAGCACTACGGGCAATACCTACAACCACGATTACCGACACTAACAAGCTGATCTACAATACGGCAACAGTGATCAGTGAGATGCTTGGCTACAAGTTGAACAGCGACAAGGGGCAGTACCCTCCATGGAGAAGGAGGCTAGAGGGCAAGATCAAAGTAGCACGAAGGGAGGTTAGCCAACTAACGGAGTTGCAGAAAGGTGCGACAAATAAGGTGCCTAAGAAATACAGCAAGCTGTCCATACCTGAGGCCTTGGAAACTGCCAAGCAAAGACTCACAGCCTTGGCCAGCCGCTTGAGGAGGTACACCAGAGAGATAGAAGGCAGGAGAATAAACCAGCTGTTCTCCACAGAACCAGCAAAGGTGTACTCTCAGTGGCAAGGGAACAATAAGAGAACAGCACCACCAAGGCTGGAGACGGAGCAATACTGGAAGAGCATATGGGAGAAGGATGCAACCCATAACGGCAATGCTCAGTGGCTAGAGGATCTGAGGGCTGACCACAGCGACCTCCCTGAACAGGGTCCAGTAACCATCACAGTGGCAGATATCCAAGAAAGGGTCTCCAGTATGAAGAGTTGGACAGCACCAGGGCCCGACATGGTTCACGCCTACTGGCTGAAGAAGCTGACTGCACTCCACGAGCGTCTGGCAGCACAAATGAACCAGCTGCTAGTTAACGAGAGACACCCGGAATGGCTAACTGAAGGCCGGACGGTCCTGATCCCCAAGGACCCCAAGAAGGGACCGGTCCCCTCCAACTACCGACCAATAACCTGCCTCAGTACTACATGGAAGCTCCTGTCAGGCATCATATCGGCTAAGATGAACAGGCACATGGGTCAATACATGAGCGGGACACAGAAAGGAATTGGCAAGAATACCAGAGGTGCAAAACACCAGCTACTGGTAGACAGAACAATCAGCCGAGACTGCAAGACCAGACTGACCAACCTGTGCACTGCCTGGATTGATTACAAGAAGGCCTATGACTCAATGCCCCACAGCTGGATACTGGAATGCCTAGAATTGTACAAGATCAATGGGACCCTAAGAGCCTTCATCAGGAACTCAATGGGGATGTGGCGTACAACACTAGAGGCCAACTCCAAGCCCATAGCACAAGTCACCATCAAGTGCGGGATCTACCAAGGAGATGCTCTGTCCCCACTGCTGTTCTGCATAGGCCTGAACCCCCTCAGTGAGATCATTAACAAGACTGGCTACGGATACCGACTACAGAACGGAGCAGTTGTCAGCCACCTCCTGTACATGGATGACATCAAGCTGTATGCCAAGAGTGAACGAGACATCGATTCACTGATCCACACTACCAGGCTATACAGCAATGACATTGGAATGTCGTTCGGACTGGAGAAGTGTAGTCGGATGGTAACAAAGAGAGGGAAGGTAGTCAGAACTGAGGGGATTGAACTACCAGAAGGCAACATTGCAGACATAGAGGACAGTTACAAGTACTTGGGGATCCCACAGGCGAATGGGAACCATGAAGAGGCCGCTAGAAAAGCTGCAACCACCAAGTACCTGCAGAGGGTCAGGCAAGTCCTGAGGAGTCAGCTGAATGGTAAGAACAAGATCCGGGCCATCAACACGTACGCCCTGCCCGTGATCAGGTACCCTGCTGGGGTAATAGGCTGGCCAAAGGAGGAGATAGAAGCCACTGACATAAAGACAAGAAAGCTCCTTACCATGCATGGAGGGTTTCACCCCAAATCCAGCACCCTGAGGCTGTACACTAAGCGGAAGGAAGGGGGCCGGGGACTGGTGAGTGTCAGCACCACAGTCCAGGATGAGACAAGGAACATCCAAGAATACATTGGGAAGATGGCCCCAACTGACCGAGTGCTCAGTGAATACCTCAGGCAGCAGAAACCCAAGAAAGAGGAGGGAGACGAGGAACCATCATGGAAGGACAGGCCCCTGCACGGTATGTACCACCGGCAGATAGAGGAGGTGGCTGATATCCAGAAATCCTACCAGTGGCTGGACAAAGCTGGACTGAAAGACAGCACAGAGGCACTAATCATGGCAGCACAAGAACAAGCTCTGAGCACAAGATCCATAGAGGCTGGGGTCTATCACACCAGGCAGGACCCCAGGTGCAGGCTGTGTAAAGATGCCCCAGAGACAATCCAGCACATAACAGCAGGGTGCAAGATGCTAGCAGGCAAGGCATACATGGAACGCCATAACCAAGTGGCCGGCATAGTGTACAGGAACATCTGTGCCGAGTATAACCTGGAAGTCCCGAGGTCAAAATGGGAGATGCCCCCAAGGGTGGTGGAGAATGACCGAGCTAAGATCCTGTGGGACTTCCAGATACAGACGGACAAAATGGTGGTGGCTAACCAACCGGACATAGTGGTGGTAGACAAACAGAAGAAGATGGCCGTAGTGATCGATGTAGCGGTTCCGAATGACAGCAATATCAGGAAGAAGGAACACGAGAAGCTGGAGAAATACCAAGGGCTCAGAGAAGAGCTCGAGAGGATGTGGAGGGTGAAGGTAACGGTGGTCCCCGTGGTAATCGGAGCACTAGGTGCGGTGACTCCCAAGCTAGGCGAGTGGCTCCAGCAGATCCCGGGAACAACATCAGAGATCTCTGTCCAGAAGAGCGCAATCCTGGGAACAGCTAAGATACTGCGCAGGACCCTCAAGCTCCCAGGCCTCTGGTAGAGGACCCGAGCTTGAAGGATAAACCGCCCGCAGGGGCGTGCTGGGTGTTTATATATATATATATATATATATATATACACTCAACAAAAATATAAACGCAACACCTTTGTTACTGCTCCCATTCCCCATGGGATGGACATAGAGACCTAAAATTCATTCCAGATACACAATATAACCATCCCTCCCAAACAGTGGTCACAAATCAGTCCAAATGTGTGGTAGTGGGCACATCTGCTATATTGAGATAATCCATCCCACCTCACAGGTGTGCCACATCAGGATGATGATCTGACATCATGAGTAGTGCACAGGTGTACCTCAGACTGCCCACAACAAAAGGCCACCCTGGAATGTGCAGTTTTGTCTCACAGCAAAATGCCACAGATGCCACAAGCAATGAGGGAGCGTGCATTGGCATGCTGACAGCAGGAATGTCAACCAGATCTGTCGCCCGTGCATTGAATGTTCATTTCTCAACCATAAGCCGTCTCCACAGGCGTTTCAGAGAATATGGCAGCACATCCAACCGGCCTCAAAACCGCAGACCTCGTGTAACCACACCAGCCCAGGACCTCCACATCCAGCAGGTTCACCTCCAAGATCGTCTGAGACCAGCCACCCAGACAGCTGCTGGAACAATTGGTTTGCACAACCAAACAATTTCTGCACAAACTGTCAGAAACCGTCTCAGGGACGCTCAACTGCATGCCCGTCGTCCTCATCGGGGTCTTGACCTGACTCCAGCTCGTCGCCGTAACAGACTTGTGTGGGAAAATGCTCACATTCGATGGCGTCTGGCACGTTGGAGAGGTGTGCGCTTCACAGATGAATCATGGTTCACATTGTTCAGGGCAGATGGCAGC
Source organism: Copadichromis virginalis (assembly GCF_057382275.1). NCBI lineage: Eukaryota > Metazoa > Chordata > Actinopteri > Cichliformes > Cichlidae > Copadichromis > Copadichromis virginalis. The sequence goes on from NC_140627.1 coordinate 8,442,201, forward strand.
TGGGAATGTCCCAGTTCTTGCATGGCCAGCATACTCACCGGACATGTCACCCATTGAGCATGTTCGGGATGTGCTTGACCGGCGTATACGACAGCGTGTACCAGTTCCCACGAATATCCAACAACCTCGCACAGCCATTGAAGTGGAGTGGACCAACATTCCACAGGCCACAATTGACAATCTGATAGACTCCATGCGACGATGTGTTGCACTGCATGAGGCAAATGGTGGTCACACCAGATACTGACCGGTTCTGGGTCCCCAGACCCCCAATAGCGCAAAAAACTGCACATTCCAGGGTGGCCTTTTGTTGTGGGCAGTCTGAGGTACACCTGTGCACTACTCATGATGTCAGATCAGCATCCTGATGTGGCACACCTGTGAGGTGGGATGGATTATCTCAATATAGCAGATGTGCCCACTACCACACATTTGGACTGATTTGTGACCACTGTTTGGGAGGGATGGTTATATTGTGTATCTGGAATGAATTTTAGGTCTCTACGTCCATCCCATGGGGAATGGGAGCAGTAACAAAAGTGTTGCGTTTATATTTTTGTTGAGTGTATATACGTATATATATGTATATATTCAATTCAATTCAATTTTATTTATATAGCGCCAAATCACAACAAAAGTCGCCTCAAGGTGCTTCATAGATACAGAGAAAAACCCAACAATCATATGACCCCCTATGAGCAAGCACTTTGGCGACAGTGGGAAGGAAAAACTCCCTTTTAACAGGAAGAAACCTCCGGCAGAACCAGGCTCAGGGAGGGGCGGCCATCTGCTGCGACCGGTTGGGGTGAGAGAAGGAAGACAGGATAAAAGACATGCTGTGGAAGAGAGACAGAGGTTAATAACAGATATGATTCAATGCAGAGAAGTCTATTAATACATAGTGAGTGAGAAAGGTGACTGGAAAGGAAAAACTCAATGCATCATGGGAATCCCCTGGCAGCCTACGTCTATTGCATCATAACTAAGGGAGGATTCAGGGTCACCTGGTCCAGCCCTAACTATATGCTTTAGCAAAAAGGAAAGTTTTAAGCCTAATCTTAAAAGTAGAGATAGTGTCTGTCTGCTGAATCCAAACTGGAAGCTGGTTCCACAGAAGAGGGGCCTGAAAACTGAAGGCTCTCCCTCCCATTCTACTTTTAAATACTCTAGGAACAACAAGTAGGCCTGCAGTGCGAGAGCGAAGTGCTCTAATAGGGTGATATGGTACTACAAGGTCATTAAGATAAGATGGGGCCTGATTATTTAAGACCTTGTATGTGAGGAGCAGGATTTTGAATTCAATTCTGGATTTAACAGGAAGCCAATGAAGGGAAGCCAATACAGGAGAAATATGCTCTCTCTTTCTAGTCCCTGTCAGCACTCTTGCTGCAGCATTTTGGATTAGCTGAAGGCTTTTCAGTGAGTTTTTTGGACATCCTGATAATAATGAATTACAGTAGTCCAGCCTGGAAGTAATAAATGCATGAACTAGTTTTTCAGCGTCACTCTGAGACAGGATATTTCTAACTTTAGAGATGTTGCGCAAATGGGAGAAAGCAGTCTTACATATTTGTTTAATATGTGCGTTGAAGGACATGTCCTGGTCAAAAATGGCTCCAAGGTTCCTCACAGCGTTACTGGAGGCCAAGGTAATGCCATCCAGAGTAAGAATCTGGTTAGATACCATATTTCTAAGCTTTTCAGGGCCAAGTACAATAACCTCAGTTTTATCTGAATTAAGAAGCAGAAAGTTAGCGGCCATCCAGGTCTTTATGTCTTTAAGACATTCCTGCAGTTTAACTAATTGGTGTGTGTTATCTGGCTTCATGGACAGATAGAGCTGGGTGTCATCAGCATAGCAGTGAAAATGTATGCTATGTCTACTAATGATGCTGCCTAGGGAAGCATGTATAATGTAAACAGAATTGGTCCTAGCACTGAACCCTGTGGAACTCCATAATTAACCTCAGTGTGTGAAGAGGACTCTCCATTTACATGCACAAATTGGAGTCTATTAGATAGATATGATACAAACCACTGCAGTGCAGTACCTGTAATACCTACAGCATGTTCTAATCGCCCTAATAGGATATTATGGTCAACAGTATCGAATGCTGCACTAAGGTCTAGCAGGACGAGCACAGAGAGGAGTCCACTGTCAGAGGCCATAAGAAGATCATTTGTAACCTTCACTAAAGCTGTTTCTGTGCTGTGATAAGCTCTGAAACCTGACTGAAACTCTTCCAATAAGCCATTCCTCTGCAGATGATCTGTTAGCTGTTTGACAACTACTCTTTCAAGGATTTTTGATATGAAAGGAAGGTTGGAGATTGGCCTATAATTAGCTAAGACTGCTGGGTCTAGAGATGGCTTTTTGAGTAAAGGTTTAACTACAGCCAGCTTGAAGGCCTGTGGTACATAGCCGATTATTAGAGATAGGTTGATCATATTTAAGATCGAAGCATTAATTAATTAATGGCAGGAAAAGACACGTTGATGGTTTAGAGGAAGTAATTATTGAAGTTAACTCAGAAAGATCAATTGGAGAAAAAGAGTCTAACTTAACATCAATGGTACTAAGAGTAGCTGTAGATAATATTACATCTGTGGGATGATTACTGGTAATTTTTTCTCTAATGATAAAAATTTTATTTGTGAAGAAGTTCATGAAGTCATTACTAGTTAACGTTAAAGGGATGGTTGCCTCAAAAGAGCTCTGACTTTTTGTCAGCCTGGCTACAGAGCTGAAGAGAAACCTGGGGTTGTTCTTATTTTCTTCAATCAGTGATGAATAGTAAGATGTTCTGGCTTTGCGGAGGGCTTTCTTATAAAACAGCAAACTATTTCTCCAGGCTAAATGATGATCCTCTAAATTTGTGACACGCCATTTCCTCTCCAGATTACGAGTCATCTGCTATATATACGTATATATGTGTGTATATATGTATATATATGTATATATATGTGGTGCAACGGATCACAGTTGATCCATAATCCCTAATCCGAACCGATCCCACTCCACGGTTCGGCACGCACGTGATCCGAAGATTCGAAAAAGAAGGAAAAAAAGTATGTGTATCGTGCACGTGGTGGGTCTGTCAAGCGATAGTTATGGCCAGTGCTAGTGGTCCAAGTGGAGGAGCAGAGGAGTTTGCCGTATTTAAGCAGCCCTTTGCTGCCCAATCCGACCGTGCTAAAGCTATTACAAAAGCTATTGGGGTGTTTAGCTGCAGACGGGAGTCCGTATTCTGTTGTGCAAAACAAGGGGTTTAAACTATGATGAACGTGCTTGAGCCACGCTATGATATCCCGTTCGCGCCTACTTTAGTGGCAAGATTGTTCCAAGCAGGTATGAGCAGGAAAAGATTTAAGTTGTGGCTGAACTGTCCCAGGCATCTTCTGTTGCCATAACTACTACAAATGGGTGGATCTCCAGGGCAACGGAAAGCTACGTGACCATGACAGCTCATTATATCACAGCAGAGTGCAATATAATGAGTATAATGTATTATTGTAGGGTCTACCTTACAATATAAAGTGCCTTGAGGCGACTGTTGTTGTGATTTGGCGCTTTATAAATAAAATTCAAATGAATTGAATTGAGTGGTAGATACAAAGACTGTACTGCCCTATATCCAAAAATTGATCCTATCCGTGACTTAAAACCGTGATCCGATCTGAACCGTTTTGATCCGTTGCACCCCTAATATATATATATATATGTATTAGGGGTGCAACGATACACAAAATTCACGGTTCGGTTCGGTTCGATACTTTGGTGTCACGGTTCGATATTTTTTTGATACAAAAAAAATGTTCATGCCTTTTTAATTTGTCATTTATTAAATTTTCACGGCACATTCCGCACCACATCTCTGGGCGTTCATCATTTGTTTGAAGCCAGCTCACCTCCTGCAACTACTTTTCCGAGAATACACGCTTCTTTTGTGGTTCGGACTCCTTCTGACATTTCTTTGGAGGTGGAGGAACATCACAGTAATTGCTTAAAGGAGCTTCTTCGACATCTTTAAGAGTTCTAAACAAATGTCTGTCCTCCTCCTGAAAATCTTATGTACGCAAACACGCGTTGAAATTTCTTATCTTGTTTATCTTTTTTATTTTGACAGCGAATGCGCACCTGCAGACCACTTATGTGCAGCCCTGGTTATTTAGCTTGTCATATTGCAGCCACAGAAATTCTTTTGTCCATGAAACCATAAAGCTGCACTTTCTTTTTGCCTTATAGTCTGATTTGTCATAACTTTTCCGTTTTGTGGTAAGCTTTTCTTTGGCTGTCACTTCTTCACCCTGACCTGTCTTATTTGGCTCAGCAGAACTAAAATATATATCCTGCTGCTTTTACACGCGCACTCACATAACGCTCAGCGATTCTCTGCACGATCAACCTCTCACATGTTTAAGCTTGCTGTGGGAGAGTTCACTTGTCATGTTTGCATAGTAAGCTAACGATTGATAAGACTATGTCAGAGGAATTGGTGCGCAAATTATCATCACTCACCAATCAGTGCTGTCGCTCTCTATACACAGTTCGCGCGATTGCAAAGTGAAAGCAAAAAACCCAGCGCAAATTCAAACGCGATTTCAATATGTCACATATTGACAGTGGCTCACCGATGCCAATGACATAATTACCCAGCTACATTTCCGAAACAATGCAAAAGCATTGACATATATTTTTCCTTCCTACAATAGGCCGACGGGCAGGGCAGAGATAAATTTTGGTAGCCCGACTGGAACGGTTCAATATCAATATGAATATCGTTGCACCCCTAATATATATATATATATATATATATATATAAATAATTATGGAATAAAAGCACAGTTATTTCATGTATATACAAGCTATACCACATTTATTTATGTGTATTTCAGTGTTATAGATTATAGTATACAGTGTCATTTATGTTATATCATACATATTTGTGGATTGTGGAGCAGAGGCTGTTCTGTAAAAATAGCTTTAATCCACAGACTTCCTCAAGTATATTCCTTAAGTGAAAAATAACATGTACAGTATATATTTTAACAAAAACAGAAAGACAGACAGTTAAAAGCTTTACTTTTCTTCATTTATCAAACAACTGTGTACATTTTGTTTTACATAATATATTTATAAAGTGCTTAATAGGCTTATATAGTTATAGAATATAATCATGGAATGGCATATTAACTGTTACTTATGTTGGTGATGGTGGAATATTACTTCAGCAATGTGTCAGCTGTTATTTACATAATGTACACAAGTCCGAGGACGGTACACCCACATCCTAACACATGTTGGTGGGAGTGCGGTTCTGCTGAAATCATGATGGCGAGCAGGTGACACCAGCATCTTCAGAGTGGTCGCAGTTGTGTACATTCCAGGATATATGGGAGCAGCTCTGCAGGGATCTCTCAGTACCTCTGCACTTGAGGTTGTCTAGCAGGATTGTTCCCGTGCCGGGCCCAAAGTAAGCTTCTCCCCGAGCTGCTATGGCTTCACCGCAGCCCACTTGACGGCACACCACCTGGGCATCTGGGAGGTCCCAGGCATCATCGCACACTGTGCCCCATCCTGAATTCAAGTACATTTCCACTCGACCCTCACACCGGTGCTGGCCACCCACCAGTCTTACCAAACCTACATAAAAAACAATTCTTTTAAACTTTGAGCATTGATTGCTTCTGAGAATCAGTCCAGAGGAAGGTGACATTATTGTGAAATAACTGAGGGTATATGTGACTTACCTTCAGGTGGTTGTGTGGTGGTTGCGGTGGTGGTTGTTGGTATTGTTTCTGTTACTCTGAATTCACGCACACTTGCAAGATCAAAAAACTGGGGGTCAAAAGCTAAGGGGAAACAGAGAAGAGAGAATTATGTTCATGTATTCAAGGAATAGTCATTGAATATTAGGTCACAAAAGTAATATCACACTTATCTAACAGGGATTTTAATGACTTATAAGAAACCTGTTTGCTTCTTCTGTTCCTAGAAGCCAATAACCCAGACACAGACTTTGCAGAGGCAATTTCATCAAGATATTGCCTCTGCAAAGTCTGTTTATAACAGTCTGTTTATAACAGACTATGTTTTTGTAAAGATGTTTGCACAAATTACACCCCTTTATCTGTTCTAATTACTTACTAAAGGCAAAACTACTCAAAGCAACTGCTACTGTTAAAAAGAAACTGCATTAAAACATTTCCTGATTAATTTGGAACCAAGGATTTACAGTACATATAAAAGAGGATATTTGTGCTTTTGATTTAGCCTGAAAGAAGTCATATTTGGCATGGAGGCATTCAGTGACGCTGATGTGCCTTGACTCATCCACTGTTTTTCATGCTCTCTGGGCTGTTTCGTCCTCAAAGTACTATAGTCATGCATTGCAACTGGCCAGCCCAGCAGGGCGGGTGTAGATGACTAGATACATAGGTGGTATGGGCTTTTAGGGGAACTCATGAAGTTCCCGCAAAGCCAGAAGTCATTCATATGTTCATATGCAGTGTTGGGGAGTAACGGAATACATGTACCGCCGTTACGTATTTAAAATACAAGATATGAGTAACTGTATTCCTTTACAGTTACCATTTAAAAAGGTGGTATTCAGAATACAGTTACTTTGCTGAAATAAAGGGATTACACGGCGGTATTTTCCTGTTTCATATGTTTGGCTATGCCTAACTATAGCCTCTCTATTTTTGACAAAACACGCATTAAGATGCTCTAATGTCTGTGTCTCAATCTCGCGGCCCATGTCACACCTACTTGCGGCCCGCATAATGACGTGAAGAAATATTTTTAAAAATTATTCACAAAAATGATTTAATATGAAGGCAATAGGCAGAGTGTTACAGGCATCGCCCTAAAGAATGTAGCCTCATGGGCAGTGTAGTCCGTGCTGCAGGGAGAATCGATTGCCATACCCGTTATGTGTCTGTGAGCGAGGGAGGGAGAAAAAGGAGAGTCAAAAAGTATGAGCTGTCACCGACCAGAAGCGGGTGATGGAAGCATGCAAATATAATAATAACCACTGCAGCCAAAAAGAGTGCCTGACGAGCCCAGTTGTAAGTAAGCTATTAAGACTCAACTGTACACCTTTTTCGTGTTTTTCTCCAAAACAAAATATTCTATTGAAGCAGCCTTTCAACGCCTCTCTCTGTCTCTCGCTAGCAAGGTTGACCCAGACAACAAAGTAAAGCTAGTTTTCATCTACAAGCCTGACACGGAACCCAGAGGTCCCTTTACTACGGTTCAGAGCCGTGGACCTGTTTTATATACGTGTGAAACAGTTTTCTATACGAGATCGCTGCAAAAAGTGCAGCCTTACCTAATGTCCACCCTACTGTTACTCATTTTATATTAAGATTTTAAAAAAATCTAATCGGTATTGGTATGGTGAGTAACATTCAGTAAAAGTAATAATTCACACAGCAATAGTACATTCATGTAGTTGTAAAAAGCATGATAATATAATAGGTAATCCAAAGTATTCAGAATACGTTACTCTCATTGAGTAACATAATGGAATACGTTACGAAATACATTTTGGGGCATGTATTCTGTAATCTGTAGTGGAATACATTTTAAAAGTAACCTTCCCAACATTGTTCATATGACAATAGTACAGACATTACAGACATTTACCAAGTTCAGTATATGCACGTGCTATAAGTGTATTTTTAATGAAGCCTAGTTTAGTGCTGCGAGAAAATAAATAAGGTCTTACGTGCGCAGATAACTCCAGCATCCTCATGATGGCCACAGTTGTGCTGACCCCACCCCAGGTGGAAGCACTGGGATAGCTCTAGTTCAAATCCACTACAATCCACATTGTCCAGCAAGATTGGGCCTGAACCGTGGCCAAAGTAGGCATTGGACTTGGCTGCAATAGGTGCGCCACATCCAAGCTGCCTACACACTACTTTGGCATTGGGCATGTCCCAGTCATCATCACACACTGTCCCCCAAACATTTTTGTAGAGGACCTCTACACGACCCTGGCAGCTACTGTTGCCATTTACCACACGAATGGCTGACGTAACTGCAAGAGGCGAAACACACGGATGCGTTATTGCAATTTTAGACTAGAAATTCTTTTCTTTGTAGATTACATTGCTGATGGTGCACAGTGTTCAATACTAAAACGCACGCACGCACGCACGCACACACACACACACACACACACACACACACACACACACACACACACACACACACACACACACTTAATTTTTATACATCAAACAGAATGCTACCTCTTGTTTGGGTGGTTGTTGTTGTTGTTGTTGTTGTAACTGTTGTTGTTGTGCTTGGTGACTTGGTGACTGGAACTTTTTGTGTAGTTGTAGGGGAAGACAGAAAAAATACAATTACTTGATACATGAATACACCAGACAACCCGTTTATGATGGCAGGGTTAGGTTATGGAACACATGCACCACTTTGTTTTGTGGCACTGTGGTGCAGCATGTATATGATCAACAGGGGAAGAATGGCTCACCCTGTTGGTCATATATCAAAATGCACATTTTGTTCCTATTATTAATTATTAACCCAGGACAACAAATGGAACAGGCTGGTGAACAGAAGCAATAATCAGACTGAGCTTGTTTGCACAAAGTTGAACATAGTGTGTAGTGAATGGTACGTTTTACCTTCAGTGTTCAATGTTCCCCACAGCCCTCTCTGGGCCCCTGTTGCTACTGGTGGTATAGTAGTGGACCCTAAAGTGGGTGAAAAATAAAATTTATACCAGTGCTTTATGAAATGCAACTAAATTCTGTGCAGACATTTTTGCTGTCCAGCTAAGATGAATCTGACTGATTTTCTGATACTTGCTAAATTTTTGCCATAAGTTTCACTTACATAACATAACTTTCACTCTGGCAGGCTATCATGCTAAAGTGTAATTGTGAACTTAATATCTTAGTTGCAGGTGTGCTACTCATGCTAATGTGACAGTTCTAAGAGTACCGGTGCAGGTGACCCCAGCGTCCTCATGATGGCCACAGTTGTGTTTACCCCAACCCAGGCTCTTGCATTTAGTCAGGTCCTGCTCCGTGCCCTGGCAGTTGACGTTGTCCAGAAGAATTAGCCCGGTACCGTAGCCAAAGTAGGAGTTGGTGTGTGCAGAGACAGCACTGCCGCAGCCACTCTGTTGGCATACTACCTTGGCATTGTTGAGTACCCAGTCATCATCGCACACTGTCCCCCAGTTTCCCTGGTAGAAGATCTCGACTCGGCCCTGGCACGAGTTCTGTCCATTAATCAGACGGATGGTGCCATCTCCTAAAGTAAGCAGGAGAGGGAGGGATTTGTAGGCACTAATCTTGATAAAGCTTTTTCTTTACAGAGCATATTTTTATACTCTGTAAGTTTTTATTAGATTCTCTATGTATGTCATTTTGGGGGTATCAAAGGGAACAGCAGCTGCTGTGATTTGACACTGATACACAGAAAGAAGGCAATACAATGCACACTACAGAGTGCAGAGGAAAAACCAAAAGTGAAGCGCTAAATTGACATCTAATATTGCACTAAGCACAGATGTTGTCATCATATGCCTCTTTGTGGACAGAAACAAGGAGACAATAGCCATTCTTATGTGTCCATCATTTAAGAAAGCCCTGAATTTGGACGCCTTTACTCAATTCCCACAGGGTTACATAGTGGTTAATGGAAAAGTAGCTAGATACGTCAACTTGTTAACTAAATTCTTCTTCTTCTTCTTTTGGTCTCTCACAATTCTTTGGGGGATTATAAGAAAACACAAGAGGATGACTGCTACAAAGGCAAACCCAGCAAACAATAGGTATGGCCTGGAATTCATGAGGCCTTTGGGGCGTGTTCAAAAGTTTCCATTATCCCACAAGTCTTTGAAGGTGAACTGAAATAATATATTGCTTCAGTTCTATTTGTGTTCCTTGATTAATGAAGTTGTTCATTTTGTGAGTCTTCCCGCATTTTTGACTGAGCACAATGACAAAATAAACCATTGTTCATTCTTTAATGCAACCTGCCCTTGCATTTCGTGGCAACATCTGGCATACCACCTGTCAGCAACAATTTGATTAGGGCGTGAAAATCATCTAAAGAAAAACTGATCTGATGGTGAATTCTTTACAGTATACAACATAAATTAAAGGTGTTCCCTGTGGTCTGTGTCATACTTTGTTTGTTTATATATTACTTTTAAAATTTGTATTGCACTGATGTAAGTATATGAAAAACCTAATCTGCTTATTTAACAGCGAGGCAGTGCAGCATCTTTTGCTTAAAGCAATTTCATCAGTTTTGTCCCCTGAAGATTAACTCCACATACAGGTGTGGAGTTAATCTTCACACCTGTTGGTTTAGATGCTTAGACCTACGACAATAGATTGGCTTGGGTGCATTATGGTATGGAGAAAAACAAAAAAACCCTCACTGCTATGTAATCAAACATTCAATTTCAAATTCACACACATCTGCCAGCTGCACATCCAACCAAAACAGAGTAATATAAGCAGGCATGCTTATGGCCACCAGATGAATTCAATTTGTTGGTTTTAGTTCGTTCTCCCTTTGGGCTCGGAGTGTCATGGTCCATAGTTTTCTTTTGGGTTTAAGTATGCTTTAAGTTTGAGCAGTTTTTTGTTTCATTTGAACCTTTAGTCATCCCATGACCTGGGTTTTCTGTGTCATATATGTTTAGAGTTGTTGCTTTAATCTAGTTCTTTGTGCTATATTTTATGTTTTGTTTAGAGTTTGTTTTCTAGGCTTGTTACTATAATCTTTCTTTCAGTTTATGGTTATTGGTTATTCATATTATTCTTTGCTTTCAGTTTAACTTGAGTTTTTGTCTCTGTGCCCCGTTTGTCACTCGTGTCCTGCTTTACTTTGCAAGTTAGTTCTCTCCTGTATTTGGTATTAAGTTTTATATCCCCTGTGCTGTTATCATTCATGTGTTTCACCTGTTCTTTATTTTCCCCAGCTGTTGTTTTTTCCAGGATTAGTCCCTGGCATTTAAAGCCTCAGCTGGCCTTAGTTCTCTGTCGTGTCATGCTGTTTTTGTTCACTGTTTTTTTCCTGCATGGCTGCTTGTGAGTATTCCCTGGTTTTGGACTTTGTTGTTTGACACTTATTGGACTCCTGCTATGCTGGAATAGAGGTTATGGCTTTTGTTTTCTGCATTTGGGTCCACATCCATCATGAGAGAAGGACAAATAGCAAAAAGTGCAGTAAAACAGCAAATGTGAACTGAAAGTCTCTACAAGACAGAGAGAAACTTCAGTTTTGAGGATCATTTTTCTGTAGGTAAATGATTATAATACAGTGAGTTAACACACTCACATACAAATGACTTTGTATAGACCTATGTATACAAATTAGTGCAGCTTTAATTTTTATATGAACAAAGTGTCAGTCATGACATATTTATTATATTAATTTTCATGTTTTGCTGGGTTAGGTATCTGTTTCAATAATCTATCTATCTATACACTGGCAGAAGACCAGTCTCATTTTCATAAAAGCAGAGGGCACTTACGTAAACCAGATATGGACTGGGGTGGTGTGCTGGGTTCCTCAAGACCTCTGAACCCCAGCAAGGTTGGTTCTAGCGGCCGAATGAAAAGAAAAGCAGCAATTTCATTATGTTTATTCCTTTTTTTCCTCCTCCCACTTGGGGTTTTATCCACTTAGAATTTTGTATTTTACCTCTGCAGGTGACACCCACATCTTCATAGTGGTAACAGTTGTGGATGCCCCACCCCAGACTACGGCACTGGCTGAGCTCCATTTCACTTCCTCTGCAGTCCACATTATCCAACATGATGAGCCCAGTGCCCTGTCCAAACTTAGAGCTGCTGTACACCGCCACAGCCACCCCGCATCCCAGCTGACGACACACGACATTTGCATCCACCATGTCCCAATCGTCATCACACACGGTGCCCCACGAGCCGTTGTATTGCACCTCCACTCTGCCCTCACACCTGCTCCGCCCATTCATCAGTTGTACTTCAGAGAGATGAGCAGAAAATATTTGTCAGGCTTTCTCTCTCAGAGGAGACATTTTGAAAACATGTGCTTCTGATATGAAGAAAAGAGACTGGCCAGGCTCTAATGTAATGACAGGTAATAGGAAAGAAAAAATTCCTCTGGGAAAAAAAAGTCTAATCCTAAATTAAGGCTATCAATAAGCCACATGACTCCTTGGAAGTGAGTGAAATGGATGCAGGAGGAGGATAGGAGGTTATATAGCAATTAAGTAGGGATTAGAGAAATGGAGAGCTGGGAAAGTGACCTTGTTTAAAGAGCCCCAGGCGCTGTGCTACCTTCTGTACTTTCTTTCACTGACATACAGCCAGACGCTGATAGGTTTTCATGACGTGACTAGGATGCAGATAATTTTTTCACCCCGAATGTTTTAGGCTGTTGCCAGATGGATGTGAATGTGTGGACTGGATGTGGAGGTCACTGTCTATTTCAAACTTACCTTGATACTCCGTCTTCACTGGGCTTTGCACGCCACTGTCTGAAAACAAAGGGAGGATTGGACATGTGAAAGAAAGTGAGAGTGTATGGTTAAATTATTTGATGAAAGGTGGTTTTTGTTGTTCTATAGTTACTGTACACTATATCTACTATATCTATTTTCCTGTAACATGAGAGACAGACTGAAATCACAACAGCAGGCCTGTTCAGACTGTACCCGATGCTACAGAAATATGTTAGCATCCTGCTTTAACTTTTGCAAATACTCTCATCAAGTACAGCTTACTTTATATTAAGCTGACTACATTGAAGCATTTTCATGCTTAAGTATATATATTGCTATGCAAAACACAAGGGGTCCATGTGCAACCCTGTGATGTGAGGCTACATCCCACAATGGATGGAGGACAGTCTATGCCCGAAGACTAATACAATATCTCAGATTTCTGCACCGAACAAAGACACTAAAGAGATAACCATTGCACCCAATGTGGGTCACTTCACGGGCTGGTCCCATGTGTTTGTGACTCTGAAACATGAACATACATGAAACCTAAGGTCTCATGCAGGGTTTGCATTTGTTTTCTGGAAGAGCGGATCGCAAGGAAATAGAAAAGTAAGTGGCGATTAACTTGGATGTTACTTACCGGGTAAAGCCCGTCTGCTTATTTTGATGTCCCCTGAAATTAAAGCACAAAATTAAAAGGTTAGTGAGGCACACGTTTCGTCATCTGTTGGCTCTGTCCAGAGACAAAAGCAGTTATGTGCTGTCAGCACATTTAAATAAGTTGCTGTGCCCACGTGTTGATTCAGTGAGTCAAATTGATCTTGTCTCACTTCAAAATCAACTGCAGGGCTTTTAACCAACTATTGCTGTGGAAACACTGGCCAGGTAGTGGCTGTGGACACAAAAGCACTCATCTACAGGGCGTTTACTTGCAAGTACACCAGGTTCTCGAGCATTATTAGTGCCTCGAATGTGCTTAAACAGTGGCACAGAAGAAATCATCTCATGTGTCACAAACTGGCTCAATTCATCTCCATGGCAACATTTTCTGTTTTGGGAGATGTCCCAAATCTCAAAGTGAATTCATGGATTAGACAGTATGTTGAAGGCACTCACTGAAAAAAAATAATCTAATGGAAGTGTACAGCATACTTAAGATTTTAGACTTCTTACAGCCACAGTCCAGCCTTTGGTTAGTGGGAATATGTCCCCTATGGGAAATGACATAATTTAATAAGCTGCTCTATCCAAAACTGGTCACCGAGAATCTGAAAGAAAAGCATAAACTCCTTAAGCTTTTCTTTTTGTCACATTGTAATGGACAACAATGCACAGCAATGATGATGCAGAACAAACATAATTTGTTGTCTACTATCACATGACATGAAGTAAAGCTTTCTGCATTATTACATTCAGGTAGCATCATGAGTGAACGGTCTTCCCTTATGTGCAGCAATTCATTGAACGTACTCCCATTTCCAAGCACTCACCAAATCTCAACAGAATGCTGACGGCTACCAAGACGAGGGTTCCCAGCAGAGAAACCAGGAGCCAGACGGCTGGGTTCCAGCACCTGCATTCACTCTCCACCACGCGCTGGCCTCGCATGGCTCCCTGACTGGCCATCCGCCTGCAAAACACAGATTCACACTCGCTCAGTCCCTCTAATTTGGTGTCCCGTAATGTTGAGATGTAACCAGTGGGCTACACTTTTCTACTACAACATTGCAGCCAGCTGTTTTTAATCTTGGTTCAGACAAGCCTAATTAGTAGTATTGGATTGTTTTCACTGATTAAGCCCGAAGCTGTTGGTATTGTATTGATGGTAGTCTGAGGTCAAGCCTGATAGAAGAGGACAGCTCAGACAAAAATCTTTCCCAGGAATCACATGACGCTGGTTGTTTCCTAAGTGACACAAAAAGGATGTGAGGAATCTCTGTTTTCATTCAAACAGCCACCCACGTTTCACAGATATCAGGACATGGCACCATCTATTAATGGTACTGCCAAAACAACAAGGAGAATATAGACAACAAAGTGTTGTGTTACATTGCAGTTTTGTAAGCACAAAATGGACACAGTGGTCAGATCTGGCAGCAGGATGACATCTGTTGCCCTCATAGTTGAAAGTGAGGAAGGTTAGCTTGTGACCATTATCAGCAGCTGGAGAAGTCTTGTGTTACAAGCACAGTTGGATACCTGTGTCATTTTTTCAAGGGGTTTTCCATCAGGCAGAGAATATTGGGATTCACCGACAAATCACTCAGTAATCATCGTCAGATAGTAATGTAACCAGATTCTAAATACCCTTCATTCTTCAGAACTGAGAAACTGAAATGAATGACATTTATTTAGTACCGCAAATTAATTAAAAGAAAAATGTATAAGGATGCACAGTAGTGGTGCAAAAAGGTTTAAAATTTTCAACATAAACTGCACAGTAGCATTATACTGAAAATCCAGTTCAAGTTTATTTATATCTCCTCCGCATCTAGTTGTAGTAGTAGTGGAGACTTCCTCATCATTAGTGTTATTATTTTTTCACCTTAAAAACTTAAACAAATTTAACAATAAAAACTGTTTTTACAAAATTTTAAAGGACTTTAAAAAATAAATCTCAGATGTGGCAATACAAAAACAAATTAAAAATCATATATGGAAATTAAAATTTAATTAATTTTTAAAACAAAGTTGTCAGATGGTTCAATAAACTCCCCATTTTTAAAATAATTCGTTGGCCATTATTCATTTCACAGTTCAGGCTTTAAAAACCAATCGCCTCAAGGTGTTTTATATTCTAACTTACAATACAATAAAATACAAAATGTTTTGCATAGTAGTATGCTTTATTAATATCAGTGCTGTTGTCTTTGAAGAAAAATAAATGCAAACAGCACATTACTGTGTTATGGTATGTTACAGTATAGTTTCAATCAAAATCGTGCCCTTTTACTTTTTAGAAAGTAGTAGTAGGAGACACCGGATTTTACTTTAATTTCACAGGAAAAATTATTATGAGGGCAAGGACAAAGACAAGGGCATTGCAAAAACTTCTAAAATCTGAGTGCTGTGAAACTTATTTGTTCCTTAAAAACAGGACTGGAAGGGAACACAGTTTTCAGCTAAGTATAGAAACACCAGCGAATTGTGTCGTAGATGCATTTAGCTTAGGCTGGACCTAAATTTCCTGAACTGCTCAAATCAGTTTCAGCCTGATCAGAAGGTTTGTGTTCTGTTTATATAATTCAAACATATAAATTTATTAAACACCCTGATCACTTTTTTTTTTAGTATCCAGTTCACTTTGATGTTATAGGACTGGCGTGTGAAGCCTGTTTTCATTTTGCAGACTCAATTCTTCATCAGTGATGAGGAATTTTGCAATTGCTCAATTCCAAATTTCTCATGGAGCTTTCAAGCAAAGAATCAAGAAGTGTTGTTAGAAGCATGTGGTTGTTTGTCTCTTTGCTCATGCAGAATCCCCCCTGACCTTACACAGGAATGTGTATTAGGGGATGATGAGGGGAGAATTTGATATTGGCCCCTCGAGATAGTGGACATTCCGGACCTAGGGGGCACAAAAAGACATTTCTGCTTTCTGTGGTCCCCATCGTCAGGCAAAAACGCTGCTTCCTGCAATCTGTCACTAGAAACCTCCAAAATGCTTAGGCACCTGATGACACTGTGGGGGCGCCTCTAGTCTCCTTGGAGAGCGTTAGGCAAAAAGACAAAGGCATGTGAGAGGGACATTAAAATATTTAGCAGCTCTACGGTATAAATATAACGTTTGGGGGCTCGCCGAGGCAAATTTAACACACCACTTTCGCAAGGCCATTTAGTGACAAGAAAGCGTAAAAGCAGAAACTATGGACTGACATGTTTTCATCCAGGTCAGTTCCATTTGCATTGTCTCCAAAGGTACAGTTCCAAAGGCCAGAAGCCCACAGAGAAGTCATTGTACATCCAATTGGGAGGTGGGGATTTTAACACCAGCGCAGCACTGGAGAACCACGGCTGTCTCATTTGCAGACTGTACCAACAAACCTCTTGAAACTCTGGGACAAATGGCTCAGTTATGAGGGATGAAAAATAATCTAGTCCCCAATGTTATGTTTTTCAATACTCCATTCATGGTAGGATGTAGCGCAGATCCGCTGGGGAATAATGTTGCCTTTTGTGTCAGCTCTGCTTCCCCTCCCTTCTCACAGAAATAGCTGAAAGATCTCGGCCCCACAAAAATACCCCTTAATATCGGAGAAAAAGCAGAGAATAACACTGTCAGTCCCTTTAACGGAGACGTTTTTGTGCCATTGAAAAAGAGAATTGGTGGGTTTTTCAACATATAATCTCACTGTAGATATTAAAAAAGTGATACTTTTGTCGTTTTTCTGACAAATTATGAAAGAAGAAAGAACTCTTAGAGAAAAGTACCTCAACAAATTTAACACTATATGATTTTAATGTTCTGAGATCAGTGTCAATGTACAGTTATACAGCAATGTACACTTATCGGTCACTTCAGTGACAGATAAAAGGTAGATTTAAAGACATTAACATCCACTGACTTGTCAAGTTCGATTCATGTAAAAATGGTCATAATGATCAAAGACAGCATTTGAAATAAAGCAATATAAACTCAGTATTTCATATAAAAAAATACATACCTGATGTAAAAAATTATCTTGCCCCACAACAAAAAATTAAATAAAAATAAAACTGGTTTCTTCCCGACAAAAGAAACCTACAAAAATGTCATCAGAGCACAAATAGCTGGCAACTTAATTCCAAAAGTCACACGGAATATACAGAAAGTTTGCGTAGAAATGGAGGCAGGGAGCTCAGAGTATCCAGCGCTACGTGTTTTAGGTCTTTCATCTCCTTAACCCTGCTTGACTATAAGTACCTGGATTCAGTGATAGAGATTACGTAAAACAATAAATACCAGAGCATTGTATGTTAATAGTCAAAGGCCCTGTACCTGTCTATGCTTAAAAGAACCAGGAGGGGCAAAAAAAAGACAAAGACAATGAAAGCTAACCCTTCACTGGTACCCCCGCATCTCCAGTTTCAGGTAGTGCTCTCAGAAGGTGTGGTCCTACTCATCCCTGCACACACTTGCAGAGAGGGACAAGGCTCTGGCTTAGGTCCTGTGTGTGTATGTAGGACTCTCCCACACAGAGGTGCTCTAAAACAGGAGAGCTGCGGGATTTTGAGGCAATTATTCCCACTGAAAGCTGATGACTGACAAATAAGTGAAAGCATAAGGCACAGCACTCTTTACCTTCTTGTATGCATGACGGTAAAAACAAGCCTGTTTGTTTGCTACAAAGGCATAACTTATGTGCAGTGTGGAACTTAGATGAATGTTCTGGGTAAAGATTATGTAAAAGCTTCTTTTTTCTTTTCCCCCCCACAAATTACTGCCTACCTTCCTTAATCTAATATCTAACACTCCAAGTGAGTTGGCTAAGGTGACTCTGTGATTATATTTCGGATACAGAAAATATTTTGTAACTACTGCTGTTATATGAGTATTGACAAGGAAATGCCCGGAGCCTCTGAATCATAGAGCAGGTTAACAAATTACTGCCAAAGACTAATTCCTTCCTGAGGTGCAGAGAAACATGTTGGCTGTTCATAGCCTTTGTCTGTGATTTCAAGGACTAATTCAGGGCTCCTTCCTTGAGTGGCACCCAAAACAGTGGCTTAACAAAAATATAAGGATTAAGTTACACCAGGCTAACTTTCCAAACTTCTCGGAGACGACAAAGAAACAATCACCATACACACAGAGCAAGTCTACATATTTTGAGGTGACCAACTGCTTTGTCTTGAAAATCTATTGTTGGCAACTTTTTCTTTCCCATATATGGTGGGAAGCAAACAAATATGAATATGACAATTAAAGAGTTAAAAGTTAGTCACACAGAACCACATTTTTAAATGCATTAAGTTTAAGTTAAGAAAGGGTCATTTGCTAGCAAAAAGCAGCTAATATTTTACATCCAGCTCAAAGGCGCACTGTCTTTCATTTGAAGTCAAGTTTCTGGGGAGATAAATATTCACTCATATCTTGCTAATATTTTCGGTCTTTTTTTGCTTTTTTCCTGTAAATTAATGTTAGGTTAAATTAAGGTTTTCAGAGTCTAATTGCATGCGTGCAAACTGTTTTTAACATGGGTGAAAAACCATAATTTAAAATGCCATTTTTAGTCGTTGTCATCATCATGCGTTAAAAATTGCGGTAGCAACTAAACTCATGGAGCTAACGTTTTATTCCTTTGTATTTTATTATGGAATGCAATCATCTTAAATTAGTTAGGGGACAGAAAAGATACCTTATTTCAATTTTCTATTCATGCCACAATTTTCTGTGGGCAGTACAAACATCTGATGCAAAATCTCTGCACACCTGAATGAGTGGCAGTTGGAGGAGGAAGAAAAAAACTTAAAACAAAGAAAATGCCCCCATGCTTTCTGGCTAACTGCTGGTATATTTATTAAGTTGTAAAGATGCAGTTGTGGAAAAGAAAATTTACACAAGACTCTATGTAGTCCTATGCAAAACAAAGTTCAACCCATGATTTTTATAGTTTGTAGAACTTAACTTAGTCTCTCTTTGTCAAATCTTTGAAGCGAAATTTTGGCCCACTCTTCTTTTATAGCATTTTTACAGGTCATTGAGGTTTGGGGGCATTTGTTTATCCACAGTTCTTTTAATACTTTGGTATGCAGAGAAGCTCATAGTCAACTCAATGACTACAAGGTGGCCAGAACCTGTGGCTGCAAAACAAGCCCAAATCATTACCCTTCCACAGTTGAGGTGACTGTGCAGTGTAATTTCAACATCCAGTAAGAACTAATAAAATCAATCTGACTGGATCATCAGTATGACAATATTAATCTCAACTCACATATAAGTTTAAAATAGAATAGAATAGAATTCAACTTTATTGTCATTGCACATGCACAGGTACAGGGCAACGAAATGCAAATGCAAAACTATTTCATGAACCAAAACATGGCATCATCAGCTGTATATTGTTTATACTATACATTTGTCAGAAGCAGAAATACCAAGTCTTTATGTATTAGAATATCTGTAGCAAAAAATAACAAATGGAGTAGGTTTAATCACTTCATTCAATAAGTTGGACAGTGCATTAAAACTGTAAAGTTGAAGGATTTAAACAAATAGAATCTGCTGAAAGACAGTAAAATGCTCCTTTCCAGTTGAGGGCAGATATTGTGTCTTTGTAACTATGAGTCATCATTTCAAGTAGCCATGTGATTGACTATTGACTGAGCACAGATCTAAAATAGTTACCAAATAAAACAATAAGACAGTGGTCTACATTAAATCATTGATGTTTAGCGATTTGTAATCTGCACAGATGCGTTATTTAAAGCCAAAAGGGTTAGACTATAACAATATTAGGAGCAATTGATGGAGTCTGCAGACATGTTATACTAAACAATATCTGTTTACTGGAGGAAAACACCCTCTTCAGCCTCATTACCAGTTAGAAGACAGAACATAAAACATAAGGGGGAGTAACTGATGCTCCCAGAATGCTGAGAAATGTCTAAAAGAAGTAGGAGAACGTTTTTTTCTCATAGCTTTTCATTACTGCAGTCAGTGTTAAGGATTAAAAAAATAATGACACTGTATTATTTTTAAATACTTAATATTATCATGTTCCATATCCATTGCGTTATGCTTTTATGCAGCACACAGTATACAGGTGACATGTTTTTCAACACATTTTTGGGAATTTGCATAAAATATAAAGGGGAAGTTGGAAGAGCACAATCTGTTTGATCTATGACCTTCACTACAAGTCAGAAATCCCCCAGGATTTACCAGCACTTTGAAAAAGAATCCCTTTGTTAACTAGGTGACTATTATTTCCTTTATAGTGGTGTTTCCCTTTTATATTGTTAATGTGAAAGGCGGATTTTTTGTGGGATCAGCTTACATTAGATTTACGGAAGCATGAAATTAAAAATTAGGTTCCAATGTTTTCTCTATAGCTTGGTTGAAGGGCATTGTGTGGTACCTCCATGGGCTGTTTTCCAGTGTGGACAGGCCGACTTTCATTTAATTTCCTACCGTAATTGTACTTGATACTGCTGTAAGTCTAACTTTAATTTTGGGGGGGTTTTTGTTTTTCAAAACATTACATCTCTTCACCTTTCCAACAAAGAAGGATGGGAAAAGTATGCAAAAAGAATGATTGATTTACTGATATTAATAACCGTATAAAGCCTTTCAGTTGCTGCAAGTTGCTGCATGCTATAAGGTGCTATAAGGTGGCTTTTTATAGCCATACATAATTTGTTGAAATGCTGCCATCATATTCAACTGCTAAAGTAAGACAGTGAGCCAGCATGCACTAGGTTAAGCATGGAGTTCCATGGGGCTCCATGCTAGGACCAAGTCTATTTACATTATACATGCTTCCCTCAGGCAGTATTATTCAATGGCATTGTATACGTTTTTGTTGCTATGCAGATGACACCCAGCTTTGTCTATCCATGAAGCCAGATGACACACACCAGTTAGTTAAACTGGAATAATGTCTTAAAGACATAATGACTTGGATGACCTCTAATTTTCTGCTTCTAAATTCAGATAAAACTGAGGTTACTGTACTCTGCCCTTCAAATTTAGAAACATAGCATCTAACCAGATTCCTAACCAGGAATTATTTTGACCAGGATATGTCCTTCATTGTGCATACCAAACAAATACGTACGACTGCAGATTGCATTTGCGCAGTATCTCTAAAATTAAAAACATAATTTTTAGAGCTGCACTGAATTCATTATTATGCGGTTGTCCTAAAAAACTCCTCAAAAGCCTTCAGTTGATCCAAAATGCTGCAGGGAGCTGCAGTGACAGAGATTAAAAAACAGAACATAGTTCTCTAATATTAGCTTCTATTTATTGTCTCCTTATTAAACCCAGAGTCAAATTTAAAATCCTTCTCATCACATACAAAGTCTTGAATAATTAGGCACCATCTTGCCATTAAGGCTTCATAGTATCATATAATGCCAATAGAGCACTTTGCTCTCTGACTGCTGGTTTACTTTTGTTTCCTAGGGTATTTAAAGGCAGAGCCTTCGGGCCCCTCTTCTGTGGAACCAGTTTCCAGTTCGGATTTGGGAGCCTGACAACCTCTCTACTTTTAACATTAGACTTATAAGTTTACTTTTTGATAAAGCATATAGTTAGGGCTGAAGCAGCCCATATGGAAAAGAAATAGTAAAAACATATATGATTTACTCATGAAAGTGGCCACTTTCATGAGTAAATCATATATAAATCATATAAGGCTTACATGATTTACTCATGAAAGTGGCCACTTTCATATATTATTACTTTCATATATATTTTTAGTACGTATACAAAACATACAAGTTCCATTTTATAATTTTTCAAGGGATCTTATATGTGTTTTCACTCTTGTATGCTTTTCATATAAGTTTCATACAAGACAGATAAAAACTTTATAAGATTTATATATATCTTTTCCATATGGGAGGTGATCCTGAACCCTTAGTTAGAGTGTAAAAGTCCTAGGTTGCTAGGGGCTTCCCACAAAGATAGCTGCCTAAGCCTAATTCTGCTAGAGGTTCTTCCTGTTAAAATGTAGTTTTTCCTCTCCACTTTCACCAAGTGCTTTCTCATAGGGAATTTCTGACATTTGCGCCTTCAGGGAACTGTTTTTGTGATTTGACACTATATAAATTGAATTGAATTGAATTGAACTATAATTGGCCAATGAGGTTGAAGATTTCTCTAAAAATGAAGTTACAGTAAAAGCCTTCAACAGCTTCTTTGGAAGAAATGAGACAGAGAGTGCTACATAGAGTTTTACACTTTTCTGTATTCACATACAAAAGAACAAGAAATTGATGTGTAAAGTAAACCACATCAAAACACTTAAAATGATGTGTGAATCATTATGGAAGATAAACAAATTTAAAATAAAAGAATCAGCCATTCAAGTTGACATACTGTATTCAACTGGCCTTTCTTCATTTAAAAAGATTGATCATTGTGAAAACGGCACTCCAACTGGTTCATTTGTGATGAATTTTGTCTCTCTTTTTTTTTTTTAAATGATATTCTGCGCCAAGGACATATACTGCATATAACTCTATCTTCTGTTTTTGGAACATCTAGCCATATTCCTTTGAACTCGGTATATATGCGACTCGGATTCAGAACCGTTGCACAGTGAGCTGTGTGCACATCTAAGCTACAGTTTACAGAGAAAGAATGAAAAGAGGAAACAAAGCTACTACAAACAAAAGGCCTTATAAAAGAGAAGGTTCTAGGAAGCACAGTCACTTCAGCTACTAGTGAAAATTTCCAAGCAGAAACACACAATGTAAGCAAATGGACCTTCAGCTGGGAATTAAGTTTCTGGAAAACATACCTTTTTAGCCTGTTGATGACTTGGTGAGGGTAGCAGTTATACATATTATTTGTGTCCGATTGAGTCTGATTCATGTTAGAAGTAGAGCATATATAGATCAGGTCTATTCATGTCGGCAGGTTGGAACAATAGGTGTCATAACATACAAAGAGCTTACAGAGAAATGACATCCAACCTTTTGGGGTTATGCCTTTGTAATATGGGATCATGACGTTGAGTTTTCACAAAGGTATTGATTATGTAAGGGATTTTTTTTAACCCCTTGGGTATAAATGTGAGGTTAGAATACAAAAACACTCAAGTGGATCTTGAAAACTGATAGCATTCAGTGTCCCAGAGGTGGAGAAAACATGGTTAGTTAGCTTACTGGCAATTACTTGATGCGGGCTGTCCTCTATTGTCTCCAATTGTGTGAATCCCTCTTTTAGAATCAAATAAAACTGTAATCTCTGCCCATGTACAACATATAGGTTCAATGACAAATTCGATATCACATGTTTGTTTAAAAGATTTTGTTAACAAAACACTGTCATGAGATTATGTAACCTTGAGGATATTAAGTTAACCAAAAATAGTAAGGAAATGCCAACTTTCCCTTAAATGCCCTATTTCTCATAGAGATACTGCTGCATGATGTCAATGCATGAATGATACGCTCTGAGGCATGATTCACAATAAAACAAAAAAGGCGACTCAAATATTTTGAAAAAAAAGGTGTATGCTTGTTCTGTATGTGACTTTAGTCGGTTGTTTTGTGTAAATGAAAACTGTTTGCAGTTGTTTTATGCCAATAATTATTGTTTGAATAAAAACTCTAATGTTGAATCAGTGTCACCTTTTGTCAGCAAAGACTGACTGCGAAAAGGTGAATCAGAGTGAATCGCATATAGGTCTACTGATAAGAAAGAAGGAATCAAGTAGCTAAGAACTCAAATCTTTGCAAAATTACCATATAAAAATACATTTCTTGCAGACTTATCAGAATGTGTACTGGTAGTTTCACAGAAAGATATACAGAAGGCACATAAATGTCTTAGTATTCAAAAATATTACTGAGATAACTGCCAGAATATACTGTTCCCTTGTTTATCGCGTGAGTTATCTTCTAAAAATAACCCGCGATAGGTGAAATCCGCTAAGTAGCCAACTTTATTTTTTACAATTATGCAAAACGTTTCGTCGACATTGTTGTGTTTGTTGGGAAGAAAACTTGCAAACATACAGTACAGCACTTCAGAGTCACACTACTAGCTATCGAAGATTTATGTAAATTTGACAAGCTGAACGCATTCTGTACTGTACAGGAGACACGGCAAGTGATTGATTGACAATGGTTTACAGCAGATCAGGACGCAGAACACAATGCGCTGTTAAAAAAAAGAGAAAAAAAAAAGCAAAACACCGAGGCCGCGAAAGGTGACCCGCGTTAGCGAGGAACCACTGAATATGAAAACATGGGCAGTAGCGGTTTTAGATACGGGCGATACGGGCGACACGGGCGGTTGCCCGGGGCGGCATCACGGGCATCGGCAAAAAAAAAAAATTGCTTGTACTCATGCTGCCCCGACATCATGCCAGCGCATATTGGGAATGTCATAGGCACCGATCGGTTTTCTATCGCCCATTTGCTGGGAGTAAGGGCGTTTGCGAAGTGCGCCTGCTGCTTGCGGCGCAGAGAGGAGAGGGCGGGGCGGCGGGGGATTCTCTGACTGGCTGGAGCAGCATCTAATAACCAACTCGCGAAATAAAAGAAAATAAAAACAAAACAACAAACACGAAAACACCAGACATCATGATACAGACTTATAATTTGCACCGATGTGCTTTCAAAATTCTATACGCAAAAAGTGAGCGCGAGAGCCCTCAGTGCGTCTGCTCGCTGCTGAAGTCAAATTAAACTTTATTGTCATCTCCGCTACATACAGTCCAGTATATAGAGAGACGAGACGACGAGGCTCCAGTTACAGCAGTGCAAGTAAACGAACAATAAATATTTAAGAGTAAAAAAATAAATATACACTTTAGGACTCGGGGTAAAGGGAACAATTGTGGAGGTAAACACAGACGACACGAGAGCTCTCGATAAACACTGCTCGTTTATTACTCATCACCACAGAACTGAACACTTTCCCTCCAAAACACAGCAACAACACTTCCTGAGAACTGGGTGTGAGTGGAGCCCTCCAGTGGTCCACCACACATGCCCCCCCCAAACACCCAGTAGGGTCATCCCCTAGTCCAGAACCCTTGCTTTAATTAAACGTCCAGAACGGCTGAACCGCGGAGGTGGAGAGCTGGCGGAGGGGAAACGAGCCTGAGGGCCAGGCTGGCATGGGCG
Organism: Copadichromis virginalis; assembly: GCF_057382275.1. NCBI lineage: Eukaryota > Metazoa > Chordata > Actinopteri > Cichliformes > Cichlidae > Copadichromis > Copadichromis virginalis. The sequence continues at coordinate 8,467,481 of NC_140627.1, forward strand.
GTCAGGAAAAACTGAAGATAGCTCGGGCCCCGCCAGGTGGGGGGTGCTCCCAGAGGAAGAAGCAGGGTTGTCCAGTCCACTGGAAGGCGGGCGGCCACGGCGGGGGGCCTGAACCGGCACCACCTGGTCATCCAGAAGCACATGTGCTGGTTTAAGTCTGTCAATAGAAACAGCCTCCTGCCGACCCCCAAAATCCAAAAGGAAATGCTTCCGGCCCGGTTGAATAACCCGAAAAGGGCCGTCATACAGTGGACACAGCGGAGGCCTACGAGCGTCATGCCTGACAAAAACAAACTGCGAAGAGTCCAACGACCTCGGAACAAAGGTGTCGGGCACACAATGGTGCACTGGGCCAGGAAGAGAAAACGAGTCTCTTGGGGGACGGAGAGACAGCACAGAGGGAGCGAAGCACGGGGTGGGCTCTCAGGCAAGAATTTCCCGGGGACCTGGAGGGGCTGACCAAGGACAAGTTCAGCCGGGGAAACCCCAAGGTCTTCTTTAACTGCGCAGCGCAACCCCAGTAAAACCCATGGAAGGCGGTCAACCCAGTTGCCATCTGTGAGAGAAGCACGGAACGCGGCCTTAAGCGACCGGTGGAAACGTTCGCACATCCCGTTGGCCTGCGGGTGGTACGCAGTGGTTCGGTGGACCTTGACCCCCAGGCCATCAGCCATGGCAGACCAAAGCTCGGAAATGAACTGGGGGCCCCTGTCTGCCACGTCCGACGCGTCGGAGGTCACCGCAATCTCCGCCGACGGAAACGGGTGGGCCAGCAGGGCGGCGTTTGCCAGCGCGGTCTTGGCCCCAGAAAATGCCTGAATGCGTTCAGGGAGCCAATCAATCGGGTCCTTAGCTGTTTTACCCTTCAAGGCAGCATAGAGAGGCTGCAGCAGGTGCGCAGCTCTGGGGAGAAAGCGGTTGTAGAAATTGACCATCCCCAAGAACTCCTGCAGTGCTTTAACGGACGCAGGACGCGGAAAAGCCGAAACGGCCCGGACCTTGTCTGGCAACGGAACCACACCGTCAGCGGAAAGGCGGTGGCCCAAGAAATCCAGCACCGGCAAGCCGAACTGGCACTTGGAGGGGTTGACGATCAGGCCGTGTGCCGCCAAGCACTGGAAAACCTGATGCATTTGGGACGCGTGCTGACTCTCAGAGCAGCTGGCCACCAATATATCGTCAAGGTACACGAAGACGAAAGGCAGCCTGCGCAAAACAGAGTCCATCAACCGCTGAAAAGTCTGGGCGGCGCCTTTCAGGCCGAACGGCATGTGCAAAAATTCAAATAGGCCGAAAGGGGTAATAACGGCAGTTTTGGGGAAGTCTTCGGCGTGCACGGGAACCTGGTGATACCCCCGCACCAAGTCAATTTTAGAAAAAATCGAGGTGCCGGCGAGGTGGGCGGAAAAATCCTGGATGTGGGGAATGGGGTAACGGTCGTTCTCCGTGACATTATTCAAACGGCAAAAATCCCCACACGGCAGCCACCGACCGTCTGACTTGGGCACCATGTGTAGCGGAGAAGCCCAGGCACTATTCGAGCGCTGCACTATGTCGAGGCGCTCTATTGCGGAAAACTCTTCCTGAGCGACGGAGAGTTTCGCGGGGTCGAGGCGGTGCGCGCGCGAACACCGGGGGACCGACCGTTGGAATATAATGTTCAACCCCGTGCTTCGTTGCCGTGTTCGAGAAATTAGGAAAAGTCAGTGAAGGGAACTCCAAGAGCAAATGCTGAAAAACATTCCCTGAAGTCACTAAATTAGCCCGATTCAGGGTATTGAAGAAAAAGACAGTGCATCGACCAGCAGTCCGTGGGCACAAAGAAAATCGGCGCCCAAAATAGGTACAGAGCTAGCGGCAACAAGAAAGGTCCATTGGAAATCCCGACCATGAAAACAAACAGTCACGAACCTTTCCCCGAACGTTGCGATGGGAGAGCCATTAGCCACAATAAGCTGCGGTCCACAGCCCGCTGCTAAACTGTCGGCTCCGGACGAGGGAAGGAGGCTCTTCTGGGAGCCGGAGTTGACCAGGAAACGTCTCCAAGAGCGCGAGTCTTCTATGAAGAGCAGTTTTTCTTTGTCGCCAGCGGTCATGGCCGCTACAGCGCGCTGGCAGGGTCCATGTCCCAGGGTCGGAAAAGCGCAAGGCAGCAGGCAGTGGCGCGCTCCGGCGCCAAAACGCTGATGGTAGAAACAGAGGTCCCGTCCATGGTGTCGCTGTGCCGCGATCTTTGCCGTCAGCGAAGGATCTGGTACAGGTCAGCGGGGAAGTGGAAGGCGCCGCCGGCGAGGCTGGAACTAGGTCGTGATCGTGGAAAGTGCGGGTAGCCAGAAGAATACGATCCGTGTCCTCAGCCAGCGATAATCCTTCGTGCCCAGCAGAGGTGGGACCAAGTCATTGTTTTGCAAGTCTCAAGTAAGTCTCAAGTCTTTATCCTCAAGTCTCAAGTCAAGTCTCAAGTAATGTCAGGCAAGTCAGAGTCGAGTCTCAAGTCACTGGTGTAAAAGTCCGAGTCAAGTCACAAGTCTGAAACTTTGAATTTCAAGTCCTTTCGAGTCTTTAAAAAAAAAAACCCGAAAAAATAATGTTGCAGTTATATGCTAAATGTAAATATTAGACCATGTAATTTTAAAATCTGTGTTTTTCTCAACACATGACAAAATAGTGAACTTAGAAAATATACACAAATTGTGAAATTGCACCTCTTTAAAATGCAGCTCAATTAAACCTAGCTCCAAGAATAATTTTCACCGACAGTTCTGAGATAAGCTGCATGTTATTCTTGGATGCGGTTGTAGGACCAGCTTTAAAATCGCATGACAAAAATATCATACACATTAAAAAAAAACTGTATCACCAACGTAGCCTGGACAACATTTGCTAGTTAGATGAAGTCAGCTATCTCATCGTAGCATATTTATATGCATATTTATAATCATACGGTTCTTGGAGTGAGTGCATACACTCATGAAGTTTAGTAACTTCAGGTCACTGCAACAAGCCCAGGTACAGTTTACCGACGGATGGGTGCAGGACCTTGAAATGCACCGTGTAGAACGAAAGACCATCGTACGCAGGGCCGGCCCGTGGCATAGGCCGTATAGGCAAATGCTAAGGGCGCCGTCCATCAGGGGGCGCCACGCCAGTGCCACAAATGTTGAAAAAAAAAAAAAAAAAGTTGGTACTATTATTTCTAAATACAAAAAATAATCCCACGTTAATTAAAATGCAAAGTAAAGCTTATTTAATAGAAATATTATTTGTTACAACATTACACTACACTGCTGATGTAGGGGGGCGCCACCTAAAATCTTGCCTAGGGCGCCAGATTGGTTAGGGCCGTTTCTGATCGTACGTATCATAAGTTTACCAGTCTCACAAATTGTCGTCATAAATACACATTCCTTAACCTTTTATTAATAGGACCTTTGAGCTCAACGGTAATTAATTAGTAGTGGAAATAATTTCTGGTAGCATCACAGAAATGTAGCAGTGACAATAATACTGTATGCTGTAATCGTACTGGGCAATTAGTGATACAAAAAACCTGTTTTATCCTGTGAATAAAAGTATATGTTTTTGTCAATGTACCATAATAACAGAAGCGAAACGCAATATTGTGTCAGGACAATTCACTATTTATGCACAATAAATAAAGGAGCATAGCGGACAATTTCTGTTCAGCACCAGACTTGCTTGTAACCTATATCACCAATTATGTTAAGAAAAATGACGTATTAACTACTAAAAAACACTGACCTTCGTGTAAATGCTTGGAGCAGACTAACCTGTGAGCTGGAGTGTTCTGGGACGTTATATTTGGTCTTTGAATGGCTGCAATCCAGGCCATCCGTCGCGTCTTTGTTACTTCGGAAACATGGCTTGAACAATTTCTCTTCAACGACGTAATCCGATAACAACCGATCTCTTTACCCGTCGGCTTCCCGTGGCTGTCATGCGACCGGCTATTGCAGTTAATAATACAACAGCTTCTTGACATTTTTGTGTTTCTTTTTATCGCTGTATAACTGATTTTAATTGAAAGCCTGCGTGCGCTAGTACCGCTTGCCACGAGTTCCCAGAATCCTTTGCGGTTCTACCCGTGAATGACGTCACATTTTCAATCTCTATATAATATGCATGTTAAATTTTATATTTGGGGTAAAATATCAAGTCTTTTCAAGTAAACCGGTTCAAGTCCAATTCAAGTCCCAGGTCATTGGTGTAAAAGTCCAAGTCAAGTCACAAGTCTTAGAACATTTTTTCAAGTCAAGTCTAAAGTCATAAAATTAATGACTCGAGTCTGACTCGAGTCCAAGTCATGTGACTCGAGTCCACACCTCTGGTGCCCAGAAGCGGAGAGTTGGCGAGGCCGGCTCTCACGGCCGCCGGCAGCTGTCGGAAGGAAGATGTGGGCGAAGAGGAATCCCCCGTCGTCCGGTCCGAGAAAGGATAGCATGTGCTCCATCAGTTCGAGAGCCGTACCGCCACCCAGGCCTGAGAGGGAGAGGAGCTTCTCGGCTCGCTCTGCGTCGGAGAGGGCATAGCGCCGAAGAAGCAGCTCCTTAAGGGCAGCGTACTTCCCTCGGGTGGGTGGGTCCCGGAGGAGAGTCAACACACGACGGGTGGCTAGCGGGTCGAGAGAAGCCACCACATGGTGATATTTCGTGTCGTCAGCCGAGATGCCATGAAGGGCGAACTGAGACTCCATGTGCACGACGGGGGATCGTGAAGCCAAAAGTCCGGCAGCTCGAGCGCCACAGCAAACGTAGCTGGTGGCTGCTGATGCATCCAGAGCGGAGTCAGTGCCACCATCGGACTGCAGCATGTTCGAGTCAGGGGTCACCAATGTGGAGGTAAACACAGACGACACGAGAGCTCTCGATAAACACTGCTCGTTTATTACTCATCACCACAGAACTGAACACTTTCCCTCCAAAACACAGCAACAACACTTCCTGAGAACTGGGTGTGAGTGGAGCCCTCCAGTGGTCCACCACACAATAACAATTGAAAATGTATATTTTATATTTTGTTGATTTAAAGTCTCACACACAACCCATTTTTAAAGTTTAAAAAAAAGAGAAAAGAAGAGGAGGAGTGTAGCGACTTCCACAGTCGCTAGAGGCCGGGGACTGAGCCTGCCTATTTGCCTGACGCGCTGTCAACCTTACGCAATAATGTGAGAGGTGGAATTGCTTGCTTGTTTATTAAAGTGCTTGAAAAGTTTACAGAGCAATGTGATCGGCTCGCGATTCAAACTTATAAAACATCACAGGCTCTAATGCAACAAGGGGAAACTCCTTGTGGTCAACAAAACCTACGGCTACCCAGCCCTCCTCTCTGTCAAAATCAAACCAATGAATGACAGACTGACAGTGCCCTCTTAATGTCACCGCTACCACCCACGTGACTCCCGTTACACATCACCATAGCAACCAAACAAATGAAAACCCAGTGATCATTAAAATTCAATACATTTAATTATGGCTCCTACAAGGAGAAACGAGCAAAAGACACAGGTAAGCAGATGTGTCATTGGATAATGGCAGGTCATGTATCCTAAAACATTAAGAATCAGAATACTTTCTTAATCCCTAAGGAAATTATGTGGGTTATAGTTCCTCCAAGAAGAAATGGTAAAAATAGTAACAGTAACAGACTAAACTCCAAACAATATATACAATAATATAATATTGATTAGTCAGTGTTAATCGTTGATTTGTCCTGTTCTCATTGTATGACGAATTATGATGTCTGCTTAGTAGCAGTTTGCATACAATGCATACTCTCTCTCTTCATGTGTGTGTGTGTGGAGGGGGGGGCGCCAGAGGGGGTGTTCGCCCAGGGCGCCAAACAGGCTAAGACCGCCACTGAACATGGGCATAGGCTTCAGGTGAGTACAGGAGAAACAGGGCTGATACGATACAAGCATGCAGACAGCATGTCCAGAAATCTGGTAATACTGTACAAATCACAACTAAGAGATATGTTTGGAATTATCATCACCTTAGAGGTAAAAGATAATTTAATGAGTTACAGTAGCTTATAGTTGGATGGCAGCAGTAGATATGTTTTCTCTGTCTGTGTATCAGTTTCTGCCTCTTCCCAACAGTCTGCCACACGTGATCAGACAGAGATCCCTCTGATGTTTTGAAAGAGGGAGCAGCTCAAGGACACCCTGATAACGCATGCTGAGGCTCTCTCTTTCTGTCTGTCTCTGTATCGTTCATCTTCAAACCATTAGAATTCCTGTCAGCTGCTGAGCTTGCAATAGTGATGATTTAAAATAAATAAATAGTGTAGCTCTCTGCTGATACAAACGCCAAACAGTGGAAAGTGTCTGATGGATTTCGGTAACATGACATTGTAAAGGTATGTACATACCTCTGAGGATTTACAATATCAGTACCTTTGCCAAATAATGAAACTCCAGGAAGCATTTTATCAAGGTCCAGCAGATCATTTTAAACAGTGCATTCCTGGTGATTATATTATGCTGACACTGGTTTGGTTGCAAAGGTGGGAGGATAATAATAATCACAGGAATCACAGGCTATTTTCAGGCATTTTTGTTTCTTTCTCTTTTCTTTTCAGACAATATTTCATGGCATGTAAAAGTGTAATCAAACTTGTTCTAATGGTCTATGAACTGTTTTTACATAATATTACTTGTTTCTCTCTAAAAAGTAGTAGTGAAACTGTGTAATTAGATAAAATGTTAATCTCAGCTGTTACTAAATAACGATACGTTATCTGCACCTTCTCCTTTGATTTCCACCCACCCACTCTCTTCCTGTCCATAACTGCAGCAGAGCTATCCAGTGCTGCTATTCCACACCTGTCCACTAGTCATTCCACTTAGTTCTTGGTGTGGCAGTGGTACAGTTAATTGAGTGTAGAGCTTTTCAGTCTGTCCTTCCCTTCATGTGAGCCTGTCACGTCTCAGCGAGCTTGGCTTCGAACTTTGATTTAGTGAGATTTATTTTTAGCCCAGCCTGCTGTGACTTCTGTCTGCCTTCCTTTTCCTCTTTCCTGTTTGCCAGCAATCTAAAACAGTGACACAAGAGAAGGTTTGTCAGTATGTTTACACACGTATTCACACACTACCGATGCGTCTCCTTCATTAAAAGTCTCGCTGGCATTTGCTCGATACCTAGTTGCTGAGTCTGAAGCAGCTAAATAAATATTAATAAAAAATTCTGTTTAAACCTGTCCTGCATCTGAAAATTACTTTTGTCGATAGCATTTTGTTAGATGGATGAAGACACTCTGGTTGTATAAAATCACAGGACATAGTTACACTGATTATAATTGTGTTTTGCTCTTGATGTTAGTAAATCACAGAGTCATAGATGCTTTGCAATGGGAAGATAACTAAAATAATGACTCCCATTTATAATAATAATAATAATAATAATAATAATAATAATAATACCAATAATAATAATAATAATTAAAGCTGCAAGCAGCGTAATGAGGGCCCTCGCACCCCCCGCGCATCGAGCCACGCCCAACACCTACAACCAGCACATCCGACCTGATGTCACATTGATGGAATTTATGCATTTAACCACCAGCTAACAATTCATCTCATTCAATCATGATTATAGTCGTCCCACTAGGTGGCGCTCTAACCATTAATGACAAATGGCATAACAAACATTTCCGAGCTCGAGTCTCATCACGCCTGCGACCTTTGGGAGAGATTGAACATTGTGTTTTTGAGTGACAGCAGATTACTGCTTTTTGGCGAGTGATTGAAACCATGTGCCGCCATTACCACCCCGTTTCCCTGAACGCAAAAAGCTTCGCAATTTAACATCACAAAGGTCGTTAGATTCCACACACTGGAGATCGCATCAATCTGATGAAATCCCTTGGAGGAGTTCGTAAAAGTATGAGGCCTGAAAGGAGGGGAAAATGTCGCCAAAATTACACATTAATTTTAAAATGGCTGACTTCCTGTTGGATTTGGGATATTGCTCCAGGAGACTTTTTTGTACATCTTGACATCTTCCATGAGCTTACCAGGTTTCAGACTCATAGATAAAACACAGAGCAAGGGCTGATGTTTTGAAATTTTGTAGGGGGCGCTGTGGAGCCATTTCGCCCTATTCAAGGAAAATGATATCATAACAACAAAGCCGTCTTCACATTGGAGGTGTGTGCCAAACTTCAAGACTTTTGAAACTTTCCAAGCCCCTCAAAAGCCACTTCATTTGTCATGGTGAACAGCGTTGCCACTGGGGTGCGCCATTTAGTTTAAAGTCACAATTTTCTCACTGAAACATCATGAGGGACTGACAGTGATATTCACCGCTTTTGAGGTGTCCACGATGAACATGTGAAAATCAGTACAACAAAGTGTAAGTCAAGGCTCTTTATTCAAGGTTCAAGGTTCTTTATTTGTCACATGCATAGTTATACAAGTATAACACACAGTGAAATGTAGCCTGACACGCTCCTCGACATGTGCAAAAAAATTGGGGGGGGGGGGGGGGGGGGGGTGTAGAGGAAGAACATTATATATATATATATATATATATATATATATATATATATATATATATATGTATATATAGATATCTATATATATCTATATCTATATCTATCTAGATATCTATATCTATATCTATCTATCTATCTATCTATATCTATATATCTATCTATATCTATATCTATATATATGTATATATATATCCAGTGTTGGGAAGGTTACTTTTAAAATGTATTCCGTTACAGAATACAGAATACATGCCCCAAAATGTATTCTGTAACGTATTCCGTTACGTTACTCAATGAGAGTAACGTATTCTGAATACTTTGGATTACTTAATATATTATCGTGCTTTTTACAACAACGTGAATGTACTATTGCTGTGTGATTTATTACTATTACTGAAGGTCCGCGACTCCGAACTGTAGTAAAGGGACCTCTGACTAATACGGCGGGGTCCCTGTCGGCTCATAGCCGAAAAATAGCTTTACTTTGTTGTGTGGGTCAATTTTTCTTGCGAGAGACAGAGAGAGGCGTTGAAAGGCTGCTCCAACGGAACTTATTGTTTTCGGAGGAAAACACGAACACGGTGTACAGTCGAGTCTTAATAGCTTACTTACAACTGGGCTCGTCAGGCACTCTTCTTGGCTGCAGTGGTTATTATTATATTTACATGCTTCCAGCTCCCGTTTTTCCTCGATGACTGCTCGTACCTTTCCACTCGCCTTTTTCTCCCTCCTCGCGCTCACAGACACATAACGTGTATGGCAGTCCATTCTCCCTGCAGCACGGACTACACTGCCCATGATGCTACATTCTTTAGAGCTATGCTTGTAGCATTCTGCCTGTTAGCTTAGCACAACAACAACAACGAAAAGGCGCTCTCTCACCCAGGAAACACACAGTCGCAGAAAGAGAGAGAGAGCGTCGCCCTGTAACCATGGCAACCGTAACGCTGCCGCCTGGAACAACAGAACGTAGCTGTCAAACAAAACCCAAACAGTCCTGACCCGCGACAAAATGAAACAGGAAAGTACCGCAGTGTAATCCATTTATTTCAACAAAGTAACTGTATTCTGAATACCACCTTTTTAAACGGTAACTGTAACGGAATACAGTATTTGTATTCTAAATACGTAACGGCGGTACATGTATTCCGTTACTCCCCAACACTGTATATATCTCTCTATCTATCTATCTATCTATCTATATATATATATATATATATATATATAGTATAGTATAAGTCATGACATTTCCTGTTGCCACTAGGTGGCGCTCTGCATATTCCTGTCAATGGGCACATCAATCTGTTCAGGGCGGGTCTGACATCATGCCTGTAAAGTCTGGTACTGATCAGATTGGATTTCATTGAGTTATACTAATTTGTTTCTTCATGGCGAAACATCAATATTCGCCATGCTGCTGGGGTCACACCCTTTCGCGAAAACTCACAGTTTTCACTGTAACCCAAGACCAACTCCTTAAGGCTTTTCTGGAGAAATTTGAGGCTGCAGATGTCCCCCATCACAATACTGTACCTCAAAGTGTAAAACATGACATTTCCTGTTCCCACTAGGTGGCGCTGTCCTTGATGTCAAATATGGCAGTTGAAATATGTTCAGGGCTGGAGCCTTATCATATGTGTGCTCTTTGGTCCAGATCGGACAATGTATGACAGAATGAGAGGCAATAAGATTTTCATGGCGAGTCATCGAAATTCGCCGTGGCGTCACCGCCTCACCGTATCGCAAAAATTCAAAAGCTCCGCAATTTAACATGGCCCAAGTGTGTAGTTGACACTGGCCAAAGATGAAGCTTATACGACCAAATCCCAAGGAGGAGTTCGAAAAAGTGCGAGGCATGGAAATGACAAAATTAAAGCCAAAATGTCACCTTCACGTCCAAATGGCGGACTTCCTGTTGGGTTTGCGTCAATGGGCCCACTGACTTTTTTGTTCGTCTTGGCATGGTACACATGTGTGCCAAATTTCATACATATAGCTCAAACGATGTGGTCGTAGGGCTGCATTTAACAAGGCATAGGTGGCGCTCTAGAGCCATTTCCCAGTGCTCATATGTAAAACCATTAAAATACAAAATTTTTCACCAGACCTGGCATGTATGCAAAATTTCACGAGTTTTTGACCATGTTTAGGCCCTCAAAAAGGCCCTTGTTTCGCCTGAATAATAATAATAATAATAATAATAATAATAATAATAATAATAATAATAATAATAATAAGAAACGGAGCAGATACAATAGGGCCTTCGCACTCTCGGTGCTCGGGCCCTAATAATAATAATAATAATAATAATAATAATAATAAGAAACGGAGCAGATACAATAGGGCCTTCGCACTCTCAGTGCTCGGGCCCTAATAATAATAATAATAATAATAATAATAAGAAGAAGAAGAAGAAGAAGAAGAAGAAGAAGAAGAAACGGAGCCGATACAATAGGGCCTTCGCACTTTTAGTGCTCGGGCCCTAATAATAATAAACGGAGCAGATACAATAGGGCCTTCGCACTATCGGTGCTCGGGCCCTAATAATAGTTATTATTATAGTTATAAAAAAATAATAGTTAAGATAATAAACCTTGATTAAAAATACATAGAAAATTGGCGGATTTACATCACACTAGCACTGTGTAACCACTAGTGGTCCTTCATCTCCCACAAGTTGAGAGGATGGTATGTTGCCTTCAATATCAGTAGGTAATACTCCATATTTTGGAGGAGGGGGAATAAAAACAAACACTTCAAATGAGCCCATGAACTACTCAAATCTTTACATAAAATACAGAAATATAAGAAACTGAAGCCATATAAAAACAACTGAAATCTATCCAACCTTGAAAAATTACCAATCTCATATGTCATGAAGCGTTGCCATGGTGAGAAAGGACGTGAAGTACGTGAAAGCAGCATTGCTCCTGGCCGGGCCAGCAGGATGACGCTGGACAGAGGCTGAGTGTCACACTGGTGTCTGTCACATAAACAAACCCCTTCTTGCATGGCTCTGTGGACCTTTAACAACTAAACGTAGGCGGTATTAGTGTTATTACACAGCTAATTTGAATGCTGACAGAAATACTTTAGTCAAAAGAAGATGTCCCCATTGATGAAAAGTTCATTATAGTAGTTGAGTCTGCTGAGAGGTGAGTTTGAGACAAGTTATGGCTAAAAAACAAACAAACCTTAAGCTAACACAGGCTAACAGGACGTAGTAGCCAGAAGTGTTTTTTTCTTTTTTTTCCTTTTGTCTTGTTTTGTTTTTTCCGACTCCAGGATGCTAGAGAGTGTTATTCACATTACAGAATAGCGTAATAGAGTTTAGCGTCACCTATTTGAGGGCATGACAGTAACATGCTAAACCAAGATTAAGCTAGTTAATTAGCTCGAATTAGCAGAGTCCCCATCCTCCGTGTAATACTAACCGTACTCTCGCGTCCATATGGGAACCGCTAAGTTGAGCTAGTGATGGGCAAAACGGGTTTCAGTAACGGCAGCTAAGACAGATCTTTTTTTGCATCATATCACTTATTGCATCCTAATGTTTGACTGCTGTTACATACACTCCATTGTTCGTGCCTTGTTCTGTGTTTGTTAAGATGTTTGAGTTCATCCAGGCAACGTTAGATAAAAACTAATTATTGAGTGCCATATTTATTCTAGGTAAATTTGAAATCTCTGTCCGAACATAAAGCAGTCAGCTACCATCACAATGTCCTTTCCTGGTTGCACAAAGATGTTCAGTCTTTCTTTCTCCCTTCATAACAAAACCCTCCCTAAGTAACGATCAATTTCTTAATCATCTAAAAACACTACATTTTATATTTCATATATTACCTTCATCCTTAACCTTCATCTGTCTTTTTTTTTTTCGATTTCTCCCCCCCCCCCCCCCCCCCCCCCCCCCCCCCCCCCCCAGTGACCTTATGTTATTTGCATGCTGAATTTCTAACCCACCAAACCCATCATTCACCTGCATGGCCACTCAGTTCTGATACTTAGCCAATTCTTTAGAAGTGAGAACTGTTTACCCTTCCATGCATGTTGTGCTGTGAATAAGGCATCATGACTGAAGACAGGGATAACTCTGTGGTACTGTCATCTATGAAACCATGCCAGGACCTGTCGGGCTGTGGACAAGACCTAGAGAGCCTGCGTGCTGACTGGGAAGTGGCAAAATCGAGAACACGACAGGCTCATGAAGCGCTCACTGCGGAGATTAGATGGCTACGAGAAGAAGCAGAGAGAGAGCAGCAAAGAGCTGTGAGGGAGCTGACAGCCAGGCGAGGAGACCAAAAGGACAGAAACTATAACAGACACAGGTATTTTCTGGCTAAAAAGGTGGACACTGAAAGCAGTAAATGGCACGGTAGCGTTGACTCCACACGGAAAAAGGCTTTTTGTTTTTGCAGCAGACAGACGTATACAAAGCTGGAGCACTTACTGCTAACTCTGTATATGAAGATAAACGGTGAGCAGGCAGCTTATAAATTGCATCACAGGCAGAAATTTGAGCTAGAAAAGGCCATCTTCCTTTGCCACCTGCTAGAAGCTCATGGAAGACTGTTGCAGGGGGCACAGAAAGCGGCACCCCTCAGGCATGTTTTCAAAAGCCTGTCAAGGAAGCCATCTCAGGAAGACAGCAGTAAATACTGTCAGACGACCCCCCTCCTAACCCCCCAGAGGAGCTTGCTACAGAGACCCCATAGTACCTCCCACTCACCAAAAAGCAAAATCAAACTAGATCAGTGGAAGCAGCCTTCAGAGAGGAACTTATGTGCAGCTGACCCCTGTGCCACTCCTACAGTCTTGGACACCTGTCAGAACAGATCTCCAAATATTTGCCACTCTCTCAACACTCCCCATGCAGGCTGGGACGACCAGCCGTTGTCCTGCACTGAGTCTTCTAGATCTGAGGAGTCCTCGCCGTCCAAATGTATGAAAAGAAACATGGAGGTGAGCAACTTCATATTTCCAGGTTAACCTATCCATGTTTGTTTTGTGTTTTTTTAATCATCTTGTTATTATGCAACATTCTTCTAGTTCCTGGCAGTTATGACTTTTTTATGGTTGGCATTCAGTATGTTAGTAGAAACTTTTCTATATGAAAATATATTCTGTCCTTGGTGTCCTCAGTCCATGCTTATGTGGTGGTCCTGACTGTCTTTACTTGGACAGTGCTGCATATCTTTGCCTGATCCTGCTCCTGTTGGATCTCAAGAGTCAAAAGCTGCACACATGCCTTCCATAAGCATCATGATGCTTTAGAATCATGTGACCACACATGGAAAAACAATTCAATAGTACTTAAATCTGTAACCTGGCTAAGCAACATGAATCTAGTATGGATGGCTTTGTCATTTCCAAGTCAACTTTGTTGTCATATACTGACATGTAAACAGCATATATGCTGATCTCAAAGTCATTGTACAAAATATTTTACATACAGTACATACAACAGTGTGACTTGAAGTGCGGAATGGTCTCAAGTACAGTTTTGGCAAGTGTTTTCACGTTAATGTTGTGCGCATGCTAGCTGTTTGCAAACATGATCATCAGATCAGTTTACTTAACAGCCACAGGTGTTAATTATAACAAAGTTTCTCTGACTTTATGCCGTGCTCATTTAACTATTATCTGTAATAATTAAATAAAAAATATATTAAAGGAGAAATATGCTAATTTTTAAGCTCCATATATTATCCTTATTTATCTTATATGTAGGGGTTAAAGCCTCTTCATCTCCCCCTTATTCTGATGATTGGGATTTGTGTGGCCTAGTGATCCTATGAGCTACATTATTGTGAGTATTCTGCTAGTGTCTCCCTAAGCCAGGGGTGGGGGAACTCCAGGCCTCATGGGCCGGTGTCGTGCAGGTTTTAGATGTGTCATTGATCCAACACAGCTGATTAAATGGCTAAATGACCTCGACATGTCTTCAAGTCCTCCAGAGGCCTGGTAATGAACTAATCATTTGATTCAGGTGTGTTGACCCAGGGTAATATCTAAAACCTGCAGGACACCAGCCCTTGATACCTGGAGTTCCCCACCCCTGCCCTAAGCAAACCGTTTTTTGCTGAAACGCCAGACTTGCGAGAACACGCCACGCCTCATGTGGACCCAATACCTGGTGCAATATAGATCAGTGGCAGTCGAGGGTGGGGACCTTATCGGTCTGATCTGCTGCAACCGGCTTTGCTTACATGGAGCATCACTGCTCTGGTGGAGAAGGAGCCTGAACCGGTGCTTGACGCCGAGAGATACCAGCTTGATATAGTTGGGCTCACCATGATGCACAGCTTGGGGTCTGTAATCAGTTTCCTGGAGAGCGGTTGGATTGTTCCATTCTGGAGTTGCTCTTGGTGATAGATGGTGAGGAGGGATGGTGTCCGGTGTTTATTATGTCTTACTCCATTTTACATATCAATGTTTTTTTTTCTCCATGTCTCTGAGAAGTATATAAAAAAAGGAAAGCTGTGCCTTTAGGTTGCAGACACATTTTTTGATGGGCTATGCAGAAATTGTTTGTGTGTTTCTGTCATGATATTTTGAGCTGCTTGACAAGTTGCATTTGAAATTACCTGAAAATACCTTTAAATTTCCTTAAAATAAACTTTACTCCATTTATGTTCACATTTCTTCTCTAGCTAGATGCTGAACTACTGCAATCAACTTTGTTTACATCTCCATCAAAATGCATCAGAGGGATGAGAAAAAAAAGATTAATTTATATTTATATAGCACCAAATCACAACAGCAGTCGCCTCAAGGCGCTTTATATTGTAAGGAAGCTGTCCAACACTATTTTCATGGACCGACCTTTAAGATAAATACAACAAAATAAAACCAGTACCAGAAAAAAGAACATTTATTAATAACACACAGGAAAAGACCCAGGGAAACAGAGTTAATGTTAAAAACGATAAAAAATAACGATAAAAACCCCAAAAACCATAATTGTCACACCTGTGTCTCAACTCTCGTGGCCCGGTCCCAAACGACTCACAGTACCGGTCCGTGGCCCAGGGGTTGGGGACCGCTGTTGTAAGGTAAAGACCCTACGGTCCCTATTAAGACCCTACAGTCTTAATAGTATTGTGGGTGGAAACTGGATGTCATTATTGTGTTATTACTGAATAATTTTGAAAAATGACCTCTTTCAAGAGTAATATACATTAACCTACCTATCATGTGAAGGTGCTCGAACATCATTCTGGATTTTTTCGGCCTATTTTAACCTCCATTTATACATATGCCTTGTTGCAGCCAATTATTTTAGCTTCTTGCTTTAGCTCCATTTCTCTTTCTTTTGAGCCAGCTTTCTTCTGATTGGCTGTTACTTGCAAAGTCAAGTCATAGTCAAAGAACAGATGGATGAATGAAATCTAAAAGATTAAGCTATCAGGAACTGTATTTTGTATATCAGTTGTGCACCGAAACAGTCAAGTAAAACGAAAGGAAAGAAGCAAATATCAGCAAATGTTGCAGCTTTTTAAAATGTCAAAATGATGCAAGATGTGTTAAATAGTTTAAAGTCCGAAACAGCCATTTTGGCCGATATGACAGCTTAGAAACTTAATTTTCACACTTTCTTAAGATTGAACCGTCTATTGGAGGTGAATATTGCATGATATGTGCAGAGAGGAGGGTGGAGGGTGTGTGTGTTTATGTGTCTCTTGTAGGACTGGCAGAATTGGGTCACTGTGCTTCCATGTCTTAAATTTTGGATAAAGTTTTCATAGGCATGGATTTGAATAATTAATCAAAGCTTGAACTGTATCTAAAAAGTGGGCAATTGTTCATCTCTCTATATTTTTCTTTAATATTTCTTACACGTTGCTGCTAAGGTATTGGACCCAAATACTAATACTCTAACAAGAATGCACTGACTCATCCCTCTTTCTTTTCGTCATGTCTGATCTGCTGATAATATTTTTCAGCATGTGTGGAAAGGCATATTCATTGTTTTTTCTTTTGGGCTTTTTAATCAGTCTATATCTTGTCTGTAATAATGTTTAAATTTCAATGTGAAGTGTGTGAGTGTAACATAATATTTATTTTCTTGTGAGATGCTCTTCCGATTGTGCCAAAATGAGCATAAAAGGATGTCTCTGCCATTGATCTATGATGCGCCTGGCTGAAGCTCCTTTCTTTGCAGGGGCATATGTGGTTTGAGATTTATTATTTTATGCTCAGTAAGATTTTTCATAGTTACTGTATCTTCTTGTAAGCAGGGCTGTAGGGCTGTTCGATATAACGATATATATCGGATCACGATATAAAAACATCTATCGTTTCATTTTACGCTATCGTTTGTTTCATTGTGTCGCAAAATAAACTGCGGCAATATTTTTTCATCGTTTTGATGGTTACTGTAGTGGCTATATTAATTTTCTTAAAGTTCTCCCTTTCTCTTATATTTAATATAACCACACTATGAACAGACAAGCGCCTGTTTTTATGCGCTGTCGTTAGCAACAACGACGGTAAAACCACTGCATGTCCGCTTGTTTATTTTCCACATAAACCTTTCAGAATAAAGCTCAAGATCCTGTTGAGACTTTTCTAAATAAACTGAATCACGTGAAAGAGTATGCAAAGTATTTATGGATGAGAAGCAAAACAGAGTCATCAGGTGCTTAAAAATAAACCTTAGACTCAAACGTTAGAACAGGCTTTTCCCCGCAGCACGCTGCGTAATAAATACTCACAAAGAAAACGGCGGCCGTTACAACTTATGTCTAAAAATGTATAGTTTCATACATCGGTTAAAACATTCGACTCCAGGTACATGACGCCCAGCTGGAAACACTTCACGCAAGTCGAGCTGCCCGAGATTCACAGAATTTACAGAAAATGTTACATTTTTGTGATTTATATCGTTATCGGCACAATAGATGTCTTATATCGGGATATGAGATTTTGATCATATCACACAGCCCTAAGCAGTGGTCATGTGTACTGCAGCTCTCTCACATATTATTTAGTTGTTTTGCTGTCAAGAACACTGCTACTAACAAAGGAGCAAATTTAAAATTTCAAAGGAGTTGAAGCAGAATATAGATGGTGTTCAGAGGCACTCATGTGTTGGTTGGTTTGTCTTTAGGCTACTTAAGATTTAAGATCTTGTGAGCAAACTAAGTAATAATGGAATAGGTTGAAGCTGGGGAAACCGATGTTAGGACAAAAAAAGGAACCTTGTGTGTGTGAGCCAAAAGTCTGTGGCTCTCAATTTTTAACCATTTAATGTATCAAAATCTGCACGGTAAAGGAAATGTGAACTTTAATTTTCAGGGTGAACTGTATGTGATTTTACTTTTGATTGCACTGGCAACACACCAGAAAAATACCAGGTAGAAAAAATTTTTAAAAAGCCAAAATTTCCAGTTAGTCTTTGTTGCTCCTAACTATAGCCTCTCTAATGTTTGAAGTAATGCTTTATACGAAAGTTGCATTTTCACAACTAGAAAAAAAATGCTTATTTTAAAAATATCACTCACCAAAATGCAAATTCCTTTGGTGGTTTCTTACACAGTAAGATAGATTATTTGTTAGATAAACTATCAAAATGCAGCAAAAAGGCATCCACAGCACAGCTGGGATTTCCAGTAAATTTATTCCAGTTTACAGAGGTGAGGCTTGTCAGACACTGATTGGCTACAACTTCCTGTGTCGGGAAAGTAAAAATTATTCATAGAGGCCTATTTTAATACTGCATAATTTCCTTAATTATGGGATTAATAAAGTATTCTGATTCTGATTTCTTTACAGTTTCACATAAAGAAACTTTACTCTTAAGATGAACTTTTCGCCCTCACTGTCTAAAACATACTTTTTTTTCTCATATCCAGTCAAGTAAATGACTATACGATGTATTTCACATATCCATCTACCGTACTCTAATTGCGTCCATTTCCCTAGTGCACAACTACAGTAAAACATTACAGTCAGTTTCTGCTGGTCATAGCTGTCTGTCTGCCTGCCTCCTGCAGCCTCCCTCTGTTGCACTGTCTACTGCCCCTTGAGCAATCAATAGGCAGCCAACATCATTCCAGCGTCATCTCCATGGAAACGAGCTCTAGTCCCTGTAATGATTGGGTCCCTTCTCAAAACCTGCCTTTTTGTGATAGGACGATGGATGCAGTCCTCCCAGCCCCCTCCTTTCATAGACACTCGACATCTCACACACACACACACACACACACACATTTTTCTCTTCGTCCTCCTGCTTCACCTTTATAGCGCAGCAACCAAGAAGGGATTAAGCACCCTGTTGAGTCTTATTGCTTCTGGATGAAATGCTTCTTGACAAGGCAGCATGAATACGGAGAGACTCACAGCTGAGGAGTAAGCATGCCACCCACATCTCAACCTTGCTGAGAGAATGAGGGCTGAAGCGAAGACCTGTTAGTCTGTTCTTTTTTTCGCTATCACACGTCTCTTGTCGTGTTCTACTTGATTTGGGACTGCACGGGCTATTTCAACATTACGTAGGGTATGAGTGAACTAGCGTGTCTTTCCTTTTCTATTTATGACAACCCTCCCCCTCGTGCAGACGAGCAGCGAGGCAAGAAGAAATGGGTTATTTCAATGTTGTGAGCTGGACTCTGAATCTGAATGCTACACTGTGATAAATATAACAGTATGCTCAAGAATGCTGCTGTGCTGTGACATTCATTGATTGGTTTTCACAAGCGAAGACCAAAAATATATAATATCCCTTTGGAGCTGATTGTCCTCATTTTGGAAAACGTCACTGCGTAAAGAGAGGAGGTACTTTAGAGATGAACCAGGAGTTATAACTGCTTTTAATCAACCCTCAACATCCAGCACGAGAGCTGTTTTTGTCAGTACCATTTAGATTTACAAAATTAAGAGCTTGATACCATGGCAGTAAGAGTCATTTGCTTGTTTTCAGACACTTCACCTTAGCCTTGAATAAGAGCCCAGTCCTGCTCGTGAACTGGTGGAAGTCAACCTGCGGTCCATGTAATTCTCCTTCAGCAAATGAAACACAAGCAATGGCTTGGTCTTGGCCGAGCATCTCTTGTGGTCATATTGATCTCCTCCGCTCTGTTTAACTTTGACAGAGAGTGATGTACGACTTGTGCACTCGGCCTGAGCAGCCTGAGCCCGCGCCGGCAAACAGAGAAATGGAGAGCCGCGAAGAGGCGAAAGCTTTTGAGGCACAACAGCCGGAGTTGAGGGGGTCGGTGGAGCAACATGATAAGCAACAAGGCAGCCTCTCAGACAAGGCAACCCCAACGACAGCTAATGTCACTACAACATCACTGTTAGGAAAGAGGCACCACTCGCTTTACGCAAACCTCAGTGGCTTAGAAATGGAAGGGATACATAAAGTAAGTGCGGAACACCAATGTGTCTTTCTGATGGTTAATGGCTTGGAAATGTTTGGGCCTGGATAGGTGTCAACCTACTATTAGAGAGAAGCTAATGTATGTAGAGTATTACAGGATCATTTTGACAGGAGATTTCAACTCAATACTCAAGGTAATGTTCAGGTTGTGTTGCAAACCATAATATGGGCTAGTTCTGCATATCCTCTGTAACTGAAAGTCACAGAGCCGTTATTTAAGTACAAATCATTTGTATGGGATTACACTGGTGTTGCACTGCTTATTTTCATTAAAGCTTCTTTATTAAGTTGCTGTAGTAGAAATAGATTGTTAAACAGGAATCTTTCTTTATATGGTGACTTTTTTAACCTCTATATGTCCTCTAAATATTCAAAGTCAGCACTGAAGCCACAAGATTGTAGTATGGCTAGTAGATACTAATTCAAGTAGCTTCTCTAAGGAGTTGTAGTATACGAAGCTATTACCACAGCCAAAACATCCTTAGATAATACCACTTTGGAATAAAATACCAACAAATGAAACAAAGCGTATCAAAAATATTTGGAATAACTGAACACGAGTGGTTTAAACTGCTCTAAAAAGTTGGTCAGTTCTGTTTAAAGTTGCAGGCAGTCCCTCGGAGCTGCAGGAAAAAGACATGTCAAAACAGCATCTCCATTAAAGTATGCATAGACAGCTGAATGAGTCTGGGCCCCGTTGAGCTGCTATAACTTGCTACACCATTTATCTTTGTTTTGCCATGTGATTGTTTTTAGTTTTATCTTTTCAATCACATAGTGTTCACAGAGAAATTTCCACTTTTTTGACAGCATTTTTTCTCCCCAAAACATTGGCCCTTCCTTGTTTATCTGAGGCTCTGAATGTTTCTGTAGTTATGACACAATTTCATCATTTAAGCAAAGTAGTAATCTGTGTGCAATATTACCCACTCTCTTCCCCACCCCCACAACTTTATTACCCACAATCACCATTTAGCAAAAGCTAAACACACATCCTGGCAGAAAATCTGTGGCCACACACCCTGAGAGGGAGCATAAAGTGATGCCTAAGAAATGATTATTTGGTCTTTTTATAGTAGCGATCGGCAGCTGTGTTTTCCACCAGGAATCTGCCAGTCTTACATTACTGTATAACTACACTGTTATTTGCTGTGCAGGTACCACAGTTGGCCTTTTGTTTTGTTTCCCTAGTCCCGCCCATAATTGATGACTGTCTGCGGTATGTTGTTGTATGCTAGGATGCTTTTATATAACAATGTACCAAATTGTATTCCCCCCCCCCCCCCCCAAAAAAAAGAGTAAAATATTGATGTAAGAAACAGAGCATGTTTTGCACAGCAGGTGTTAGAAACAGTGGCTGGAACTGCCCTGTGGAGAAAATTGGTTGGTTTTAATGTTTTGGTGTAATTTATCAGATTTTAATTATACAGAGTGGCTTGGCTTAAGAATCAGAAAGTATTTTATTCATTCATTAATTCACAGAAGTGGTTAGAGCTCATATTACATACATTTTTTAAGAAGTTGCTGCTGTAAACATTTCCTGTCCATGCACAAAAGAGGCATGGTTTTACTGAAGTCTAAGCATTGTTGACTTTCTGTGCTCTGTGATCTGCACTTTTTAACACCTGCTTTGATTCCATATTTCTGATTGCTAAGTTCCATATGGAGCTACATACAAAATCCATTTATCCGATCACTCTACTGACGCGTGTATCTTTAAAATTGACCCTGCATTCAGATTACATTAAAGGTCAACAAGCTGTGGTTTCTGTTCAGTTTTACATCGTCTAATTCCAGCTGCTGAAAACAATGATTATGTATATTTTTCTTGGCCTGAGAGAAGTGCAGAGGTATGCAGTTGTGTTTCTGCTCTGAGAATCTGCTCAAGCCTACTCTATCACCTCAGTCACTCTTGAGGGGACATTAACCACTTTGTAAAATATCCAAATCATAAGAATATGTGTCACTCGGGTGTTTTGTCAGATGTAGTTTGAAAGCCAGTAAATATAGTTTTTGTTACCTTGTCAGTGTGTCAGTTTTCCGGCTATGGATGAAGTGGCATAACTGCTACTCAGCGAAAATCTGGTAAGCTGTTTCTTCCTACTCGATTAGCTTAGTGACACATGCATGCAGGTTTGTCAGGTTAAGAGGGAGATTTAAAGGCCACGTTTTCAGATTTTTGGTCATAGTCATTGTTCACCTCAGCAATCCAAATGAGTCAATTGAGGTTTTAAGTAGTTTATATTTTTTTGTATTTTGTTCAGATGAATGAAATATGGGTGTTGAGTTGCAGTTACCATGTTTGCCCCTGGTTTGTGTAGGTTTTCTTTCACAAACTAAAGACTGTTTGCAGCAATTAAAAACACCATGCAGAGGACAGATGGACAGTTGTATCCAAGTTATTATTAGTAATGGTTAGAATCGAAGCAATTAAGTAGTTATGTGAAAAATACAATTTAAATATCAGACATCAGACTAATGTATCTTATTTTCTGGGCAATACAAATACACTTTATTATTTTTATTAATTCAGTTTAATTCAATTTTATTTATATTGCGCCAAATCACAACAACAGTCGCCTCAAGGCGCTTTATATTGTACAGTAGATCGTACAATAATAGATACAGAGAAAAACTCAACAATCATATCACCCCCTATGAGCAAGCAATTTGGCGACAGTGGGAAGGAAAAACTCCCTTTTAACGGGAAGAAACCTCTGCCAGAACCAGGCTCAGGGAGGGGCGGCCATCTGCTGCGACCGGTTGGGGTGACAGAAGGAAAACAGGATATGACATGCTGCGGAAGAGAGACAGAGATTGATAACAGGTATGATTCAATGCAGAGAGGTCTATTAACACATAGTGAGTGAGAATGGTGACTGGAAAGGAAAAACTCAATGCATCATGGAAATCCCCCGGCAGCCTATGTCTATTGCAGCACAACTAAGGGAGGATTCAGGGTCACCTGAAAACTGAAGGCTCTCCCTCCCATTCTACTTTTAAATACTCTAGGAACAACAAGTAGGCCTGCAGTGTGAGAGCGAAGTGCTCTAATAGGGTGATATGGTGCTACAAGGTCATTAAGATAAGATGGGGCCTGATTATTTAAGATGTTGTATGTGAGGAGCAGGATTTTGAATTCAATTCTGGATTTAACAGGAAGGCAATGAAGGGAAGCCAATACAGGAGAAATATGCTCTCTCTTTCTAGTTCCTGTCAGTACTCTTGCTACAGCATTTTGGATTAACTGAAGGCTTTTCAGGGAGGTTTTAGGAGATCATGATAATAATGATTTAAAGTAGTCCAGCCTGGAAGTAATAAATGCATAAACTAGTTTTTCAGCGTCACTCTGAGACAGGATATTTCTAATTTAGAGATGTTGCGCAAATGGGAGAAAGCAGTCTTACATATTTGTTTAATATGTGCATTTAAGGAAATGTCTTGGTCAAAAATGACTCCAAGGTTCCTCACAGTGTTACTGGAGGCCAAGGTAATGCCATCCAGAGTAAGAATCTGGTTAGATACCATATTTCTAAGATTTTCAGGGCCAAGTACAATAACCTCAGTTTTATCTGAATTAAGAAGCAGAAAGTTAGCGGCCATCCAGGACTTTATGTCTTTAAGACATTCCTGCAGTTTAACTAATTGGTGTGTGTTATCTGGCTTCATGGACAGATAGAGTTGGGTGTCATCTGCATAGCAGCGAAAATGTATACTATGTCTTCTAATGATACTGCTTAGGGGAAGCATGTATAATGTAAACAGAATTGGTCCTAGCACTGAACCCTATAGAACACCATAATTAACCTTAGTGTGGGAAGAGGACTCTCCATTTACATGCACAAATTGGAGTCTATTAAATAGATATGATTCAAACCACTGCACTGTAATACCTACAGCAGGGGTCGACAACCTTTTTGATGATGAGTGCCGTCTAAAATTTCCTCAGAAGTCAATGTGCCATATGATTGCATTAGCAATAAATTTAATAACGCTCTATATGAACAGCTACACACTATATAGAACAACTTTACAGAATTATATTTCTTCGCAGATGTTGGCAGCTATCAGTGAATAGTTATTAGCTATTTTGAAACAAAAAAAGACACTTTTTATCCATAACAGCAAATGAACTGTACAACAGAAAATGCAAATGCTATGTATGGTCTCCTCACAACCCTGAAAACAAAAATGCTGTTGTGACAGTGATGTACAGTCTCGTTGGTATATCTATGATTTCTATACATTTTACATCAGACAAAACTTTGGTTGTAAGATTCAGATAATTATTTATTAAAAGCTAGACATTTTAAATGAGAATAAGAAAGAAAAGTATTTCTTTGCTGGTTTATATCTGACCCAGATAGACTGCAGGTCATAACTTCTTACCTGAAGTTCAGTTCACCTGACACTCGGACTGGCGGCCGCCTCGGGTCTCTCCTGCCTCCTCCCCTTTCCCTCAACCACCTGCTGGCCTCCGTGGAAGCTCCGCCATAGCCACCACCAAACAACAGAGTTATTTTTACATTTTACACATCGGCCAGCATTTGGCCAATTCACCACCTTTCATTGTTTACACCGTTACAAAAAAAGAACAAAAAACCATCAGCCCATAAAAACGAAAAATCACATCGGCCCACCGGGCAAATGCCCGGTATACCCGGTGGCCGGTCCAGCTATGGTCGTGCCATCAGTTAACCCTTTGCGTGCCACCCGGGGTTGCCAGCCCCTGACCTACAGCGTGCTCTAATAGAATATTATGGTCATCAGTATCAAACGCTGCACTAAGGTCTAGCAGGACAAGCACAGAGATGAGTCCACTGTCAGAGGCCATAAGAAGATCATTTGTAACCTTCACTAAAGCTGTTTCTGTGCTGTGATGAGCTCTGAAACCTGATTGAAACTCTTCAAATAATCCATTCCTCTGCAGATGATCTGTTAGCTGTTTGACAACTACTCTTTCAGGGATTTTTGATATGGTTGGAGATTGGCCTATAATTAGCTAAGACTGCTGTGTCTAGGGATGGCTTTTTAGGTTTAACTACTGCCAGCTTGAAGGCCTGTGGTACATAGCCAATTATTAGAGATAGGTTGATCATATTTAAGATTGAAGCATTAATTAATTAATGGCAGGAAAAGACACGTTGATGGTTTGGAGGAAGTAATTATTGAAGTTAACTCAGAAAGATCAATTGGAGAAAAAGAGTCTAAATGAATATCAATGGTACTGAAAGTAGCTGTAGATAATATTACATCTCTGGGATGATTATTGGTAATTTTTTCTCTAATGATTAAAATTTTATTTGTGAAGAAGTTCATGAAGTAATTAGTAGTTAACGTTAAAGGGATAGTTGGCTCAAAAGTACTCTGACTTTTTGTCAGCCTTTCCAGCCTTGTGTAGGTCCACAATCTTGTTCTGACATCCTTGGAAATCTCTTTGGTCTTGGCCATGGTGCAGAGTTTGGAATCTGGATAGATTGATTGCTTCCATGAACAGCTGTCTTTTATACTTGTGTGAAATACACCTGGGAGTTGGAAATCTTCCTGATTGATAGTGTTGCAGCCGGTCTAGGGGACCCGACCGCAACAAGAGGAATGATCCACCCCCAGTTCGATCCCAAGCAGCACATCACACATAAGTTAAAATAAGAAATGGTTTATTTACAGGAACGAAACAAAAACGGGTTTCACAGGAGTCACTCAGGCTTCGGGGTGGACCTACGCCGAAATAACAAACAAAAGGAAAACAGCTGAGAGGAGCGACTGCTTGCCTATCCCTAAAGAAACATAACCAAATGACAATCACTTACCTCCCTGCCTAACAAAACATGAGAAAACTGCCCAACTGAAAAGGCGATCCACCCCAATTCCTCCTGGATTCACAAAACGCCGGAGGACACTGATTCAGAGAGTCAGCTGCAGCGACCTGCAGCAAAAGCCTGCACGCATTCATTGGTCAGCATATTTATGTCTAACTGCCTGATCATTTTTTCATAAGCACTTACTTTTTAAGTATGTTTTTTTTTATCACCCATGAACCCATGAAGGGCATGTCGCAGCCCCAGCTGGTTGGGGTAAGACCTAAGATGGATGGATTGCCGTCCTCAACCCTGACGTTTTATACTCCGCCTCCAGATCATCATCCAATCTGGGCACGCCATCTTCGGGATCCACCACTCCTGGAGGCGCACCTGCACACTCACATTTACATGTCAGAACCCCAGCCCACGACGGCAGCCATAACAATAGGGTGTCAAATACTTATTTCCTTCATGAAAATGTTAATTAATTTATAACTTTTTTGAAATGCATTTTCTGGATTCTTTTGTTATTGTTCTGTCTCTCACTGTTCAAATAAATCATTGAAATTATAGACTGGCCATTTCATTTTTAGTGGGCAAACTTACAAAATCAGCTGGGGTTCAAATATTTTTTTCCCTGACTGTAATTAATTTAATACTTAAAAAAACTCACAAGATAATGAGCCTAGCGTTCAAAGTTTAACACTAAGCAAAAAGGTGATTAAAATAATTCACTAATTAACCCTGTGATTGTGATTGCCCTGTTTGGGGCGATCGTGGCTCAAGAGTTGGGAGTTCGCCTTGTAATCGGAAGGTTGCCGGTTCGAGCCCCGGCTTGGACAGTCTCGGTCGTTGTGTCCTTGGGCAAGACACTTCACCCGTTGCCTACTGGTGGTGGTCAGAGGGCCCGGTGCCGCCAGTGTCCGGCAGCCTCGCCTCTGTCAGTGCGCCCTAGGGTGGCTGTGGCTACAATGTAGCTTGCCATCACCAGTGTGTGAATGTGTGTGTGAATGGGTGGATGACTGGATATGTAAAGCGCTTTGGGGTCCTTAGGGACTAGTAAAGCGCTATATAAATACAGGCCATTTACCATTTACCATAATCGTACATCAGAGAAACACCAGTCATAGAACTGGTCATTTTCTTTGTTGCAAAACAATTAATGGATTTGCAGAATGACTGCTTATTGGTCTGGCAAAACCCCATCACCACCTCCTCACGGTGCCAGCTGGGAACAATGACCCATTAGGAAGTTGGCCAGCGGTGAGGGTCATTGATGTCAGGGGGAGCGATGCGCCAGTCAGCGTATTCTTCGGTCACACCGAATGCAATGCCAACTCAAAATTTGAAAACGAATACTAGGGCAACGCGCGTCGTCCTCGCCCAAACAACGTGAGAAGAGGACGAGTGCTACCTGCCAGTGGATGGGTCAGGCCAAAGGAGCTAGCCCAATTACTATGCCTCCGTGCCCTGAACGTTGGTACATTAACCGGAGGAAGCTGCGAACTAGCCGACACTCTCAATAACCGCCGCATCGACATTGCGTGCATTCAAGAAACGGAATGGAAAGGGGCGTATGAAAGATTCAGTATCTTCAGTCTTCAGTGGACACGCCATTTCTGGCACAAAACACCTGTAAAAGATGGTCGATTTAGGAGGTGACCCCGACAACTTCAGCCTGTCAAACATATTAATGGAGCAGTATGTTTAAAAAAAAAAATCTAATTAAGCATGCACTCAGTACCCTAAGAATTATTATGGTAGTTAAACACAGTGATAGTTGTATATCATATTATATCACTTCAAACAGAGGTGACCCAGTAATGCTAAAATACAAAGGTTTGGACACCGTTTTGCATGTTTCCCTACTGTAGGGGTCTCTGCAAGCATACAGAGGGGGTACTCTGAGAGGGTACAAGATGACAACTTTGGAATTCTACTAGAAACAGTCGATCATATTTGTTTGTCAAAGCTGAATTCAGGGCGAACTACGCTAAATTAGCGTTTTTAGCTAGCAGCTACAATAAGCATAAAAGTTACCTTACGGCTATCATTTGTTAACATGACGCTTGTTCTTATACATGTAATACATTTATTACCAACCTGAGAGTTTATCCGCTATTCGACATGACGAATGACGAATGACGAATGACTTCTGAAGTCTTAATTCAGCTCAAGATGCTGTAGATTCCCGTCAGTAACACTTTCGGTCCGCTAGTAAAACGTAGTTCTATTAATCTGCGCTTGAACCGGAACCGGATGTAAGTTCCAAAAAACGGAATTTTGGGACTTGAAATTGAATTGTAGAACTGAAACTGAATGGTGAGAAGGGAATCTGAAATTATTCGAGAGCTGAATTTTGAGCTGAGGTTGAACACCAAGAAGACTGAGTACTTAGAAGCCGGCCCCCAAACCGACTGCACCATCAGCATCAATGGAGAATACCTGGCGAAGGTATCTCACTTCAAGCACCTCAGATCAATGATCAACAATGACGACGACATCCTGCCAGACGTACGACCCAATGCGCCCTGGATGAAGTTGCGCCAAGTCACTGGTGTCCTGTGCGACCGACGAATGCCTGACATCCTTAAGTCGAAGATCTAAAAGAGCGTAGTGCGCCCTGTGGCCCTTTACGGATCAGAGTGTTGGCTGGCCACCTCAAAGCACGAACAGGACCTTCACACAGTGGAAATGCGGATGCTGCGATGGTGCCTGGGCCTGACACGATGGGACCACGTCATGAACATCAACATCCAAAAGCGGCTGGGCATTGCGCCGATCACGGAGAAGATGCAACGAGTGCGACTGCGATGGTATGGGCACGTGGTCAGAAGTGACGAAAACTCAGTGGCAAGAATGCACTGCGACTCAACCCCCAAGACCAGCGACCAAGGGGCAGACCAAAAAGGCGATGGATGGACCGAATCAAAGACGACGTGAAGAAGATCGGCCGAATGGAGGCGGCTTTGCAGAAAAGCAGACCCCGCAGTGTGGGAATAACGCTAGGAGGAGGAAGAAGAAGCAGAAGGACTGCTGATTGATTTTCTTTCAGTCAGCAAATTGATTATGGAATAATCATGGAGTTTCACGGTCACAGCAGTTGATTTTCCGACAATTGTATCAAGCAATCCAGAAAAATGTAACACGAATTTAAGATTTATTTCCTCCATGTGTGGAAATGTGTGTGTTTTATATTGGCCAGCCATGTTATTTCTTGCGAATAATTTATAGGGGGGTAATCCCTAGAGTCCATATACCAGCCTGCACATGAATGCCCCCCTCTCTGCTGTCTGGCTGAAACTGAGATCAAACGTTGCGCTGCTTTTACTAACATTGTGGACCCAGTAGACTGGGTATCTGTTCAACACTATATATGTAGGGTAGGGTTGTGTCCTCACACGTTTTCTCAGGTTTACTCAGTTGCTCTGGCAAAGCCTGAAATATATAAAGAAAGCTTCTAAAAACTGAAAACACCATAATTTATGCAGTGCTGGAAATTCTCTGCAGCACTGCAGCCAGTCTTTAGTGTACATCCTCCATTAGCTAAGAACATCATTTACATATCTCACACTTGACAGGAGCATTAAAGTTTATATTCATTTTTCTTTCTTTGCTCAACCCATTTGCTCCCTGACCTTTTTTTTCATGCCCTCATCCCCCCCCCCCCCCCCCCCCTGCAGATAAGATTGAATCATTAGCTCATTTATAGAGAGTTCTTCACTGGTTGCCTCTTTAAGTCTTTAGCTTATATCACACATAGGGCATCTCGTCATCCCTCCTCCTACATCTGCCAGCCTCTATTCACACTCTTGTGTATTTGGCATTTTTCAAGCATTCTTTGCTGCCTGTGACATTTCTACATCATTGGGTCGTGCTAGCAAGATTAAACCCATGATTACCTATTTTCTACTTCACAATGGGAAATGCTTTTAGCCTGCAGGATGAAAGGGAGTCTCATTTTGTTGATCCTGTGGTCATCAGAAAAAGGTCACCTCAGCCTTTCATTACAGGAAAATCTACCAGATGGGCATTTTTTGTACGAGGACTTGTTAATGTTTGTTGTGGAGCACTAAAGTGGTGTTTGGACATTGCGACATGGTCCCCAGCCTGTCTGACTTGACCTTTCCTTGTCTGTTCCTAGCCAGTCTACATTATATGAAAAATTCTGTCATCACGAAACTTGCCTCCGCCTCTAGTTTGCCCTGTACTCTAAAACTGTTCAGTATGGCCTGCAAATGGTAAATGGCCTGCATTTGTATAGCGCTTTTCTAGTCCCTAAGGACCCCAAAGCGCTTCACACTACATTCAGTCATTCACCCATTCACACACTGGCGATGGCAAGCTATATTGTAGCCACAGCTGCCTTGGGGCGCACTGACAGAGGCGAGGCTGCCGGACACTGGCGCCACCGGGCCCTCTGACCACCACCAGTAGGCAAACATGGGGTTAGTATCTTGCCCAAGGATATTTGGCATGCAGCCAGGAGGCAGCTTGGGATCGAACCACTGACCTTCTGATTAGTGGCTGACCTGCTCTGCCACCTGAGTTACAGCCACCCCAGTTTATCTGCTTCCTGGCTTCTAAATTGTGTTGCCATCTTTCTTTTTTAATGGTTGCTTTTAAAGCTGATCTTGCCTGATCTAATGTACTGCAGAGCAATGTTGTGTTAACACTTGAGGTCAAGGACAGTCCAATCATTCTTTAACGTGACCGAGAGAGTGAGAAAGCAAATATTCAACAACAGCTAACTATGCTTTACTGTGTTTGTACCTGACCTGTCTCTGTCTCTGGGAATCCTGGGGAATTTTTCACTCATTCATCAGTGGGCTCCAAGTCATGAGATGCTGCCTGGGGGAAACTGCTGTGACAATGACAGAGTAGGAGGGTTGATTTTTGGCAACTCCAAGAGTAGCGACAGGGTCCTTGTGGGCCTGGTTGGAAGAATTTTTCAATTAATTTTAAACACTTCCATTTCTGGCTGAATGCACTGCAGCTTGTTGAGGTCAGGACAATCTGTAGAATGAAAGTGGCTGAATGGTGTGCCCATAGTTGTCATTTGCTCACTTTGGTTGCAGATAGATAGGCAGTTTAACCGCAGTTGCGTATGCATTTTGGAAGAATACACATGTGGCCATTGTGTTGTCTCTTTGATATTGATTTTCTAAACTCAATACCATGATGTCCAACACAAACCACAGAGTTTGTGTTTTGGAAGCAATACAGTATGGACATAATTTTAATGTACAGTATAAGCAGAGCTGTGGATATGAATATATGAGCATGATCTCTAGTCACTTTAATCTATCTCCATTACACTTCATAAATCCACATAATGACGTATCTATGAGGTTTTAAATATAAATTCCGTAAAAAACTCTCTTCAAATTTCCTCAAATTAAGTTGCTTGCTGCTGGGCCATAGCAGGGGGTTAAGGGGCTTGTATGCATATGCAGTTTTCTCCAACAAGATGAAGGATTCTTTTGACGCCCTTGGCATTGATCCCGTGGAGGGGTGGGAGGAGACACAAATCATCTCAACTACATACTGTCTCCCATCAGTCCATTTTCTCCTGACATTGTACTAAATGAAATAATTTAGTGACCCCTCCTTCTTTTCATGTTTGCCTTTTTAAAAGGCCAGATGATGTTCTCTGCATGTCTGACACCTTATTAAGCCTCTGGGGGACGAGGGGGTTGTGGCATTTTTATTTGGGGAGTTTGAGATGAATGGAAAGCTGTGCTTGTATGCAATCTAATTACTGTGGTCATCTGTGGTCGTCATCTGCCAAATGGTTAAACACAGTCATCATGGCCTCTATATTTATGTCTATACTTGGATCAAACATGGAATCGCTACTGATTCCAGAGGTAAATTAACATGAATGAATACATCATAATATGTGCTTGCATCAGGATTTCTAGTCTGATCGCCAGATGTAAGCTAGAACGTTCAGATCATGTGAAGGACATTAAGGACATGTATTCTTCTTTTTATCCTCCATATATGGTAAATGAAAAGGGACTAACAGCTATCTCCAGACAATGGATTTTGTTTTTGCACAACCTCACCCAGTGGACGTTTGTATGAGCTAGAGGTAGATTGCCGGACGCCTTGTGGGGGGGAGTAATGGGGTTCCCTGTGTTGGCTCTTTGTTCTTGCTGTATGAGAGAGGACCCCCTAATCTGTCACCGTCAGGTACCCTGGGGGAGGTGAGTCGTGATGAATACAGGAAGGGATTTGAGAGGACACTAAAGAGGGTTTCTTCATGACTTATATATGAGTGTAGAGCAAGAGCTGCTGTTTATAAAACACCCCAGGCCACAAACAGCTTTGTTGCTCTTCTCATATTTTTTTTTTAAAGAGAAAAGCCTCAGCTTTGCTGAACAGCCTTTCCTAAGTTTTGCAGTGCTACAGGCTGCAAGTATGCTTACGCAGTTGCTGTTTTTTTGTCCTGTAAGTGAGTTAGATATTGGTGACTCTTAAAACACAAGCTTTGAAATGATCTTTCCAATGATATAAAAATTATGTGCAGATAAAAGTGTAGAATTTTTGTGCATTAGCAGGTTTATCTGCAGATAATCAGGACCATGTTAAATAATAATACTGTTAAAATTGAAGGAATAAGGGATTCAGATTCATGTCTTTTGAGGGTATTTGACAACTTAGCAGTTTACACAACCTCATTAGCAAACCACTCGTGTTACTGCAGGCCAAGATAAGGAGCATCACTAATTTGACTTTAAATTGTACCACTTCACTGATACCATAAAGTCCATTAGTATCTGCATCAGGAGAAAGGCTGCCATTCCCAAGCCATCATTACCGTTTTTCTTTTTCTCGCCTGCGCTGGTAATTAAAGCTGTGTTTATGAGTTGTCTGTGCAACCGCTCAGTGATTGAGGGTTGGGTCTGTGGGCGGAGGCTTTTCCCTCTTCCAGTATTGCTAGAAGCACATGAGGCTTCTATTAATTAAGGCACATTTCCAGATTCAGCAGGCTGCCTTCTTCATGCCAATGAATGAAAGTCAGCAGCATGTACATGGAGGTTGTAGAGTGAGTGTTTATAAAAATGAATCTACATTTTGCTAGGGAGGCAGCTATTTTTAAGTATATCAGTTTTTGTGTTGTGGTAGTGGTGAAGCACATTGAATAAAAAAAACATCACCGTTAACCTGAATTGACATAACATATGCAGCTCATTATTATTATTATACACATTATTATTATTATTATCTTTTTTTGTTTATTTCCCTTTATTTATTACTTAGTCAGCACTAAAACAGCAAGCATGATCTAAGCCCAGCAAAGAGTTAAGAAAGGCAAAGCATTGCCCGTCTGTGTCTTTGTCTTGTAGTCTCCTCAGAGGCTTAAAGCAGGAGATTTTTAGCTCAGCTAAAAATGCTGATGTTGGTGTTTCTGGTACAAAAGCTCCCCATGGATACAAGACAAAAGAACAATCTGGCTGTTGCAACCTTATGAATATGTAAGAATAAATCTCTGAACATTTAATGATCTGTTCTATCTTCTAAAGTCCTCTTTTGTCTCAAAAATCTAATAAAATGTATCATCTACTACACATGCTCTTCTGCTGTCCTTGTACTTTTTTATATTAGTTTACCATTCCCAGAATTTGTATGTCTGCACTGATATTTGCCTAATATTGTAGTTTTTAATATGTTCAGCAAACATCGCAGCAGAAAAACTGTGAAATGAAATATTAAAGAGGGCTGAGTGAGAAATGAAATGAAATATGGGGTTAAAGGGGGTTAAAAGGGAGAAGGTGAAAATTGGTGCCATGTAAACGGCATATTTATCTTTTAGTAGTGCTAATAAAACAAGTTCATTAAATCCAAGAATAAATAAAAAATGTTTATTCTCATATACATGACCTGTTTTTAATACTTCCCTATTTGACTCACCTCACATATTTATATTTTTTTACAAGAGTGCTAAATAAAACCTGTCACACGCTCAGAATAGTTATTTCAGTACAAAGATTATTTATCATAAATTAGTCTCTCTATGCATTTTTTGTGTTGCTTCCCTAGGTAAGAGTTTCCAGTAAAACCCCCACGAGAGGCAGGCCAGAAAGTCCCTAACCCATTTTCATGTCGAACCTTAGAGGCATATAAAACACCAACTGACCCAGATAATCAGAAGGCAATTTAGCTTGTTCTCTTTAAAAAGCTCAACCTTGTCAGTTTTGGCTTGCTCTCACTAATAAAAGCAATTCAAGGGGATCATTTATAAGATCCTGCTGGATTTCTCTTGTAAACTTCATTTTTATTGTTACTTTAGGGTTGTTTGACACGAGAA
This sequence comes from Copadichromis virginalis, assembly GCF_057382275.1. Lineage (NCBI taxonomy): Eukaryota > Metazoa > Chordata > Actinopteri > Cichliformes > Cichlidae > Copadichromis > Copadichromis virginalis. The sequence goes on from NC_140627.1 coordinate 8,501,496, forward strand.
GCAGACTGGGGCACTAATCACAGGGTTGGGGGTTTGACCAAGACCTCCAACCATGACTCAATAAACTGAACCGTATACTGTCTTGCATTTTAGTCTGATTAGGTTGTGTATATGGATTAATGAAAAAAATTGAAAAACGTATTCTTTGTCCCTTTTGTCTTCTGTTTACAAGGTCAGTAATGCTAATATCTGCTGGGATGCAAAACTGTAACAGTCATGTGATTAGCAGAGTTTGCCCTTCCTTTGGCGTACTTACAGTCACTTTCACTGCACAGGAAAGTATGGCAGTGTTTGTGTGAAACTATTTTCTGTGAGTGAGTAGTCATTTTAAAGACCTAAAAGTCTATATTTTTTGTAATAGAAAAAAAACCCAGTTCATCTTAAGCTTCGTGATCGTGTGCTATATCAGTTGAAAGATGGAAAACTTGAATGAATAGTGGTGTTATTGGTGGATGTTAGTCCAGACTGTTGCACAGTGAGAGAGCTTCAAAACCCAAATGCATGTAGCACAAAATGTTTGGGATTTTATCAGAGAAGATGGTCTCATTGAGTTGTTTGTATGATGTATCATCTGACTGTTATGATCGACCAAGGTGGACATAGCTTGGAAACAAGAAGCAGTGGGATAAAAAGTCATGGTGCACAATGAGGGTTGCTGAAATTACCCAATGTGGGTGGTACATTTAGTTAGAGAAGGCACAAGAGAAATTGCCTGAAGCCAAAACAGATTCTACAGTGGGGCAAAAAAGTATTTAGTCAGCCACCGATTGTGCAAGTTCCCCCACTTAAAATAATGACAGAGGTCAGTAATTTGCACCAGAGGTACACTTCAACTGTGAGAGACAGAATGTGAAAAAAAAATCCATGAATCCACATGGTAGGATTTGTAAAGAATTTATTCGTAAATCAGGGTGGAAAATAAGTATTTGGTCACCTCAAACAAGGAAAATCTCTGGCTCTCACAGACCTGTAACGTCTTCTGTAAGAAGCTTTTCTGTCCCCCACTCGTTACCTGTATGAATGGCACCTGTTTGAACTCATCATCTGTATAAAAGACACCTGTCCACAGCCTCAAACAGTCAGACTCCAAACTCCACCATGGCCAAGACCAAAGAGCTTTCGAAGGACACCAGGAAAAGTATTGTAGACCTGCACCAGACTGGGAAGAGTGAATCTACAATAGGCAAGCAGCTTGGTGTGAAAAAATCAACTGTGGGAGCAATCATCAGAAAATGGAAGACATACAAGACCACTGATAATCTCCCTCGATCTTGGGCTCCACGCAAGATCTCATCCCGTGGGGTCAAAATGATCATGAGAACGGTGAGCAAAGATCCCAGAACCACACGGGGGGACCTGGTGAATGACCTGCAGAGAGCTGGGACCAAAGTAACAAAGGTCACCATCAGTAACACACTACAACGGCAGGGAATCAAATCCCGCAGTGCCAGACGTGTTCCGCTGCTGAAGCCAGTGCATGTCCAGGCCCGTCTGAAGTTTGCCAGAGAGCACATGGATGATACAGCAGAGGATTGGGAGAATGTCATGTGGTCAGATGAAACCAAAGTAGAACTTTTTGGTATAAACTCAACTCGTCGTGTTTGGAGGAAGAAGAATACTGAGTTGCATCCCAAGAACACCATACCTACTGTGAAGCATGGGGGTGGAAACATCATGCTATGGGGCTGTTTTTCTGCCAAGGGGACAGGACGACTGATCCGTGTTAAGGACAGAATGAATGGGGCCATGTATTGTGAGATTTTGAGCCAAAACCTCCTTCCATCAATGAGAACTTTGAAGATGAAACGAGGCTGGGTCTTCCAACATGACAATGATCCAAAACACACCGCCCGGGCAACAAAGGAGTGGCTCCGTAAGAAGCATTTGAAAGTCCTGGAGTGGCCTAGCCAGTCTCCAGACCTCAACCCCATAGAAAATCTGTGGCGGGAGTTGAAAGTCCGTGTTGCTCGGCGACAGCCCCAAAACATCACTGCTCTCGAGAAGATCTGCATGGAGGAATGGGCCAAAATACCAGCTACTGTGTGTGCAAACCTGGTAAAGACCTATAGTAAACGTTTGACCTCTGTTATTGCCAACAAAGGTTATGTTACAAAGTATTGAGTTGTATTTTTGTTATTGACCAAATACTTATTTTCCACCCTGATTTACGGATAAATTCTTTACAAATCCTACCATGTGAATTCATGGATTTTTCTTTTTCACATTCTGTCTCTCACAGTTGAAGTGTACCTCTGGTGCAAATTACTGACCTCTGTCATCATTTTAAGTGGGGGAACTTGCACAATCGGTGGCTGACTAAATACTTTTTTGCCCCACTGTATATTATTATTTTTATCATTATTGTTATTATTATTATTATTATTATTATTACTTTTTTACAGCATAAAGTGTTGTCACAGAGCTGCAGTCAATAAAAGTGCTATATAAGCTTTCAGTTTAATGCAATTTAATAAGAATGGACTTGTTGAATGAGCCTCATAAAGCCTTCCTTAATATTGAATTAAATTACAGATAAAATATTTTTTGCTGTAGTTGAACATTTAAATTTTTTTTTTTTACTGAAAGATATTACGTTCTGAAAACACTACTAATAAATACAACTGAGGGGGAAAAAAAGTTAATGCTTTTTGTGACTTTACAGGCTGTAGACTGTAACAGTATGCTTTTTTATTACTGGGAACCCCTAAGATATATGTGTGCAGTAATAAATATATTCAAAAAGATTCAAACAGAGCACAAGGAGACCGCTCCGTCTGTCCTGCCCGGGGCTCAATATCTGCTGACAGACATTGGTGTAGAGATAAGATAAGATAAGATAAGATAACCTTTATTAGTCCCACACGTGGGAAATTTGTTTTGTCACAGCAGGAAGTGGACAGTGCAAAAGTTATGACGCAAAAATTAGAATACAATAAGAATAAATACAGTACACAGCTGTACAGAATAGAATAAAATAATATACTATATACAGTAGAATAAAATAGAATAAAAATATACAATAAGATAAAAATAGAATACAAATACTATATACAACTGAGTAAAAATACAACGATGCCAGAAAAGATTATTGCACTTAGTGTTATTGCACATGTGTGGATGTGTGTGTTTGTTCAGTTAAAGTCTTTGTTGTGGAGTCTGACAGCAGTGGGGAGGAAAGACCTGCGAAATCTCTCCGTCCCACACCGTGGGTGCCGCAGTCTCCCACTGAAGGAGCTGCTCAGTGCTGTCGCAGTCTGCTGCATGGGGTGGGAGATGTTGTCCAACAGGGATGACAGCTTAGCCGCCATTCTCCTGTCACTCACCACCTCCACTGGGTCCAGAGGGCATCCTAGAACAGAGCTGGCCCTTCGGATCACCCTGTTCAGTCTCTTCCTGTCCCCAGCAGAGATGCTGCCGCCCCATGCCCTCTTGTGACCGAGTTACATCTGCCTTGCTTTCCTGAGCCAGGCCTATGTGGAAACGACACTGCTGCCTGAATGTTAATACAGTACGTATCCTAGGTCTGGGTAAACCTCGCCACCTGCAGTCCTTTTCTGTGGCACTGAGAAAAGCAGGAGTTTGATTGGTTGTAGTTTGCAAACATCATGCCCACAGAAAGCTTCCGGTGCATTTCTGAGCATGATTCCCAATGAACCATTACGTGACATGGACAGACTCCAAGATCGTTAGAATCAGAATGGAGCCAACTGGAGGCTGAGTTCACGCTGGCTGGCTTCCTCTTAGGTGATTGATTAGACTCTAGCATGGCTGTCCTTAGAGGAAGATTGGGACGCTGGGACTGGTCGACTTCTCTAAGTGATGGAAAAGTAACTCTCAAGGACACAAAAATGTATCTGTGAACTGAGGCTAACACTCTTTGTGCCTTCTTATCATACAAAGAATGTTTGATAGCCTGCCAGTCTAAGGGCCACAAACAGATATTTGTTACACTTTTTACAATGTAAACTCATCAACTGGAATCTGAGAAAGTGATGTGGGATACAATAGCTTCTTTTAGAGATCATTTTAGAGCTTCAGCATTATAAAATTAGCTGCTTTTATTCCCCAATGGACGAATGGACGAACTATATCATTACTGGACTTGAGAACAAAAATCCAGAAGCTACCTTTATTTTGCTGGAAGACTTCAACAGAGCCAACATGAAGAAGGTTCTCCCCAAATACTATCAGCACATCTCCTTCCCCACAAGAGGTGATCAAACACTGGACCATTGTTACACTCCATTCAAAGAGTGCTACAAACCCCTCCCCCGCCCAGCTTTTGGTAAGGCAGAACCATTGTTCCATTCTGCTGCTAGGTCATCTACAAATGGGACAGTGAGGCTGAGGAGGTCCTACAGGACTGCTTTGACACAACTGACTGGCAGATATTTGTGGATGCAGCTGATGGCAACATCAATGAACTCACAGACTCTGTCATTGGATATATTGGAAAGTGCATGGATGATACCATCACAAAAACCACTGTCCGCATATATCCAAATCAGAAACCCTGGGTAAATAAAGATGTTCGTGCCAAGCTAAAAGTGCGGACCTCTGCCTTTAACTCCAGGGATCCTGATGCATATAAAGCAGCCAGGTATGACCTCCGAAAGTCTATAAAAAAGGCCAGAAAGGAATACGGGGACAAAATGGAGTCCAGCTACCACAGCTTTGACACCAGGCGACTGTGGAATGGAATGCGCTGCATTAATGACTACAAGAAGGACAACACAGTCATTGTTCAGCCCACTGCATCTCTCGCAGACGAGCTCAACAACTTCTATGCTCGTTTTGATGCAGACAACAGAGAGCAGATCCTCTACCCTCAGGAGGACAGTGAGGCTGTAACTTTAACTCTGAAAACAGAAGCTGTGAGATGGACTTTTAAAAAGGTCAATCTTCACATAGCTCCAGGACCGGACGGCATCCCGGGCCGGCTTCTCAGAGTGTGTGCCGACCAGCTGGCAGACGTGTTCACCAACATCTTCAGCCTCTCCCTGAGGCAGTCAGTGGTCCCCACGTCCCTCAAAGCATCCACCATCATTCCTGTTCCCAAAAAATCAGTGGTCTCCTGTCTGAATGATACCGTCCTGTTGCACTGACATCCGTCATCATGAAGTGCCTGGAGCGGCTGGTCAAAGGTCACATCTGCTCCTCCCTCCCTGACACACTGGACCCTCTTCAGTTTGCCTATCGGACAAACAGAGCCATGGAGGATGCCATCGCTCTGGCAATGCACACCACCCTCACTCACCTGGAAAAAGGGAATACATATGCAAGGATGCTCTTCATCGACTACAGCTCGGCATTTAACACCATCATCCCCTCAAAACTTGCCACGAAGCTCGTCGACCTTGGGCTGGAAACACCAATCTGCAGATGGATTCTAAACTTCCTCACAAACAGGCCCCAGGTGGTGAGAGTTGGTAAGCACACCTCCTCACCACTCATCCTAAACACAGGTACGCCACAGGGTTGTGTGCTTAGCCCCCTCCTATATTCCCTGTTCACACACGACTGTGTTGCTAAACACAAGTCCAACATCATCATCAAGTTTGCGGATGACACAACCATCATAGGCCTCATCACAGACAACGATGAGACGGCCTATAGCAGGGGTGCCCAATCCCGGTCCTCGAGAGCTACCGTCCTGCAGCTTTTAGATGCATCCTTGTTCCCACACACCCGAATCAAATGAATGGCTTGTTATCAGGCCTTTGCCAAACACGATGGCATGCTGAAGAGGTAATCAAACCATTTGATTCAGCTGTGTTGGAGTAGGGATGTATCTAAAAGCTGCAGGATAGTAGCTCTCGAGGACTGGGATTGGGCAGCCCTGGCCTATAGAGAGGAGGTGATGGCACTGTACGAGTGGTGTCTGGAAAATAACCTGACTCTCAACATCAGCAAAACTAGAGAAATGATAGTGGACTACCGGAAACGACCAGTCAGGGAACACCAGCCCATCCACATCAACGGTGTCAAGGTCGAAAAGGTCAGCAGCTTCAAATTCCTTGGAGTCAACATCACCGAGGACTTCTCCTGGACCCTTCACACAGACATTGCAATCAGGAAAGCTTGCCAGCAGCTTTACTTCCTGAGGAGGCGGAGGAAGTTTGGCATGAACGCGAATATCACCTCAAATTTCTACAGGTGTGCGATCGAGAGCTTGCTGACGAGCTGCATTACAGTTTGGTATGGAAGCTGCTCTCCCAGCAGCCGTATATCACTACAGAGGGTAGTGAAGGCAGCAGAGCACATCACTGGCCATTCAGGACATTTATCTTCAGCGATGCCTCCGTAAAGCACACAGCATCATCAAGGACCACAGCCACCCAGCACATCAGCTGTTCTCCTTGTTACCATCTGGCAGACGTTACAGGAGTCTGTCTGCTCGGACTACAAGACTTAACCATCAAGCCATACGACACCTCAACCACAACACTTAAACACACACAACACAGTCCACAGGACGCACTCAGAAGCTACCCTGCAGTTTCACAAGTACTCTGTTTAATCTGCACTGGTCACTCCACTTTACTGATATTTATATTGATATTTATATTTTAAAAAAAGTGCAATACTGTAATAAGTACCACTAAAAAACTTTTGTACTGTTCAGTACTGCTGCTCATTCCTGTGCAATATCCCATCTGCTCCCCCCCCCATCACATTCCTATTCAAGATTTTCTTTATTTAATCACTAGTGTGTACATATATTTATATATACATATATATTTAGTCACTTAACTGAAAAATCTCTTTTCTCTTTACTGCGTCTCATTAATATTTTACTCTTTACTATTTTTCTATTTATTTTTCTTCTACTGTACCATTCTGCTGAGTGACTTTTGCTCGTCAAATACATTTCATTGCAATGTTGACCCTGTGCTAACTTGCATATGACAAATAAAAACTGAACAATGTCATCATAGGCAAGAATGAGCAGCTTTTATTTTTATAAAGCAGATTGTACAGATATATTTATTATTTTACAGGCAAAGAAAAGGCATTTTAATGCCTCAATTTTTATCATGTGCACATAGATTTTCATAGGACTGTGCAATGCTGTGGAAAACTAAGTACACTGGAAGCAGTAAGTACACTTCTTTAGCGTACTTTTAATCAAATACACACATTAATTATCAGTGTGACCAAAGCGGAGATGCACAACAATAGGAGCCCAAACCAACTGTCAAACACAGTGAAATGCTCTAGTGAAACCTTAAATGAGTTGCCCCCAAGCCTCAATAAACTGAAACAATGCTGTAAAAAGAAGAGTGGTTAAAATTTTCTCCACAACAATGTGTAAGACTGATCAAGTCAAACTGAAAATCAATACTTTGATTTACTGCTGTGTAAGTTGGTTCTATAAGCTACTGGATCGTGGGGTGTGCTTAATCTCTTTTTCACATGACTGTAGTAGTTTACTACTTCCTGCATAACCAAGGAGTTACTGTAGTTTGTAGATTGGACCTTCATTCCTATTTTTCACTTTTCCCAAAGCTATATTAACCTCACTCCTTTCTAGACTACCAGAGCTCTAATAAAGATGTGTTCCATCTTTTTATGTTAGTGCAATGCTGAAGTATTATCAAATTTTGCTAAATATCATAGGTTTTTTTCATATGTAAGTTTATACCTTGAAAATAATTAATATATTTTGGATTCTAAGACAGATTTGACGATGGATTGATGGATTTTTTTTTCCATAAGAGTACTTTTTTATGTCTAACTGTATGGCTCAATAGATAAGTCAGCCTGAGACAGTTATATAATAATAGGCATTGTCCGTGTGTCCCTGAAAAATTCATGTGTCATCAGCAAGCACAGAGTCTGAGAATGAAGTGTTGCTCACAATTTTTTTTTTATCTGTTCTTTAAACTTTGGTTAGCTATTGTGCTACCTTTACTAAAGAGTATTATAGGGTTATAGCATATTTTCCTCTGGGTGGAAACACTCTGATGAAGGATTGCAGGGATTTTCTGCATTTATTTATGAACTGTGAACTTGATCTGAAAGAAAGAAACATGTGGGAAAACATGAATGACTATACTGCAAGAGTTTTTTTGTTTTATATGTAAAAGCAGCAGATGTCAGAAGGAGAGAGTCACTAAATTTAACTACCCTGAATGGTTATTGCAGAAAAATGCATTGTTTTCTCAAAACCACAGTTTGCTTTGGAAAATCTTGATGTTATCCTCTTAAATGTGAAGTTTTGAAACAGCTTAAGCAGTTCACGTCTCAAACATTTAAGTCAGACTTGTGAATAATAAAATTCATTTTGTCTTGGATCATGCCAGCTTAGTTCAAAGAGGACATTCAGGTTTAAGGGGAATGTACTTGCTGACTCTATGCCTGTATTGATTATAAGAACCGTCCGTGATGCATCTTTTTTCCCCTGCACTGATCAGATCGTGCTTTGACTGCAAGCTTTTCACAACTAATTTAGAAGCACATTTGTATTTATAGCTAAATCATGCCTTATCTAGTAACCCAATGCCACACATTCCTTTTTGGTTTTGTGGGTTTTTTTTCAACCAGATTCTGAAAATAAATAGTAGTTAGTAACCCGCTAACCAGGTAGACAGCATCTCCATTGTTTTATGAGCACAGGAGCCTCAGCTGCTGTCTTAGTAAACAGCTGGCCATTAGTGTTGACTTCAGTAATAGGTACAGTAGCATTAAAATCCCACCAGGGAGCCATTTGATCACCTGTCTGCTGCAGTTACCAAGACAACATAAATGAGATGATGGCTGCATGATTGTTTAGTGTTTGTTTCACTTTTTTAATCTGAACTGTGTCATGAGGATGTTTTCCTATTGTCTGTGGTGATACAAAAGAGGGTGGTTTTAGGTTAATAATAAGGAGTTTTACGTAGACATATTGGTAAGCAGGTGTTCCACACATGGAGACTTCTGCATGCTTCTTACAGTACCTGAAATATGTCACAGTCTTTTTTTGCTGCTGTCATTGGGTAACCGTGGGCAGACTATTTCATACTAGTTTAGCATATGCTTGGGATCTTCCATGGCTAATATCTGTCTCAGTTATAACTGCTTTTTCCTTATATGTGAGCAGCCAAACTCAGATTATGTAAATGTGCTGCATTACAGTAAGGATGGAGCTTTTGTTGGGTTTATAGCTATCTGTTCATCTGCTCTAGATGCAATCATTGCATTTGTGGGCAGCAGCTCTAATCTCAACCTTTACGTCTGAGCCTCAGGGCTCATTTAGAGCATCTCTGGCACAGAGGCAGGGTGGTATCACTTCCATTTAGATGAACAACCAATCTGAGGTTTTCCTCTCTTCCAGGCTTCAACCATGTGGCTGCTAAACACCCATGACAGACTTGATCACCACATTGACTTTCTGCCACATTGACTGCTGATTTGTTCAGCTGCCCCTCACAAGCTCACAGCAATATTACTGCAGCACCTAATTACACTTTATAAACCTCATGGTGCACTTAAAATATAACACCTGAATACAACAATTAAATATACATTAGGACTGGGACATGCCATCCTGATTTCAGAAAATTGAGACACTGTGAAATAAAAACAAAACTGAACCCCATTTACTTGGTTTATTTATTGTTAAAGTAATTTTGAAACCAACATCTTCTATAGAAAGAAAGAAAAAATGGGGGAAAACACTATGGAAATAGACAGATTGTAGAATACAATTTCTCAGCATAAATTGTGTTAAAATATAACCAAATAAATAAAAAGTTGTGGCAGAATTAGTACCGTATTTCCTGGACTACAAAGCGCACCTGAATATTAGCCGCACAAGCTAAAATCAGGGGAAACTCCTGTTTTGTACATACATTAGCCGCACCTGACTAAAAGCCGCAGGTGTTTTAATGTTTACTTACCATATGTAAGAGAATATGCACAAAGGGAATTGTCAGGAAAGAGATGGCTGTTTGGGACCACATCCCTTGTATTAATATTTTGAAAAACAAGTTACCGGTACATATTTGCATAACTTTTTACGTATATGCACAAGTAACGGTAATTACAAGTATGAAACATGTACTGGGCTTTATAAACGAGGAACAAATGTAGTGTATAACAATAACCTACAGCACACCAGAAAAAGAGATTTGGCCTACCTTTTAGGCTCAGGTGCAGTAACACGGCTTTAACAAGAAGAAAAGTCAGTCATTCACCACCATCTTTCTCTTCTTCCTGCGCACTAAAATCCATAAAGTCCTCTTCTCCAGTGTCGGAAACGAACAGGCTCAGGATGGCTTCATCATCCACTCTCCGCTTCTCTCCTTCGTTGTCACTTTCAAAACCAAAGAAATCCTCGTTGTCAGTGTCAGAGTCGAACACCCTCTGAAGGGCCGTGGCAGTGTCCTCCTCTCCATCACGCAGCAGTCCAGCCCTTCGAAATCCTTTGGTGATCGTGGATGTTTTCACACTTCTCCATAGCACTCTTGCAGCCATTCCTTCATTACGCTTTCCACCATCCACCCATTCTTGTTGACCTTAACAGAGATGCCGCTTGGGATCTCTTCTCTTGGCATAGTCATCCGCTTAAAGATCACCATTGGCAGAAGTTTAAACCCTGATGCTGTGCAGCCCAGCACACAAGTGAAATTCATTCTCTCATGGCCAGTGGTTCTCACCGTGATGGTTGATTCGCCTTGCTTGTTAACAGTCCTAGTGAGGGGCAGGTCAAATGTCAACGGCACTACCTCTGAAATTTTCTATCTTCGACTGTTGGCGACTGTTTTGGCTTTTAGTTGGATCTGCACTGTTGAAACAACTCGCCCGTTTGCTCTCTGTGTGTTCACCCAGTCTTCAATACAGTCTTCAAGTTTGGGCCATCTGCTCTTATTTCCTGTGAAAGCTTTTTTCGTCTTTTTGCACAGAGCCAGTTCATCACGCTGGCGTCTCCAACGTCTCACCATTGATTCGTTTATACCAAGGGTAGGTGCAGCAGCTCTATTTCCCTTGCTGAGTGCCAAATCGACTGCCTTTAATTTGAAAGCTGCATCATATGCATTTCTTTTGTTTGCCATACTGAGGGTTTGTGAATGAAAGCTTCCTTTGCTCCTGTAATACCCCTCTTGCTCTTGCTAATCAAGTTTATCTTTCGCGCTACGGACGGACATGTGACCAGCATACCACTCTTGTACTCTTGTGTGTCTGATCACATGCCCTTCCGCCAGGCAACGTAGTGCCGTACAACAGCGGAACAACCAAAACAAATCCTCTTACGATATCACAAAAATCATGGACGATCCATAGAAAAGACGCACCTGACTAAAAGCCGCAGGGTTCAAAGCTTGTGCAAAAAGTAGCGGCTTATAGCCCAAAACATAAAAATTCAGAGTTAGCAAAAATCTCTGTAACAAAGATGAGCTTAGCACTAAAGTGGCTTTGGGTCATTAGGAGGGACAGCTAAAATCAAAAATTGCTTAAGAGAGTTAAAGTATCAGTTAATTTGTGTATTTGTTTTTTTTAATGGGCATTTCAAGGAAGAAGCTAAGTTGTTATATGAGAATGTGACGGGTGGAAAAGGTTGTAGGCTATCTCAAGATTTTTGTCTTCTTCTTCATGATGCAGTGTTGCAGAATAGGAGACAGCACTTCTTCTTCCGAGTTGGTCTATTATAATAGGTGATCAGTGCCTGTTCTGGACTGAATGAGTTGGTCTAATGAAAAGCCTTTTCAGTGAGATGTCATCTGTCAGTCACCATTAGACAGTGCTGTGTAAACAGTGGCTGACAGCAGAGGAGGTTTTCTGCATGTTAGATATAAAACATGGATTAAGCCAGAATGAAAACCAATCCCTTATTTTCACATTTTAACTGAAGGAGACAAAACAAACAGCTGTGCAGTAGATGGTAAACTCTGCATCTGTTTTTGGTGTCATTTTGTTTTTTCCAGAATGGTACTGACTATGGGTTCCTGGTGCGTCAGAATTCTGAACTTCTGCGAGCCCTGGATGAGCTGGAGAAGACTTGTGCCACACTAAGGGAGGAGAATGGTCTGCTGGTAAGACTAAAAATATAACAGAGGGCGTGTAGACTTGAGTGAAGGTTTTGTAAGAAAGTAGGCCAGGTGCACAGACGGTGAACAAAAAGATCTAACTCCCTTTGCTTCTTTTCTTCAGTCATTTTATGCAGGTGTTTGAGTTCCAACATGCAGATTTGAATCATTATTAAGCCTTTCTGAATAACTGCGTGATTTATTTTTTTGCCGCTGCTGTGTTAGCATTTGCTGCATCCCTTTTTTGTTTAGCGGAAGAGCAGTGCCCCAGAGACTGAGGAGAAGGTCAGGCGGCTGAGGAGAAAGAACACAGAGCTGGCTGTTCTTGCAAAGAGGTTGGAAGAGAGGGCTCGGAAACTGCAGGAGGCCAACCTCAAAGTGGTATGCAGCACATATAAAATAGCTCAAACATTCCCACAGCGAACTGAGTCGCCCAACAGTGTGGCTGCAGTGACTCTGAACCAATGGTACATGTACACGGTTTTTATATAGTGCATTTCTACTCTACCTGAGAACACATACGACATGCCTCATTCACCAATTCATACAAGCACTTTTTCTTAAGTGCTTAAGTGTTTTCTATCTAACATTCACACACTCACACGAGTAAATTGAGATTTAGTATTTTGCCCAAGGCATGCAGATTGGAGCAGCCAGAGATCAAACCACCATACTTCTGATTAGTAGACCTGCTGTACCTGCTGTACTACCACACACATGCAGCAAGTGACTCCTTATCAGTCCAAATCACATTGTCATAATGCCTGATAACAAGATAGAAACAGAGTCACAGAGCATGTGAATAAAAGGGTACAAAAAAAAATTCTCAACACAAGAAAACATGACAAAATGAATTAACACCTCACACACTATTTATTAAATATGTAAAAATTTGAGTTGTGCAGTGTGTGATCTTCTTTTCTTACATGAATAAAAGCAGCCTTGTACACCAAATATTGTAATGCATAGAAATGAGATACAAAAGAAAACGTTTTCAAACAAAGAAGTTCCATAAGATGTAATATACACTTTTATTAAAGAGATCTAGCAAAAGACTGCAGAAACTAAACACAGTTGTCAAATACTTAATCCTTCTGGCCATGCATTGTTATTGCTAATGAGACAGCTCATGAATACTGTAAATCTGAGAACTGCACTGTCCAATGGACTTCCTCTTTTTCTTCACGATGCAGTGTTTGCAGGATAAGAGACAGCACTTCTTCTGCTAAGTAATCCTATTATATTATATTATATTCCTATTGTAATAGGTGATCAGTGCCTGTTGTGGACTGTATGAGTTGGTCTAATGAAAAGCCTTTTTAGTGAGCTGTCATCAGATAGTAGCTGCACTGTCAGATGGACAAGTACTGGTTGTTAGTTAGATATCATCTATACCAGTGGTCCCCAACCTTTTTTGCACCATGGACTGGTTTATGTCCGACAATATTTTCATGGACCGGCCTTTAAGATAAGATAAGATAAGATAAGAAAACCTTTAATAGTCCCACAGGTAGGAAATAGGGGAAATATACAGCATCAGAAAAATGTATATCTGTATGCCCTTTGCTTCCTTATGATATACAGCAGTAGCTTTAGATGCCTGTTCTCTGTTTAGTGATTTTTTAACATAACAGACATTAGACACTGAAACCATCTTATACATAGTCATCATTGGCACCTACACTGTTTATTCAGTACTGTTTTATAGTTAGAAATTTTCACTTATGATTAAAAAGCACTATGTTTGATAAGCAACATATGGATAATCCATAAAACTGGTTACAGAGATTATACAAATCCACTATTTTTACAATTAAAAATACTAAAATTCACAGATCTGGTTCATTTTCTCACTGCGCAAATTATATATAACGCTATAAACAACCTACTTCCTGACAATATTCTAAAATTGTTTTCTAAAAGGGAACGGGGGATACAATTTGAGGGGGGGAATTAAATTTAAAACATCCCTGCATCCGTACAACACTAGCAAGTTTTTGCATCTCTGTGTGTGGAGTGAAGCTGTGGAATAGACTAAGTAAAGAACTGAAGCAAAGTCCCAGTATGACTCAGTTTAAAAAACGGTTCAAAAATATGGTTTTTGCAAAGTACAGGGAGGAGGTCGGGCTTTGATTGGGTGCTCTCACCCACTACTTTCACAATAGGGATGTATATATAAGTGTGTGTGGGTGCACAAGTATGTTTATTTAAGTATATATATCTGTAAATTTGTATATCTTTGATGTGTTACTGGGATTATTAAAAAAATCTTTTTTAACATGTTCAAACTAAAGATACAATACAATACAATCAAGGATCTTGGTATGAATTACAGATTATCAGTGAAGCTGCCATTCTAGTTGATGAATCTATTAAATTACATACCACACCATTATCCAGAGTTAGAGTTAGAATAGTCAGACAGCCCATGACATCAACGCCAGACATAATCATGATAGATCAGCTCATCTCAGTGCCAGTTCAAATCACTGGATAAGTCAGCTGATACTCTCTTATGCATCCACATGGCAGATCACATATAGGACATGCTCCCTGACTTTCTATGTATGTGCATCAAAGGGTGGGAGAGTTCCAGAGCAGAGCCATGCCGAAAGATACAAATCAGTTGTGGTAAAACTACACCAACAAAGACTGCACTGGAACTGATTGGCTTGGTGCTGTCCTTTGCTGGTCTTTGCCTATTGATTAATCAGTGAGCTACCAGTGCCAGTACTAATATTCCACAAGAGCATTCCTGCAGACCAGAATGAGACTTGGAAAGTTTAAAAGTATTCTGCTGAATCCAGTTCTTTTTACAACTGTTGATCCCCTTAGTTTCCACTCATATCTCATGTGTCTTCAGGACTGTATTCCAATGTTTCTGCTGATGAATATGTATTTTCTTTGCAGGTCAATTCCCCATCTTTGATGAGACCTGGGTCAGTTGAACAGTACAAGAGGGCATTTGCCCGTCAGCGAGCTCGGGACCTGGCCCAGCATGCCGATGTACTGCTCTCTAAAGACAAGGAAATTGCTGCCCTGCAGCAGGAATGCAGAGAGCTGGAGGCTCGGCTGGGTATCACTAAGGTATTTATAACTCATCTCCTGCTGAGTAAATTCATCCAGCCTAGATTGAAATGTGGGCACTAATTTGGCCTCAATTTCTCAGCTGAAAGCTGATTTAAAGTTTTAAGCAGTATTCCATCTACCAACCTCATTGTCACCACTGCCACAAGCCTGCTCTCTGCTGGACAGCATGGGTACTGCTCATCCTAACCTCCTCTTAAGCCCCTGTTGCAAAGGCTGCGTCACTGCTGATGTCTAGATAGATGACATTGCAGGAATAGGCTGTTCTTAATTACCAGTGACTTAAAAGCTTA